>NC_136944.1:15238207-15378207 GCF_949987615.1 Pollachius pollachius
ACAATATGAGCCATTTAAAATTCAATCCTTTTGTGACATTGCAATTAGAGGGCTCAGAATCATAATTGCAGTTGTTGCACAACACTTGCCACAATTGGACACACCCACTTGTGATGTCACAAGTTGACACTCCCATTTCTGACATTCCAAAGGGATCCATTTTGAAAATAGCTTAAAATGGCTTCCGCTGGCTTGACTCAAGGGGAAATTGGGGCTCTTCACTGGATCAATATTTAGGAAGCTCTAAGTAGAGAGATATAATAATGATCTGAAATTGATCACTGTGACTTCTTAAATAAGCGCAAATTTAGGCATCATTAAGTCTTATCGAGACAACGTCTCGCCTTCGTGCTTCAGTGAATGGGATGATGACTGTCGTGATTATGACATTGCACACACCAGACCAAATAACAGGAAATTAACACAAAATATAAACACACTTTTATTTAGCTATTTTATTCAGGTGTTTTTTTCCGCATTGGAGGTATTCTATGTGAAGGACTTTCTACTCTCATAATATTTGCTTATCAGAATATTGCAATCTGCCCTATGAGAGCTGAGCCACAAAATCCGTTCTGAAAGCAGCCCCCCTTGGCCGTGTTTGAGTGAACAGCAAGGATGAAAACACCTGTGACTACGACTTGACTCTAAACGGCCGACGTGTGAGACCGGAGGATTTCAACACGCACAGAGTAATGAATAGTGAGAGAGCCAGAATTCTTAATTAAAAGTACGGAGACGTGACCATGTTGCTTCAGAGAGAAGCATTTAAGCATGGAAATGAGATCCAATGAGTCAATGGTTGCTCTGCTATCTCATGTATACGCTACGTCAATATAGCATATTAGCTATGCTATTTTGGGGATTCCTGTTGTGGCTAAAGGGGATGCAAAAAAGTAATTATGCAACTCGAATTTGGTTGGGTTGTCGGACAAGAGAATGTTTAAAACATCCCCTTCATGCACACAATTTATGTTATCAAATATGCAATAATATCGCACCAGATACTTTAATTATGTGCTACATTCACACTATGTGTTGGCTGTAAGGCCTACAATAACTGGCAATCGACAGTAGAACACACCATGCCAGCATGTCTGCTTGGCTATTACACTGGAATAGTTGCAGTTCCAATTTCAACAACTCGCCAGCATCAGAAAACGAAAGGCTGAACCTTCCCCTTAATTTCCTCTAATTTCCGCTCTCTCATAATTCAGGGCTAGTGAATTACAGTTGAGAAATCACAAAAACACAACAAAGAAATCCAAAGGTATACCTGCAGTGACAGAGCGCACGTCATAGTAACGTTGGGCTTATTTCAGAGGCACGCGGGAGGCAGGTTTCCGACCAAGGGGGGTATATGTGCCCTCGACAGACCCTGTATTTAAGCCTGTACAAGGCACCTGCAGGGCGGACATGCCCCCCACGTGGTGGAGGTGATGAGGACGTGTGGGTGTCTCCCCCAGGCTCATTAAGCCCCTCACTCATTTAGCAGAGTGATGGCTGTACGTGTGTCTACCCCCAAAATAACAGACACACACACACACACACATGGACACATGCACACACATGGACAAATGCACACACATGCACCATCAGGGCGTGCATGCTCACTAACACAAATGAACATGCCCATTCGCATAAAAACTGAATTCACATAAACACACATGGAAAAATCGTGCAAACACACACACACACACACACACACACACACACACTAACACACAGTTTAAAACACACGCACACATACACAGAAAAACACAAGTGCTCACAATCACACACAAACACGCACGCACGCACATAATCAAGTCCACAATCTTAAACACAGCAGCACATGAACAGATCTGCATGTGTAACTGCCAGCCTCTCCTTATCTGCCACACCATATTATCGACAAGAATATACAACTGCAGTCGGGTCTGTTCCAAGAACGGAGGAGAGAGAGTGGAAATCTGTCCCTGAGATCACCAATGTAGGTTTGTGTGTGTGTGTGTGTGTGTGTGTGTGTGTGTGTGTGTGTGTGTGTGTGTGTGTGTGTGTGTGTGTGTGTGTTTGTGTGTGTGTGTGTGTGTGTGTGTGTCACAGAGGGGGCCAATGCCGTTGTACAAGAAAGGATGAAGATAGGATAGAGCACACAGCTTATCCAACACGTGTATTCGCAACATCTCGCTACGATTTTGTGTCTCACCGGTTGTACGTAAAAAAAATAAAGGAAAAAGGAAACTTGCACCGGAACCATGACGTTAATACTGTATGTTAACTTCATCATCTTCAACCACATCTAAGACAGTACATCTAAGAAGACACTACTGCAACATTTTCGTCAGACCTTTTGATCCCTGGTAGAACCCTTTGGCAAACTGAGCTTTGCTCTCTGGCCTGTAAGACCGAAACTGAGTTGATGATACATTTATAATTCTATATAGAACTTAGTTATAAAACTACCACACAACCACTCCCACACACCAAATTCATATTGTATCACTATACCTTGTCTATTTAATTCATGTGGTTTTTAAACATGTTTGAGTCATAATCATCCTCCATATGAGACATCTTTTCCTTTCTACTTTGATGTTGTAACTATGGTTATAATTTCCTTTTAAAAGGTGAAATACAAATCAAGCTTTAATTGATTTCCGGTGTAGTGCCCCTCTTTCTTGGTTACCTACTGACGCACATTGGAGGATATCGCTAAGCCCATCGCTAAGGATCTGCGAGGACTCTGGCCTTCTGGGTGATGGAGTCTGGGCGGGTTCTAGAAGTTTGCCCTGCTCCCACCTCCCTCCCGCATGAATCTCTCCCCGCTTACTTCCTAATTTAAAGCGGTTTCACCCTGGGGTGCCGTCACCTCGGGCCACCCCGCTAGACAGCCCCCGCTGTCCCCTTTAGTGACTCATGGCCAACTGAAACTAATTCATGAAGTTGGCTTAAAAAAAAGGAAAGAACAGCTGTTGGGCTGCCTCGGCAGACGCATCGCTATTCTCCCGAACTCCTGTGAAGAGACAGGCCTTGGGCCCCCCAGAAGTGTCGTGGCCTTGGTTGAGAAGGAAAAATATATATCTTTTTTTAAAAATCAATGGGAAATAAATAGATGTTGCAGCTGTGCAACAACTTGGATGAGTATAGGGCCACTGGTCGGGAGTCGTTCTATACTGGTGGGCACACTGGGTTCTCTGATAATACCCTGCCCACGCACACACACACACACACACACACACACACACACACATAGGCCAACTTTATTTATTTGTATAGCACTTTTCATACACGAGGCAGACTCAAAGGAGACACACATAGACACGCACACGCACGCACATGCACACACATGCACGAGCAAAAACACACCCACACACCCTATTTAATGCCAGGGGTATGAGCTGTAAACAAAGTCGTTGGCCATGAAATTAGAAGACAATCTGCAAGTTACGACGATAATACCACAGCCAAAACTTTGAGCCATCCAAATCACAGAAAGCCTTTACATTGATATTCTGAATGTATGCCACAGACATTTCACAATTGCTCTCTCTCTCTGCAATCAGAAGTGGATGCGGTGCAGTCCCTGCAATCATGTCTGATTCGCTCTGACCAATGGCCCTGAAGATGTAACTGAAACACAGCAGCGGGGCCACTCACACTGTTGAATAACCCAGGGCCAACATTGTGAGGGACAGCGCATGTGATCTGGAGAATAAGGATGACTATATATGCGCCACAGTAGGGATGAGAGCCTTACTTGATGTTCAACGTACTTGTTAATACTTCAACACTGGCTGTGTGGTGAAAGAGACCGTGTTCGTCGCCGTGGCGCCCACTTATATCATTTGCAAAGAAAAAAAACACGCTGCTTAAAGGAGATGCACCATTTTCATTCATTGCGTCATTCGCACACACAATCAAAGAAACCTTCCGGTTTTACACGAAGACCGATGGCGTCTAACAAGAATTGGGAAACAAAATTATTTGCACATGGATTTAGTTGTATATCTCCATATTTATTTCAGGAATAACACCTCACAGGCCTAACAATCTGGCACCTCTCTCTCTCTCTCTCTCTCTCTCTCTCTCTCTCTTTCTCCCTCTCTCACAGTAGGTGATCATAGTGCTGAGCTGATTGGGTCTGAAAGGTATCTCTGCTTAATGAGCGGCGAAGGAGCGTGTGAATGAGGAGACAACAGGTGGACCACTAGATTGATGTGCCACAGCTGGGGGAAAATCACTGTTCACACCATCTGTCAGCAGAGATAATAATCATTAAGAAAAGGCATGTTTACGCGGAAAAAATGACCATAAACTTAGCAATAGCATAGCAGGACATTTTTATTTTTCTCTCCCTACACGAGGAGTGTGGTGGTAAATTAATTATATTCTCTGATTCTTGTTCAGGTTTATGGTGTCAATGCTCAACATGGTGTATATCCCTGTGAAAGGACCCCCATTATCATTTATTTTAATTTGTGCTCATTTAAAGCTGTGCTTGTTTTAATAAAATAAGGTTTTTGAAGTAGTTGATAAGGAAAACAGAGACACAAAACATGACTTTCCTAATTGTTGTGATTAGTTTACCTTTCAGGGTGCAGCTGCCCAGCTTTATTACTTAATCATCAATCATTCCAAAGGCCACTTTGTCTCGGCTGTTTACCCATAGAGGAGCCAACCAAACCTCGGGGGAGGAGGGAAATCAGGTACCATCGTTCATCACAATGTTTTACATCCATCCACTCATCCATCTATCCCGCTATCATCCATCCACCCTTTCATCCATCCACTAACAATTCATTAATACCGCTATCATTCATCCATCCATCCATTCATCCACCATCCATCCATCCATCCATCCATCCATCCTTTCATTCATCCATCCATCCAGCCTCATTCCATTCACCCATCCATTCATCCATCCATGCATCCATCCACCCCTCCATCCACCTATCCATCCATCCATCCATCCACCATCGTTCCATACAGTGTGAGGTTGGGGGTGTGAATTCCACACCAGCTGTGGTGGTGGCGTTCATATAAGGTGAGACATCCGATCATTACGAGCACTCCAACTATCTATACCTCTGGAGAAGTGCATGCTCTCATCCCAAGCAAAAAATAACTACAGAGGCAAGGTCAGTCAAGTCTGGTGTTAACTGTGCTGTGTGTTATCACGACTCCACGTCAAGTCTGTCAGGAATTGTGAGATTGTGTGTCTCCACTGGCATCTCAGAAGGATCAGAATATATTTGACTTTTGAGGACATTTGAGTCATTTCATAATTGTATTCCCTTCTTGGCGATACAGCCAGCGTGGAAGATCTCCGGTGCAGTTTGAGTGTTAAAGCACAGCGTGGCCTGTTAATGGTGTGAACACTGGCACATTTTTTATAAGTAGATCCTGCATGTTTGCTCCAAGTTTGTCGACAGTTTCTATGGTAACAATGGGCTTTCAATCCGTACTTACACCCCTTCACAGGTCTGTTGATTTCAACTGAATTACAGATAAAAAAGAATATTAAATGTATGTCATATGGGATTGTGAGTTGCTATTGCCAGTTGCGAGATTGTCTGAACCGTATTTAAAGATTAGGAAACAGAGCGAGAGAGAGTGTGTGAGAGAAAGAGGCACAGAAATCAAATACACAATGGACCACAGCCAAGACACACAAATGCCGGCCAGAGAGAAGACCTTTTCTTTAAATAAAAGCACTTAAGCACTTGGTGACATGGTGTATGTGTGTGTGTGCGCACACGTGCGTTTACACGTTGGTGTGTGTTTTGCATGTGTGTGTGTGCGTGTGTGTGTGTATTTGTGTGAGCTTATGCTTATGTGTGTGTGTGTGTGTGTGTGTGTGTGTGTGTGTTTGTGTGTGTGTGTGTGTGTGTGTGTAGGTGTGTGTTTTAAATTGGTCAGAGTGACCATTTCACCGGAACGGCCTTCAGGCTGTATACAGTAAAGCAAAACACACCATCTCCCATGAAGCAGTCTTGTGGAAGCAGAGAAGCATATAACTAAGCGTTGTCGAGTCAAGTTTGTTTGGTGATCTTTTTTCATGATATGTCAAAGCAATTTGTTCCAAAGTATGTTTTGTTAATAATTGGTGATATTAGTTTCTTCCTTTAATCAGTGGCACAATCCGGATATAAGTCACACTAATGAGGTGTACACAAGCCGCTAAATTGAAAGTCAATAGATAAATAAATAACCATAAAAGATAAATTTGGTGACTCCTGTTCGGAGATATGAGCTTGGTAAATCCGCTAATGAGCGGCTTGTTTATGAAGTCTGCACTTAATTAGCCCTTGAGGCGTGACAATGAAACCATTTTAGTGTCTGCGGTCCTCTCAGATAACAACATCGCCCTCCCTTTAAGAAGATGGGCCAACCTGCCTGTCAGATATCACACTCGGTTTCCCTGACGCCGTTGGCTTTCGCGAGCCCATTGGAGCCTGCTGTTGTCCAGGCAGACAACAAGGGCAAGAAGAGGATAGTGCAACCATTGAAATGTTTTGTTAAATGTGGTGCTTACAATGCGATACACCAGGGTTTTAAAAGGGGGATGACATTGCCAAGCTTTCTTCCCCTGAGGCAGAAGAGTCTGAAACGTTTTTTTTCTCTCCTGAGTGATAATGGATAAAACAAATCTGTATATCTGTGGAAACCATTTCTTGAAACAAAACAATTCTTGAATATTCATGACATTGTGATTAAATTTTAATTACTGCATGACATTAAGATTGTTCTCCATCATTTTTACGAATTGCTGTTTGGTGGAGTTATGCATGTTCCATCAATTGCAACAGCAAAGCTAACAAACACTTTTGTCGCCCGATTTAACAGTGCTGTTTATGTGCTTCAATATTGAACATACACACTAGCAGGCAAACATATATCG
The DNA here is from genome assembly GCF_949987615.1 of Pollachius pollachius. Classification (NCBI taxonomy): domain Eukaryota; kingdom Metazoa; phylum Chordata; class Actinopteri; order Gadiformes; family Gadidae; genus Pollachius; species Pollachius pollachius. The sequence goes on from NC_136944.1 coordinate 15,245,091, forward strand.
ATGCTCTGCGGTGTGTTCCCTTGGGGCTACTCCTGGAAAAACATTAAGTTTGTGTTTCAGGTTCCCATCAATGTTTAAAGGTTCACAGATACGGCCTGCCTGCCTCCTATTGCTGTGATCATATGAAGTTATCCATGACTCAGAAACCTAAGATTGACTGTATATATTGTACAAAAAAAACAACAATAGGCTCCTTTGTTTCCAGTACATTTTCACTTAAGTGTTAACTTTCTTCAAATCAAAATCTTATCATTGAGAAGATCCAAATCACAGATGTTTTGCACTCAAAATAAATATATCTGAATTAGTGGGAACTTGAGATGAGTAATGAATACTTATCTAGACCTATCAAGACCTACCTCATTTGCAACAGTAATCCTAGACTAGTATGAGCCTATCCTAGCGGTTGTATTATAAACCCAGCCTTCCAACACTTGGAAGTGGTCCCCACTTAATATCCACAACAATAACCTATTAACTGCTGCCAGATAGTTGCATGGTATATTAAGTATGTGGTTCTTCAGCGTTCAGACACAGAGCTGAGATGTGACCTTTAGACCAATCAGAAGGCTGTTAGATATGCCCCTCCAACAGATCATTAATTGGCGATTGTCCGCTTTTTGTGCACCTCCCGATCATCGTACACACTTTCAAGAGTTGTGCATTCAAGCTGAAAGAGAGCGGGCCATCAGGGTTACGCCCAATCCAAAACAAAGGGGTTTGCTACTCTTTGACCTAAGCCTTGCTTGTGGTTTTGAAGAGGAGCTGAAAGACCAGTTGCCATTTTTTGCATATATAATAGAACAAAAGATGTAATTTGTGATCGTGGTCGACAGGTTATTATTATTAATACTCAGAAGTTGTATGAGCTCATTCTTGTCGTGTGCTTTGTTAATAATCTTCCCAGCTGTACTATAAGTTTAACCGGACAGACTGTAGTCTTTTTTATAACTCGACACATTAATAACAGACTGACAGGTCACGTGGGTTCTTTTCTTTCTTGTACTTTGTCTTTTTTTTCTACTTTGGAATCCTCTGATATGTGGACCTACTGCTTTGATTTTAGATTTCCCAGTGGAACCAATTAATTGGTGTAGGGTATGGGAGTGTGCATCGATGTGTGTGTGTGTGTGTGTGTTTGTAAATATGTGCTCTTCCAACAACTATTGTTAAATTGACAGGGGAGGTTGTTGCCCTTAAACAGAAGTGTGAGCTGTTAAAATTGGACCACCCTAACTGTGAAAGAAGGCCATTGGGGCTGTCTGGAGGTTTTCTCCTGACCAGGAATATTTATGAAAAAAATCGATGCAACATATTTTTTATTAAAAGATATTTACAAGGTGGGGCTGAATAGTGTAAGCAACTAGGTTGGCCTTGCTCCTTTAGATGAATACAATATTTGACCGAGGAAATAGATCATTTTGGAAAGTGCCTGACAGGCTTGAGGATTTGTGGTTTGGTTCCCTTTGAATCCATATTATTCATCCAAGGGCTACTCTTCCCCTCTCAGTGCTTCTACTCTACATGAATGTGCACTTGTGCAACGCGCAAAGTGAGAAACTATCACTCAAAAGCGTCATCATTATGGACGTGTCGATGGTGGAGAGAAAAAAGCTATGAGGAGATCTAGTGTAATGTGTCTGAGCATCCTATGTGAAGCCTGTTGTACTGCCGCGGTGGTCTCTCGTGCTTGTGTTTGTCATGCCAGGAAAAGCAATTCAAACACAATATTCGTAGGTAAAGTGCTTTAACTGAGTATGAAGGCGGGGGGGGGCGTTGGTCTGAAGTAATACATTAACGTTTCTATTCATGCATGGCAGTTTTCTCCCTTCCAGTTATGACACTAACATTAATACAAAAGGAAAAATACAAGGCATCGCGGAAATTACCAGAAAATAGATAATTAGAGCCTAAAATAGATTCCACCCGACTGTTTTGCAACAATTTTCCACTAATGAAGTCCATTAATAGATCTCCACTGGAGAAAATGTACACAATATGAACATTGTTTTCTAGAGTAACAAATTAGCTTCTGATAGTTGTTAAAGTTAAAGATAGGGTTAAAGGCATATATGTAATCCCTTTCAAATGACGTCAATTTTGCTGACAGTTTACAGATTAGAAAAGAATAAAGATTAGAAGAATAGAAGAATAGATTATTCACAATCTGATTGCACAGAGACGTGTTACACATGACTTAGACAATGCTTAGGCAAACCCAGAGGAAACTAAATAAAAGTAGCAAATAAATATAAAGTACCGGTTAAGCAGAGAAATGCTAAATTGTGAATACATTGTAAGCGGTAGCATTCGCATATGCTCTTACATACAAATTCTATGATGTAGTTGATCCACTCAAACGGACTACTGCTCATTCTTATCATAATGCAGGTACTCCCTCTGCATAATCTAAGTCATAGGATCCCGAAACACGGGCCGTGTTCAGCCCATTGTCCACCAACCAATCAAAGAGCTTCTGACGGGAGCTTCGACATGCGTGTTATGTATCGCCAGCCCTAATTGGTTCCTCTCTGCGGTGTATTCATCAGGCAGAGAGCGGCTGCCCAGCCAACGTGTCGCCATGGCATTTCCTACCTCTAATGGCTCTGTACAGGAGAAGTGGCACAGACACAAAGTTATCAACCATGTGCTCCACCCGGTTACTTACGATACCACTTGATTTGATTGATTTTGATGCATCTAATCAGTAGCGAGGGTGGGGAGGTGGGGGGTGATATACTACTTGTATAGTGGTATAATGTATGACGGTGCAGATTCTGTTTATTATTTAGGAATTAACCTCCGGAGATGCTTTTTATTCAAAGTGACTAACCAATTCGTTCTGGTACATGTCAGTGTCAAAGGATCGTGTCGCGGTTACCTCTATCTCTCTCTCTCTCTCTCTCTCTCTCTCTCTCTCTCTCTCTCTCTCTCTCTCTCTCTCTCTCTCTCTCGAGCATGCCTACAGGTGGAGTTGTGTCACTCACACGGCTCCTCAACAAAATGAGAAAAAGCAGTAGTATTTCACGTCCTTCAGATATTTAATTGTTCCGATATATCCAAATGTGCTTCAGATCCACACCAAAGCAGTTTCTGCCTCTGTGCATGCGATGTGCAGATCAGGAGTACGATGAGCTGGTGTTTCAAGATTAGCTTGGCTCATTTCTTTTAGATACGCTTTCAAACCGATGGAATAAACAAGTATGCAAAACATGCCCCCCCCCCCCCCCCCCCCCCCCCCATTGGTTTATAAGAGGTGTAGATAGACGTGTTCAATGTGCAGCTTTTAAGTCTAGTTGTCTTTCTTGCGAAATCCTCGAGGCAGCCAATATCATTTATTGTTTCTGTCAAGTGATCTGATCAAATGAATGGCGTGTTATACGACCTGAAATTGACATGAAGATCCCATACTATTGATATCAGTGTTTTGCATTGTATATAGGAAAACATGCAGTATCTAAAAGTAAGAAGACACTTAAAAGAGACTATTGGATTGTTGTATACCAACAATTTACAGGAATTACATTGATTGTACTCTTAGCAATGGATATTGTGTCGTAACATGGAACTTTTTAGATCAAGCAACAAAATCCTAAATCCCGCTCAAAATTAAACACTGCAAATGACGCATGACCATTTTATTAAAGTATAGAGCAATCTCGCAGTTTTATGTCTGGTAAAGGCTGTGTCTTTTACGGCTGAAGAATCCCATAACTTGAGATTTATGCCCGTGTGATACAAAAAGTAAGGAACGCTATGAATACTACACCCTCAGCGTCTCAAAAACATCACCCCAGTCATCAAAATATGCCCGAACTGTAAGACAAGAGGCTTTAATATCTTCTGTTCAGAGATTTGTAGCGCTAATTTTCCATTCCTTCTCCATGAATGGGGCACGTTATTAATAGTTGTGATCCAAGAGTTCCTCGAGTCATCAATGCAATACATCAAACACAAGTATAACCCTTACACACACACACACACACACACACACACACACACAGACGCACACGCACGCACGCACACACACGCACGCACGCACGCACGCACGCACACACACACACACACACACACATACACGCACACACTTCTCGATGGTGCAAAAACTGCTTTGTGGGTTTTTAGTTCCGGTGTGGAGTGTAAATCTGAGAGTGTTAAAAAAAACACCGGAGCCATTCTGTTCGTGCCATATGCTTCTCAGCACTTGTCTGCATAGTGTGGCAGGTCCCCATTGATTACACGATGCACATTGTTATGTACACACCCAGTCCAACTCCATGGTGGATACGCATTCACTCACAGCTTCATCAACTTTCTTAAAAAAATAAGATTTTCTTCAGAGAAAGAAACAGCCTCAACAATGAGCCATCCAGTGTACCGCAGCTGTTGAGTGTTTTTTTGAGCGAGCTAGGTTTTACTTGGCGGTGTATACGTCTGCTGTGTGTGCACGGTGCACATTTTTGTGACTCAGAAACTGTAATGTACTGTTGGCTCCCTTTGGAATTTATGATCATTCCCCCTTCATCATGAGTCACTCTAATCAACATCATTCACAGCAGGCTGCGGGACGCCATCGCCGCTATGTTCCTGGTCCCGCTTTGAATGCAACCCAGCGAGTTTCATGAGGATATGTACAGGGATGAGAAAATGTATCTCAGCCCTTACACATTAACATGCACACACACCCACACACACACGCACGCACGCACGCACACACACACACATTTACACTCACGTGATCTTAGTTCTTAGTCCAAGCTATATACAGTTGTTTCAAATATATCTATCACATATGTGTATATATGGTACACATATAATACTGTATATCACCTATGTGTACCATAACAAGTGAGCAAAGTTTTACTCCATTTCTGTCTTCTCATGTGTCTCTCGTCCCATGGAGATACACGTCTCATACACAACCAACATCCAATTTATCAAAAATATGAATTTATATATATATTGAAGGAATGGAGCCTTGTCTCTTCAACTCTTTCACCACGCTCACAAGACTCCTCCGTGGCTGCATCTCAGTATCCTCATCACGATCTCTCTCTCTATATCCCCCCCTCTCTATCTCTCTCTCTGTATTACTCTCTCTCTCTCTCTCCCCCCTCTCTCTCTCTCCCCCTCTCTCTCTCTCTCTCTCTCTTTCTCTATCTCTCTCTCTCCCTCTCCCTCTCTAAGACCCATGTCCCTCTCTCCATCTCCCCCGATCTCCCTCTACCTCTCTCTCCCTGCTCTCTCTTTATCTCTCTCTATCTTTATCATGCTCTCTTGCTCTTTATCTCTCTCACTCCCCCCTACTCCTCTTTCATTCTGTATCTCTCTTTCTTTCTCTCTCTCTCTCATTCTCTCTCTCTCTGTCTCTCCCTCTTTCTCTCTCTCTCTCTCTCTCTCTCTCTCTCTCTCTCTCTCTCCCTCTCTCTCTCTCTCTCTTCAACAAAGCAACCAAGCAAAGGCAACTTGCATACAAAACAGCTGACTCAATCATCCAGCTGCATAATCAAGATAAGCGAGACGGAGACAGGAAGGGAGAGAATGTGTGGAGGCTAATGCAAGAGGGAGAGAGAGAGAGAGAGAGAGAGAGAGTATGTGTCAGAGAGGGGAGAGCGAGAGAAAGAGAGAGTGTGTGAGAAAGTGATGGAGAGAAATAGGGAGAGATAGACAGAGGGAGCGAGAGAGATAGACAGACCGAGACAGACAGAGTGATATAAAGCGAAGGAGCGAGAAAGAAAGCACAAGAGATGGACAGTGTGCGAGATGGAAAAAGGGAGGGAGAGTGTGTGTGAGATAGAGACGGAGAGAGAGTGAGAGAAGGAGAGAGAGATAGCGAGAGAGATGGAAAAGAGAGAAAGGGGGAGAGATAGACAAAGAGAGAGATGGAAAGAGCGAGAGAGAAAGAGAGAGATGGATAGTGAGAGAGAGAGGGAGGGAGAGAGAGAAAGATAGAGACAGAGGGAGGGATAGAGAGAGAGAGGGAGAGAGAGATGGAAAGAGAGAATGAGATAGAGAGAGATGGAAAGAGAGTGAGACAGAGATGGAAAGAGAGATAGAGTGTGAGAGAGAGGGATGGAGAGAGCAAACACTTTAGCAACAGCAGCAAAACAGAGGTTTTGAAGAAAAAGGAGAATGGAAAAGTCATAACTCTCCCTCTTGACGTCTGATTGCGACCACAATGCCTTTAAGACCCATGTTCTGGTCGAACGAGCCAATGGGGCAGTTGGGTTCGGGATACAGCTACATAACCAACCACATACGGGGAAAAGCAGTAGACATGCCCATATGATTAAGTGACACAAATAAACTGTACCTCATAGACTTGTCAGTTATGGTCAGGTATTTAGCAATCATCATGAATTTATCATGCACAACATAAAGCTAACATCTACGTCAACATATATATCTATTTTGGCACTGGCACTTGAATAGAGATCATGCATATGCTATTTTGAATATTATCTAATAATCGCAAGCAATAATAATATTAATAATGATATCAATAAGAATAACAATAATGTTAATAACAATATTATTATAATTATTATTAATAATAATAATGTTATTATTTTGGCTGCTCACATCTTTTTACCAACTAAAGTACATAATTTCACGTCCGTGCACCTCCTGATGCAGTATATTCGCCGGAGATATGACTCACATAGACCAAAGCCAGAGTCAAATCCTGTGAACCTATAGAACGACTGCCCTAAACAACCCACAGCATGACCAAACCACGACTTTAGACTGGGCTCGATATATCACAGTGCGGCTCCTGCATGCATATTTAATCCTATGGGAAACTAAAACTTCTACTTTTAAGTTGCTGCAAAGTAAGAACGATGCCGACCTAACACGTCTCTATCGCGTTTGCAACGATTGCGTGTGATGTGCACTGAAACTCCAGCGAGAAAGCAAGCGGGTCGCTGTCCAGGGTGCTGAAACGCGTCGAGCGCTGGAATTAGACTTTCTCTCGTCGTGCAACTCAACAGCAGTCTTCAGCCGGTGTTACAATGCAATAAGATAAGGCGTAGGTGTATGTTGTTATGTTTTATCGTTTGCAGCCAACTTACAGATATATGTTTAGGAATGTTACGAGGAAGATGATCATTGCGTAAAGTAACTCGACGAAGAACATGCGCTCGGTTTACAGTATGCATGACTGGTTACCAAAAAATTCCCATTGCGACTTTCTCCCATGGCAATACGCCACGTTTAAACATGCATAAAACTTATCTTGCATTTTTTTTCTGCAGACGCAGGCTGTACACTCTGAAACACGATCCCCGAACGAAGTCACTTTTTAAAATGCCTGCATTAACGATCATAATCAGGAGCCTGGCGTTAATAACGACGAGCAATCAATAGAACATTATTTGACTTCAACACGAATAGATTGTTAACAGCTGATATCACAGACTGGAAAACGGACTAACTCCAGCATATATGGGTCTACGGTGCACAATGCAACAGCAACATTCCGCCAACGTTTAAAGAGAAAAAGCTTACCTGCTTGCGATCGCGAAGGGAAGAGGGCTGATCGGGACACAAAGCTGGCGTCCCGCGTCACCGCCAACATATCATGTTGGAAACACGATAAGAGGAGAATTCTGCTCAGAAATTCCAGAGTTGTTTTTTGGTTTTCTCCCCTGGTTTCAATGCACGCTGCAAGTCAGTGCGTCAAGCAAGCGAGCGAGAACGAGAACGAGAGAGAGAGCGAAAGAGAGAGAGAGCGAGAGAGAGAGAGAGGGGGGGGGGGTAGGCTACGAGAGACCGAGAGAGAGCGAGGGAGAGAGGGAGAGAGAGAGCCAAAGAGTGCGAGAGAGAGAACGAAAGAGGACGAGAGAGAGAGAGAGAGAGAGAGAGAGAGAAAGAGAGCAAGGGAGAGAGTGACAGAGAGGGAGTGAGCCTGTCGGATCCACGGAACAGTAAAGTGATTATTCGGCTGAGCCCTGATTGAAAGCTCTCTCACTGCGCTCCTTTATGTATTCTCAACACACACCCGGAGTCCGGAGTTTCCATTACGCCTGCAACAGGGGAACTGTTTTTCTCTTCTTTTTCTTCTCCTTCTTTCTGTCTTGGTGTTACACCCAAAGCACTACACACGGCTAAACTACGATCCAACTGAACTGATTATCAGTTGGAGAGGAACGGGACGCGGCGAGCGACGCGGGACGGTGCGCGGTGATCCTCTCCGGTCTGACTAAGTTGAAATCTCATAAGACGATTGTTTGTCACCCACCGCAGGGCTATATATATATGGGGCGAGTTTAACATACATGCCACACTGGGTTTGGTTGACAAAATCCTCCTTTTCACACAAGCTTATCCCGGAGTAGTGGAATAAACGATAGTGGTATAGGCGCCTTGTGGCGTGCAAGATATGCTGATTTGAGGATTATCCACAGGTAGGCCTATAGCAGTGCATCGACATGTCGTAAAGCAGTGCATCTTTGAAGCGGTTCAATCTTGAGATAAATAAGTGGATTTTTTTTGGAATTGGGTATATGTTTCGTTTGGATATAAGAATGGACCTTAAAGTATAAATTCAAATGTGAAGGACCCGTCTCGTGGTGAATCGATCCCACCAGAAGGGGGCCTCTTGACGTCTCCCCATAGGCCTGTGGGATTATTGTGTTGTGTCCTTTTAAATGTGCAAAAAAACATAACAAAACCAAACAGAATATTTATCGTTTCTCCTGCTCAAGTAAACACGGAATTCCTCCTAGTTTTTAAAACACCATCAAATAAATAAATAACAAAACACCCGACGTGTTATTCAGCCGTCTCCTCCCTCACACGGAGGAGAGACGGGACGGAACACCGTGCGGCGTCCTCGCGGGAACCGCCGGGGTCCCTCCGTGCGTCGCGGTGGGTAAATTCACTTTAAGATTTAATTTATGAAGAGTGCATTCTGATGTATTTTGTGATGATGATGATGATGACGATGACGATGATGATGATGATGATGATGATGATGACGATGATGCTGCGGTTGGGGGGGGGGGGTATTCAGTCGGGACTATTCTGGAGGACGACAGCGGCGGCTCTTTCCTCCCTCTCAGCCTGAGTGAATGAGAGACGCTGTAGGGAGGGGGAGGCTGACAGGAGGAGGCAACGGTGCAGCTGTAAGACTAGGGGGGTGGAGGTGGTGGGGGTGGAGGTTGGGGAGGGGGGGAGGGCAGGGCTCACTAGTGTATCACTCTGCCCCCCCTCCTCCCCCTCAGAGGGAGTGAAGGAACCACAATCAAGGCTTCTGGGTCATGTGAGGAGGTCGACCCTAATCAATGTAATAGATTGCAGTCATAATACTATTAGTGGGGGAATTTAATCGTACTTTTGATTACTATGATGATGGCTATGCTTTGTTTTGGGGCATCCGGTTGGAATTCAAATTGAATCCTGCACAGCATGGAAATTAGTAAATAGATAGAGGATTGCATGCAAATATTTGGATTGTTTTTAGGATATTCTCCCTAATCTCTTCAATCAACAATAGTTGCTAAATCAACTAATGTACATTTTAGTTTCCTTGTGTGTGTGTGTGTGTGTGTGTGTGTGTGTGTGTGTGTGTGTGCATGTGTGTTTGTGTGTGTGAGTGTGTGTGTGTGTTAGGTGTCCAATAAATGCGTGCATGTGAACACACTAAACCTTTCAGGGGCCTATGATCATTGAATCCATGACTACATTACGACACTTTAACATGACACTGCATGATTGCATGGGAGTGCTGGTTAAGGTTAATTTATTATTATTATACCACCAGGTGTGAGGGTGATTAGCCATTACAAGCCGTTTTCGATAATGTATGACGGATAAATGAGCAACGTTTGCTGCAGTCCACTGGGTAGGCTGGAAGACTGATCTATCCAGCACACATCTAGGTGACACATCTAGGTGTGATGTCAGAAGAGGCAGATTTAAAAAAAAAAAAAGCCTTGTAATGGCTAATCATACTCACACCTGGTCGTATAATATCTCACCTTTAAAGGGGACATTTGATACCACCAGGTGCGAGTGTGATCAGCCTTACAAGCCGTCTCGAAAATCTGCCCCATATAACATCACTGGTGGGCGTTTCCACCTAGTTCTGTGCTGGATCAGTCTAGCACCCTACCCAGTGGACTGAAGTAAACACTGCTCATCTATCCAGCACAGATCTAGGTATACCACACCTGGTGGTATGGCCTTTAAGGATTGCGGATAAAGTGTGCGTGCTACGTCTCAGCCATCCGCCTTGACATTGCTAGCGCCCCCAGCACACATACGACGCGCCGGATGAACTTGGAAGACGTTCAATTGGGTTAATTAATAACTCATCACTCGTGGGATCAAAACCACCATTACACTCTTTCTTGAAGTCCCGGAAAAGCAGGTGCATGATGTTTCCCACGCCTCTCTGATCCATGGCCTCCCTCCCTCAGGAATCGGACCTCACAGGCAGCCGGGGGCGATGGCGGAGACTACTAACTAACTCTAACCGAGAAAAAGAGGGGAAGAATAAAAGCTCCTCAATCTATTGACGCTGAGGAAGAGCAGGCTGGTGTTTAGCCCATGCAATATTAAGCACCTCCGTCTCTCTCCGGCTGAGCCAATTTGGTGGCGGAGAGAGAGGCGAGGAGATTCAGGTATCGTTCAGAGAGGGTGATGGTGCCAACTGGTTTAATGGGATTCCTGTCAACCATTAACAGTTTTATCCTAATCTTGGGCGGGGGCTGGAGGGGGTAGTTGGATCGTTCATGACGCCCATGCATCCACTTCCCAGTCCTCCACATTGTCAGTGGGAAACTATTCCATTTAGGTCTCACAAAGTGTGTCGTGAGCTTTTCATGTTATTGTTGAGTTGATTGCCTTAAAGTTTTTAAACGGGGGGGGGGGGGAATTCGGTGGAGAATACAACCCCTGCTTCTGGCTGAAAACCCTTTTCCAGCGTGGTCTTTTATTATTGGCAGTACACCCTTTAGCGACAGCGAGTGTGATCTGGGGTTTGACAACATTGGACAACACCGTTTGCACCTAGCGATGTGTAAATCGCCCCTTTCAGAGTGTTGGAATGTAGTCAACGGGTGTTTCCCGCCCAGTGTTGAGCTACGTTCTGGAGAGGAAAGCAAAGGGCATACTCAATGGAAAGTAATGGCTATCATTGTTGAGAGTGTGTGGGTCTACCGGAAAGCTCTCTGGCTAAATGGTAAACCAAAGCAACACCACAGGACAATTTCTCCACAAATCACTGTGTACCAAGTGTACCATGACCTTTCTCTTCATATTCCAAAAAAGGTGTTTACTGAAGAGAAATGTGTTTAAATAATAATCAATGATGCAACACGTGGAAAGATCACACAGGCAATGCAAATAAAAAAAAAGTGAATATTAATGGCACAATTTGCAATTTAACAACATCATATTCATCTTATTCCAATTGAATGCTTCATTTGAAATTCTGCGGACAAACAATAACAGAGGGGGGGGAAACAACAAAGTTACTAGAAAGCAAAGGGAATATGTATGAAGTTGCAATTTAACTTTTACTGAATTGAACTAACAAATTATAATGAGGGAAATAACCAGGGGGGCAAGGTAGAATTAGTTAACATGGGCTGGTTTTGCATTAAAACCGGGCGTTTACTGGGACATGGCTCTGAACAGCCCTGGTTCAATTTTTGGTGTGCTTTTAGAATTTATTTCAATATTTACTCTGAATAAATAAGTACTTTTTTCAAATGACACATTACAGCGTGTCATTTCACATCCTAGTTTCCTAAGTTTGTGAATGTGAGGAGGATTTACTTTTGGAGAAAAGGCAGGATTTGGAGTATGTGATACAGCTAAATCTCAGCCTAAAGGTACACCGACCGCCAACAGACCCCACGAGACGAATTGAATTACATTTCTTGACAGATGTTATCCCCTTATCAAAGGCTCTGCAGGAGAAGTGAAATTACACTTTCTACAAATTATACTTCCTGTGATACTTGCCGTACCTTGCCAAAGTCTAAAACCATTATTAAACACTCTCAGCGCAAGGCTTGCCTCATAATTTACACAAGTAATGGGTAGGAGTGTTGGAAATAGTAAAGTTGATGGGGAAAGAGAAGATTTGTGTATAGTGTGTGTGTGTGCGTGCGTGCATGCGTGCGTGAGTGCGTGCGTGTGTGCATGCGTGCGTGTGTATGGGTGCGCACGTGTGTGTGTGTGTGCGTGCATGTTTGTGTGTGTGTGTGTGTGTGTGTACATGTGTGCACTTGTCTGCAAGTGTGCATACTATGTGTGAGTGCACGTGCGTGCGTGTGTGTGCGTTGAGGTGGCTTTGTAATTCTCCTGTCTTGGGATGGGTTGTGTGTGTGCGAGAGTATAAAAAAAGAGAGAGAGCGATTGAGAGCGAGAGCAAGAGAGAGTGAGTGCGAGTGAGAGAGAAGCGTGGGCGTTTGGACAGCCCAGTCAGTTTGCAACACCACCAAGGGCCCTTGTGGTCCCTTCCCCCTCCATCCGTCTCGCCAAGCGGGACCAACGCACCACCACCACCACCGACACGGAGACGCTTACCAAGTAGACGGGGGGGTGGGGTTAGCCTCGTCCAGTATCGTCGTGCTGCGTGCCTCTCTGTCATGACCACAGGACCCTCACAGCTTTATTTATGCATGTGATGATGCTACTCTGGTCTGCCCTCCCTTACCCCCATGGGAAATGACACGCCGTCTCTGTAAATAGTGGTGGACCACCTTCAATAGGATGCGGGTTACAAATATGGAGAGGGGATGTATATGTGACACATTGGTATTATTTTGGGCAGGAGGGGGAAGAGATGCAGGACATGCATAATTGAAACTGCCATGGCTAAGTGCCTGTACTTTTCCTTTTTAGGTCATTTGGTTTTTCTTTCAACTTGCTCCATAGCCGTCAGCTCAGTCCGGATATGGGTTCAAACTGTGGAAATCAGTTTTAAGATGATATTTTGCACATTATACTCTGAGCAGACAAACATGGGGGAGTTTACACAGGAATGTAAGTTTGAAATGTTATTTGTCAATTTTATTTATTTATATCAACACATAGCATAAGTAGTATGGATGTCAGTTCATGTCAGGGGTTGTCTGTCTGTTGAAGAAGACACTGGCAAGCTCATTTAGTCTTTAAAATAACTTTAGTTACGTTTTACTTTGTGTTATAATCAGAATGATGCCTTACAATATTTGATTAGTACACAAATTATTAGTCAAAACGTCAACAAACGCTTTGATAATTGTATTCCCATTTACGATGAAGGTGGCCATTGTAAAGTCTGACAAACCTGAGCTCTGAATTCATACCCGTTGTTCCGACCTGTAATTCCGGGTTGGACACCCGTTCAATTCATTTTGAACAAGTAATTTTTCCGAGTTCTGAGTTGTACTGAATGCTACGTACAGTATATGCCGTCTTGAATGTATTGCTCTAGATCTTCGGGCTCTTTGCCAATGTGTGATTAAACATTCATAAATCCTCCCATCTGTTTGCAATTGGACATGAAACTTCATAATACCCCAGAGCTGTAATTTGATACATATTTTAAGTGATATTGTATGTGATACATAGCTCCGGAAGTCACTGGAATAATATAGCTCAAGTAAGCTATTTAAGACAGGAAGCTATAGATTAAGTTTAATTTGAAGAGCTTTTGCTTCATATGAAGAGATTCAAATCTCCCACACAAATAATTTCTTAGCCAATCAGAAGGGTCCATCCCTTTTCTATCTCACTTTCTATTATGTGTTGTTTACAAATTCACACTCCCTCCTCCATGGGGCAAACATTTTGAATATGGGAGTCACCAGTGGGAATTGAACTCTAACCCTGGTTGTGTTTATGCCATGCTCGAGCAATTGAGAAAGACAGCCCATATATTTTTGGATTGCGGGATTAAGCTTTCTGAAGACCTTGGGTGATCTTTGGAAAAGCCCAGATCCACATATATCATCGTATGTCCTTGGATGGAGCCTAATTCAGAGAGAAAAGTCGGAGACGTCACGTGTCATTGGTTTGGAAAAACAGCTGTTTGGGGCCTGTGTCGCACGTCAGTCGTGAACATCTACTAAGCCTCGCTGATCAACTGACATGATTTGCTAAGGTTCAGGACAGTTTACTATTGGCTGTGCAAACTTTATTGTACATCAATGAACAGTCTGTATTTTTAAATAATAACAACTAGAACAACACCACACACCCTGGTGGTGGTGTTAAACCTTTATGAGATTACTACCGCCTAAAGGTAGAATAAATATTGATATGAATTCATCGTTCGTTCACTCTGGGTGTCTCTGCATTCTGAGACTTTCTTCTGTATGCTATTCTTTGGTGTGGAGTTGTGGACAACGAGTGGTGAGTGCCTCCGGGCTCCTTCCATCGGAGCGCCCACTATTTTGCATCTGTCTGAGAGCACCTTGGGAACACACGGCTCCGAGTGCCGTACCCATAATAGAGAGAGGGAGGAAAGGACGAGAGAGAGAGAGAGAGAGAGAGAGAGAGACAAAGAGAGGGAGACCGAAAGAGAGACCTGCAGACAGCCCACGCAGAGGCTGTGCGTACCAGCAAAAGGACAACCGCCTACGTAATGTTGTCTAAGCGATTCCTCTGTGCCCATAACTATGGAGAGGGGAGAGGAAAAGAATAACATGTTTTATGTGTGTAATCAGTGATGAGTGGTTAAAAAGTGCTCGGTGAAACACCATGACCAGCTGTAGTGTTTCATCGTGTCAGGGATCTCACACTCAATAGAACACCATTTTTATGATCTTTTTTTATCCCGGAGATGTTCTGTATTGGTAATTAGGTGTGAACCAAAGTGTTTGATGCGGTATTTACTTGGCAATGTGAGTTATATCCGTCACACTCTTGAGTACAGACTCTCTCTGCACATGAACACACACATACATGCTGCAGGCACATACGTGCACAAAAACAAGAAAATGAACAAGAACAAGAACCATATTACTGCATTTGTTACCCCAATACGAAGAGACAAATTCTCAAGTGGTAAAAATTCTAACAGCTATTAAATGTGTTGTATTAAACCTGTCATAGCTAACTCATTTAATAACACATTTGTAATCATAATAATTTTCCAGTCAAGCGTTTTCTAAAACCAAAGCAGTATTTACCAATAAATTACCAACATCCTCTTACATTCCATCCTTTTAATAATGTATTGCTAACCCAGTACCAAAGAATCAAAAAAATGAGTTATTTTTTTGATCGTGCCACTCAAACTCTTCTCTAACTTTAGCTTTCACTGATTTTTTGTTTTCTAACCTTTGCTGCTGCAATCGCGTTCCAAACCGGATTAAGAAAGTGCTTTCTAATCACATTTTAATGGCTTGGGGTGTTGTTTGTACGACCTAATCTATAACAAGTTATTTTCTCACAGCGAATAAGGAACATAATACTGCCTGAAATTATAAAAAAAACAAACTGTTACAGCTTAAATGTGTGACTAGGCACCTGCGACAGGTCCTTTAAGCACTAATTCCCCTTGGGAGGTGGACATATTGTGCTTGGATGGCAAGTTGAACAATTGTTATTCATGTCATACTACTATAAACGTCTGTTTGCACCTAATCGAGCTAATTAAAGGTCCAAACATAAAGCGGCAGGTTATCATTGTTGTCTTGCTGCAATACCGCTGCTTACTCATCACCTATTCATCCAAGTCACCTATTTTTAAGTCTTTGAATAAAAGGTGTCACCATCTGGACGGCACTTGATAGTCCTCGGAAACAGTCAACGGTGCAGGCGCGCTGGTGCATAACAAAGAAAAATAAGCGTAATTCCACTGTACTCATCGTATTGTGCTTATCCCGACATCTGGCAGCTACAACCCAAAGCCTCGGGGCACTAAAGTGGTGCCTGCCCGTTCACACGGCAACCGCATCGCTGGCCCTTGCCAGGCCGAGGCTGATCCTGTCCGGGGGAGTTACTGCTTGGGTGTTTTCCCCCCATGTGGGGCCTCGCAACACGCTGCGAGATCAAGCCCGGCGTCACCTTCTAGTCTGGGCAGGGGGAAGGCCCACTCTCCACGCCCATGAGCTGCGAGCATGTTGAATGACGTTGCATGAGGTTGAACAGCTTTCGAGGCAACAGTATCTGCTGCAACGCTAGTAGAGGAAGGGATCAATAATTTATTGATATATGAATGAATGGATGCAACATAAGAAATGGGTTTTTAAATGAGGTGTGTTCATCCATTCATGCACCAAAATCGATATTAAATAAATATGTTTTTAGGACTTGTTTGTTTACTTAACTGCGGGGTGTCAGTCTGATGTTGCAAAAGAGGATGGCTCCATGGCACTGAGCCCAAAGGGTTCTCGACTGGGTTCAGGGGACTGAAGACAGCCTTTGTGAAAAGGCGAACATTTCCTACCCATCATCACTTTTCTGGGGGCGTTGAGGTACTTTTCGTCCCTGCTGTCGTGTTGTGTTTTACCACTTGTCTTGCTGTATATTTGTTCCCTGTCAGTATTTCATACTCAACCCCCCTCCCCCCCTCCCGATCCCCTCCTAGGAGCAATTTTGTGGTGCGGACGTGAAACAGAAAGTGACATCCTGTGCATTGCATGTAAATGAGAGTATTTGCCTGCTTATAGTGCTAATGGCGTTACCTTGCCTGCCGGTGTCTCACCTAGTGGCAACAGATGGTGGGCCTTACCTCAACGGTGTAATAAATATTCCCCGGGAACTTTAAACTAATGGTTACTGTTAAAACCTCACTAAAGTTTAATACGTTTTGGAATGGAACAACGGGGCATTCATTTGTCAGTTGAATTTGTTGGTATCGGGTAGCACCTTGGTGCGGTTGATCCCTAATCCCTGCTTACTGCTATATTAAAAACATTTTTCTCACAACTTTATTCTCTCTCCTGTGTACTGATATCATCACAATAATGTTCGGTGAGATTCATAATCGTATTATGAACCTCATTCAATCCTTCAAATCTAGGCATACTTTAAGAATATATATGTAAACTCTTAACTGATTTTTTCTTATCTATTTCAGTTGATCTATGACACGTTTTATGGTTCTCTATATGAGGCAAATAATTTGCCTGCCACTGCATTTTTAAAGTATACTAAATACATTTTATACAAATCACAACCAGATAACAAATAACTCTGAAAACATTTATAATTTTGTATAATAGAAAATTTCTGAATTTTGTTTTCTCAATTAAATAATTTCCCACATCTGTACAGAAATTGAGAAATTGAATGAACATGGCTCTAATAGAATTAACATCAGCAGGCACACTAGCTGAAGACTCTACTATGGACCGAAGACTTTTATTCCTTATGTAACATCTACCCTCCCCCTCACCCCAACACACCCCCACAGACGCACAAACACACAAACAATTAGCAGAGCTATATCACTTCAATCAAAACCCACAGTCTGACCTGCAACAAGACCCTCCTATCAGAGTACTGGCCAAAATGTATTGCTGAAGAACACCTTCCTTATATAGGTGACCCAAGGGCAACAGTCAGAGCCCAGGATCCTGTAGAAATATATGATTTATATGGTCTGACTGTCGGACTGTAATCACAGACTCCCCAAACAGTCAACTCCACATCGTACCGCACACAGTGTTCAACCAACCTTTGTTCTGCAGGCATCGTGTGTTCCCAGCTTACATAACGAGTTAGCCTTTTAATTAGCTGTTCTTTTGCACTTCAACACTAGACGGTGAATGAGGCTCTTTTCCTCTGAGAGTAGTCCACTGTTGTTTGTCTAAAAAGCTACATGCTGTATTTCAGTTTAGCGGGTTTACCATGTGATGTGATTGGTTGATAGAATGGAACTAAACCATAACTAAACTACCATCTATACCTTATTCATACAAACATTTTTGCGTTTTAAAATATGTCTTTCAATACATTTTGTTATTATCGAATGAATAATTGTGCTATTTTAATTTAAAACGGCAACCACCACCAAACCAAAAAGTTTAGAAAGAATTCTAAATGTATTATGATAATATTCTCAGTAAAGTATTATCATAGTCGTTGCTACTAATATGGCAACACAGCTTTCTATTAAATACAACACACATTCAGAAGTGATTCAAGAAGATATCCGTTTGTTTTTGTTTGTGTTTGTTAGTGTTTTTTTTTTTTTGTTTTATGATATAGTGTGTTCTTCATATGTTTCTAGCCCTGGCACAATCAAAGCCATCTGGCAGAGAGATGAAAGCCATGGGGGAGGGGGTATCCCTGGGACAGGAGACGCTGTTGTCTCTGGCCTGCATCTCTCATCTACAGCATATGGAGTCAGTCAACCCTGAAGCTCACTGGACCCCTGCAAACTCAGGTGATGGAGGAATAACCGAACAACTCAATGTATATGCATGTGCACGCATGTAGCTTCAAGCTGTTTAGTATCGTTTTTTCGAAATCTAAACATAAAAGTCACATTTGGATGTATGTAAATATATATATATATATATATATAATGTGAAACTGTATGTAATACCTATTACATGTAATTGATTGACAGGGGTCCTCGTGGGTAAACTCCATAACTGCCAATCGGAACGGCTATCGTTTGGCTTAGCCGTTAGAGCCATTAAAGCAATCGCCTTCGAATCTTAAGGTTGTCTGTTCAAGTCCCCCACTGCGTAGCAGTGTGGTATCAGAGAAAAGGCATTACATATAAATACAAAGTGGGTATATAGCCTAGTGTTACATGAATGAAATGGATTCTGAGTATTCTCCTCTCCTATGTATTCCCTGCCTATCACATTACAAAGCCATTTGAATTAATCAGTGAGTTTGCCCTTGAACTTGTCAGTTGAATCTTGAGGTGTAAGAATCCCTCTTTATACTCAATGACCCCTCTCTCTCTAGACTTGACTGGTGTATTGAGACATCCAGCCAGTAAAGGGTCCCTGAACGGCAGAGCTGTCAGGACAGGCTGTGAGACCACCACCAGTGGGACACGTGTCACTGGCCAGGGGGACAGCAGACGTAGGGAAAAGGACAATCAGTGAGATCCTCTCAAATGTCTCTCTTAGCCTCTCTCTCTCTCTCTCTCTCTCTCTCTCTCTCTCTCTCTCTCTCCCTCTGTAGTACCAAACCATTAAAATGATTCTTAGTGACCGCAGCTCAAGAGAGGAAGGAGACGAGGAGGTTGAGGAGGAGGAAGAGGAGAAGGAGGAAGAGGAGGAGGTCAGGGTGGCAAAGATGATGACTTTGACAGCTAGGGGTGTGAAAAGTATCCTGTTTGTTATCTCTCCAACTCCCCTCAAGTAAAAAAATACCACTAACATGCTCTGTTTCCGAACTCGCCTCAGAGTATAAATATATGTATCGAACAGAAGGCTTGTTGTGTTGGTGGTCAAGGCCAAAGACTCTGAAGGAGGACTTGTGTATATGGGCGGGAGTGGAGCTTCGAGGAGAAATCCAGGTGGATTGGGCAGCAAGTGCACTTCACACTTGATAAACAAGTCACATACATAGCCTACAATTCTGTTTTATTGTTTTGACGTGAAAACACAGCAATTTATTTCGCCAACAGCATAATGTGTGTCCGAGGCTGGGATGGCCATTTTGTCTATGAATTCAATGTATCTGCTGTATTTATGATGTCCTCCATGTTTGGTGCAGCTGCCATCGACCGTTGATCCCGGAGGCTGTCAAAAGAAGCGGGAAATTGAATGCACAACGAAACCGCCTGCATGTCACGCAGTCGACGGTATTGTCTGTTGTGTGGCTGTTCTTTTCTTCAGGGCAGAGAGAGTTCCTGATCCTTGTTACATCTTAAATGATTATTAGTAATTAGAGTTACGAGGGATGTAGTAAAACGTGCAAAGATAAATATGCACCTCAGAGCCCCTGAGCCCAATTATTTATGCTTTTCATCTTTCAGGGTCTTTTTATCATGACCGATTTAAAGGTCGCTCAGGATTATTTATTTCTATTTGGATTTCGAGGAAACCTTACTTGCCATGTTTACTAGAATCACTTCAGCCTCACCTGACATGCCAGGATAGCAACCTAGCAACCTAGCATTTCTGATCTGTAACCCGTAACATGTTGTTTTGAATATGATCGCTAAAGATGAATTCCCCCTTTATCATTCACTCAATAATTGAACCAAATAGGTTGTCATAGCAGTCAACCCATTAGGCATTAAACATAGACCTCTGTGTTTGTGTGATAATGGAGGTATTACACTTGCCCTTGGTTCTGCTGTGGCTCTGGTCCTGGCCAGTGTGGTGAAATTCTACTGACCCGCCTGGCAGCGGGCGGGGGAATGGAAGCAGTCTTACCCAGGATATGAACCTGGGTTTGCCCAGTGGCCTGGACATGAGGATGATGAGACAGTGCATAATAATCTGGACATTAGCATTATTTAAAAATATATATTATAGCCAGTGTTAAGCTGGCTGTTATCCAAAGTTTATTTGTAGAACTTTTAATTCTTATTTTTATTTGATCAATGGAATTAATGGCCAGGAAGAAGTCTTGCTCATTGGTAACCTACAGGTAGACTGAAGACTTCAGGGTTTGAACCCATAACAGCAGGGAGTCAAACAGCCTAAACACTAGACTATGCTGTGCACTATTCTGCAATAAATACACAAAATCATCACAGCTGTCAGCTCCAGTGAGGAAGATTGAGAGCCTACTTGATTTCTGTACAGAATGTGTACCTAACCTTCCTCCATTGTTCAGTATACCCCTCTGTGAGGAAGCCACAAAATGTATCAATGAAATGCACCTTGACAAAAAGATGCCATGGCTTTATTAAAACAATGAGGATTAATATTCTCTGGTGCTCGGTCCTCCTGTCCACCTCTTACGTCACATCCATTATGCTCCAAGGTAAAAAATAGTGTTGGCTATGTCTATGGTTCCTTGGAGGTGACAATTACTATTATTAGTTGCATTTGACGGGTGGGTTTATAAGTTCATGTTTTGAAGTGGGTAGTTATGTTTAGATCTTTTTTTCCTACTGCTTGAATATAAATATAAGGTGTACGTGTAGGTGTATGTACAGCTGGGAGGAAAAATAAAGTAATTGTATGAAAATGGATATATTGTACTGTTGTTGATGAAAGCTAAGAGTGAAGTAGAAAAAACACAATGATGTCAAAGACAAGCTGCAGTTTAAATAATTATTGGTCTATTGTCGGCAGACAGACACCAGCGGTGAGTTTTCTTCATCCTGATCTGTGGGCTTCTGCATCATTTATTCTATTTTGCAGTTTGTTTTACTTTTTACTTCTAAATCTCAAGCTGGCCTAGACCACCTACGTTATCTTTATACTTTTGACGAAACACTTTTCAACAAGGTATCCCTCATTGAACCAGATAATCCACAAAAAACTAAGTACAAAAATGAATCATCTAATTGTGCCATTGTTCCCTTTTTTCAGACGAAAACTGAAACCGACATCGGAATAAAAGATAGCGGTTGCATAACGCACTTATAGATTTCCTCCAATACAACTGAAACCAGAAAGAGAAAATGCAAAGTGCGAAAGTGAGAGGTCCCTCGGAGACCGCTTTGAAGAGGTGCTCAGCAGGCACATCGAAAAGACCACACGGTTATCCATGCGCACCTATAATGACATCAGTTTCCCTCATCTGCATACAATTTAAGTGTGCATCAAGCGATTCACAAGAAGAGGAGGAGGAAGAGGAGGAGGTGGTTGGGGAGGGTAAGGAGAAGAAGGAGGAGGAAGAGGAGGAGGGGGATGAGGAGGTGGTTGGGGAGGGTAAGGAGAAGAAGGAGGAGGAGGAGGGGGATGAGGAGGTGGTTGGGGAGGGTAAGGAGAAGAAGGAGGAGGAAGAGGAGGAGGGGGATGAGGAGGTGGTTGGGGAGGGTAAGGGGAAGAAGGAGGAGGAAGAGGAGGAGGGGGATGAGGAGGTGGTTGGGGAGGGTAAGGAGAAGAAGGAGGAGGAAGAGGAGGAGGGGGATGAGGAGGTGGTTGGGGAGGGTAAGGAGAAGAAGGAGGAGGAAGAGGAGGAGGGGGATGAGGAGGTGGTTGGGGAGGGTAAGGAGAAGAAGGAGGAGGAAGAGGAGGAGGGGGATGAGGAGGTGGTTGGGGAGGGTAAGGAGAAGGAGGAGGAAGAGGAGGAGGGGGATGAGGAGGTGGTTGGGGAGGGTAAGGAGAAGAAGGAGGAGGAAGAGGAGGAGGGGGATGAGGAGGTGGTTTGGGAGGGTAAGGAGAAGAAGGAGGAGGAAGAGGAGGAGGGGGATGAGGAGGTGGTTGGGGAGGGTAAGGAGAAGAAGGAGGAGGAAGAGGAGGAGGGGGATGAGGAGGTGGTTGGGGAGGGTAAGGAGAAGAAGGAGGAGGAAGAGGAGGAGGGGGATGAGGAGGTGGTTGGGGAGGGTAAGGAGAAGGAGGAGGAGGAAGAGGAGGAGGGGGATGAGGAGGTGGTTGGGGAGGGTAAGGAGAAGAAGGAGGAGGAAGAGGAGGAGGGGGATGAGGAGGTGGTTGGGGAGGGTAAGGAGAAGAAGGAGGAGGAAGAGGAGGAGGGGGATGAGGAGGTGGTTGGGGAGGGTAAGGAGAAGAAGGAGGAGGAAGAGGAGGAGGGGGATGAGGAGGTGGTTGGGGAGGGTAAGGAGAAGAAGGAGGAGGAAGAGGAGGAGGGGGATGAGGAGGTGGTTGGGGAGGGTAAGGAGAAGAAGGAGGAGGAAGAGGAGGAGGGGGATGAGGAGGTGGTTGGGGAGGGTAAGGAGAAGAAGGAGGAGGAAGAGGAGGAGGGGGATGAGGAGGTGGTTGGGGAGGGTAAGGAGAAGAAGGAGGAGGAAGAGGAGGAGGGGGATGAGGAGGTGGTTGGGGAGGGTAAGGGGAAGAAGGAAGAGGAGGAGGGGGATGAGGAGGTGGTTGGGGAGGGTAAGGAGAAGAAGGAGGAGGAAGAGGAGGAGGGGGATGAGAAGGTGGTTGGGGAGGGTAAGGAGAAGAAGGAGGAGGAAGAGGAGGAGGGGGATGAGGAGGTGGTTGGGGAGGGTAAGGAGAAGAAGGAGGAGGAAGAGGAGGAGGGGGATGAGGAGGTGGTTGGGGAGGGTAAGGAGAAGAAGGTGGAGGAAGAGGAGGAGGGGGATGAGGAGGTGGTTGGGGAGGGTAAGGAGAAGAAGGAGGAGGAAGAGGAGGAGGGGGATGAAGAGGTGGTTTGGGAGGGTAAGGAGAAGAAGGAGGAGGAAGAGGAGGAGGGGGATGAGGAGGTGGTTGGGGAGGGTAAGGAGAAGAAGGAGGAGGAAGAGGAGGAGGGGGATGAGGAGGTGGTTGGGGAGGGTAAGGAGAAGAAGGAGGAGGAAGAGGAGGAGGGGGATGAGGAGGTGGTTGGGGAGGGTAAGGAGAAGGAGGAGGAGGAAGAGGAGGAGGGGGATGAGGAGGTGGTTGGGGAGGGTAAGGAGAAGGAGGAGGAGGAAGAGGAGGTGGTTGGGGAGGGTAAGGAGAAGAAGGAGGAGGAAGAGGAGGAGGGGGATGAGGAGGTGGTTGGGGAGGGTAAGGAGAAGAAGGAGGAGGAAGAGGAGGAGGGGGATGAGGAGGTGGTTGGGGAGGGTAAGGAGAAGAAGGAGGAGGAAGAGGAGGAGGGGGATGAGGAGGTGGTTGGGGAGGGTAAGGAGAAGAAGGAGGAGGAAGAGGAGGAGGGGGATGAGGAGGTGGTTGGGGAGGGTAAGGAGAAGAAGGAGGAGGAAGAGGAGGAGGGGGATGAGGAGGTGGTTGGGGAGGGTAAGGGGAAGAAGGAAGAGGAGGAGGGGGATGAGGAGGTGGTTGGGGAGGGTAAGGAGAAGAAGGAGGAGGAAGAGGAGGAGGGGGATGAGAAGGTGGTTGGGGAGGGTAAGGAGAAGAAGGAGGAGGAAGAGGAGGAGGGGGATGAGGAGGTGGTTGGGGAGGGTAAGGAGAAGAAGGAGGAGGAAGAGGAGGAGGGGGATGAGGAGGTGGTTGGGGAAGGTAAGGAGAAGGAGGAGGAGGAAGAGGAGGAGGGGGATGAGGAGGTGGTTGGGGAGGGTAAGGAGAAGAAGGAGGAGGAAGAGGAGGAGGGGGATGAGGAGGTGGTTGGGGAGGGTAAGGAGAAGGAGGAGGAGGAAGAGGAGGAGGGGGATGAGGAGGTGGTTGGGGAGGGTAAGGAGAAGGAGGAGGAGGAAGAGGTAATGGTGGTCAAGGACGGGGAGGAGGTGGTTTTGGTGGTCGAGGAGGAGGGCGAGGAGGAAGAGGAGGTGGAGGAGGAAGGGGGTGAGGAGTTGGTGGGGGAGGTTGAGGAGGTGGCGGTGGAGGTTGAGGAGAATAAGGAGGAGGTGGTAGTGATGGTGGTTGAGGACGGGGAGGAGGTGGTTGCAGTGGAGGAGGAGGAGGACGAGGAGGAGGATGAGAAGATGGACGAGGAGGAGGTGAGATGTGTTTAGAGACAATAATTATGCAGGGCTGAAAAAGGAAAAAAAATAACTATTAGTTATTTTATCACCGAGTGTTCTAGTCATTTTGAATGACTAGAAGTATCCATCAGAAGCTGAATAAAGAAGGCGGAGTACTACAGTATCAAGTAAGAGGTATAAATTGTCCCCATGAAAGAATGACCTGCTGGTTAATTTAATATGAAACAGCTAGTGTCCTGCCAATTTGGCTGTGCAATGATATTATTAGTTGTGGACATTTTCCTGATGTTGATTCATGTGTTCAGACAAAAGTGTCACTTCAAAAATGGTCATCACACACAAATGAAGGCAATCCAAAAAACGTAAATAAATAATATGTACCTGTGTGTGCATAAAATATATTTTCAATTCCACTATGGCACATAAAACAAAATGACAGCCGGAGAGAAAGTACAGCCTTTGTTTTTCAAAGGACTGGGCTCTTTGTGATATCCTACTTTTGAAATCAATAAATCATGAAAGTTTTATCGCTCAACACACAGACAATAAAGAGAGGGATGAATACTTCATGGCGTGAATATGGAAAGCGGGTCCTTCATAACTTGTCATAGAATTGCATGCCCAAGTAAGCTGATGAACTTGCAAAACCTCTGAAAGTTATTGCGATAATAATAACGTTTTACCGCCGCCTCGATGAATACCTCAAAAATATAACAAAAGAGAGACTGAGACCCTTCTGACCCCTTCAACAAGGACCCCAATAGTGGTGCTTTCAAATTCTGTGGATGTTCTCAGTCTTTAAGGGGAGGTCAAGAGAGGTAAGGTGAGAGAGATCGTGAAATGGAAGGACATTTGAAATGGTAATTTTATGTGCCAAAACATATTTTGACATTTAAATCATGATCCTGATAAATTCTATCAGGGTTTACCTCTGCTGTGCATGCGTTTGAATATATTTACGACAGAGTACACAAAAAACAGCTTCGGATTGTAGGCATTTCTTATCAGATATGATAAGGGTGTTATAATAGGAATATGTTTGTGATCGCACACACAGTCTGCTGCATGCTAATTTGAAAAGATTGTTTTAATTTATTTTAAAAGTCACTAAATTGCTCTCTGGGAAAATGTAAATGGTAAATATAAACAATTATATTCAAATTCAAGTTTTAATATATGGTAGTGCAATGCAATATACTTATAATGCAGATCTGTGATCCGTGCAATTCTACCGCTATTTGGTTTGCATTTTCCTCGAAACAAACTACTTGGCACAATGTATATATTGCAAGGCCTGGAGCATTCTTCCAATCTGCCGTGCAATAAAACATAAAGTGAGAATGGCATCTTTAGAAATGTGCCGAGAAAAGCAAAATTACCTTTCCTTTGCATACCCAGGATTACGAGAGTCCTACGGAATGAGACTGAACCCACTGTGGTCCGTGCAGTTTTAAAGCAAATGTGATTCAAATGTTGTGCAGTATAATAGCATAATGCAAACAGTGTATAGTCTTTATACTGAAATTGCAAAATATCTGAATGGAAATTGGAACTCCCAGAGTTATACGTTGCTCTTGATTCTGTTTAAGGAACAGAACATCTTATTAATGGAAGATGTTACAAGTTAAAGGAGTCTCCCCTTACCCCCATCTTTTCAATACAAATGTGTCTTGGGATTTTCATTGAAGGAATGGCTATCCTGACTTGATGTGCATCCAATACTTTCCTTTAATTGCCCTTTTGGCTTTGAGCCAGGACATAGGCATGGACCCAGGAAAGCCTGAACTACATTAAAACTGGGCTTTGGCCTATTGGCAATGATTCAGGTTATGCAATATCCAATCATCTTTAGTGCTGAAGAGTATATTGGGGAAACCTCTACTCTGCACTCCAACAGCATGAAAATGAATTGTCATTTTCCTTTCCTTTCATAACAATATCTGACTAATGAGATGCCTTAAAAAGGGGAATTCTACTGAGGAACACACAGAGGTGTTAAAGCTTTCTGATAACCCAGGGTACAGGAACAGGAAACTCTCTCACCGTCTCATAACATTGACTTCTCCTATTTAGTTTCATGCAAAACAACCAGGTTGTTCTTGTGTCCAATCGCAGCAGTTCATCCGAGGAGTCATAAACACAAAAAACTGTTATCATAAAAACAAACAGCAAGTAAAGTGAAAGGAGTTTTCATGTCATGCTGCTTTATGTAAATGTGACAACCACAATCGTATTCAAGAAGTCAAAGGAAAATTGACAATTCGGACGGCATAATTAGCTGGAAATTATATTTCACAATAGAATCCCCCCATGGGGATGCTGTGTATTACAAAATAAAATGGATTCTCTAGCTTGCTCAAGTTTCAACCTGACTCACTGATTATATAATAGAAATAAATAACCATTTGCCAATCGGGGACGACAGGGAGGCAAACTGATTACCCGGCGTTTTCATCCGAGGGCTGTATACCAGTCGTGCTCAAGGCGATGCCGGAGTAAAAGGGTTTCGAGTTTGACTTACTGTGAACACTCGTTGATTTCCCCTACGTTATGCTAATTTGTCTTCACAGTTTTTGATATTACAATATTGATGATGACAGCCAACCTTAAATCCTCTGAAAGGCTTTCCTTTCTACTTTATAGTTAAAACTAGGAGCTTTGGCTATCTTAGTTGCATGATAGCTACGCAAAAAATATCATTGCGATATTCCTTCATTGATGGAGCCAGGGATGGTAATACTTGCACTGCTGATGGATTGAAGATTTTCTTTTTAAGTTAGTTTGCAGCATGATTAATTGACTTGTGCCCCTCTGATAAACAGATATGTAATGTGAGACAAATGTTATACCCAGTCTTTTGTTGATATATTGCATACTATTCTGTATGTTTACAGAAAAGTATATATTTAGTATCAAGGTATATATCACCACATTCCAGTTTTCTATGAATTATTTAGATTTGACGGTCCAGTTTCAAACAGTGTCTACGTTCTTTGTAATTACCAAAAAGGCCTAAATTGTAGTTTGAGGAGAGCAGCGCACAACCAATTCAAAAGCCTAAAATAATAATCAAGGCCTGTTTTGTTTCCATTTATGTCAAATTCTGTGGCAGGCCTTCATTTGAAAAAATTAATAACACAATGTCTTGCAATGGATAAAAAAACATTTGACTGAAAAAAATAAAGAAAGAGGGTTTGGGACTTCCAAGGGCCAGATAAGACCAGCTCAAGTCAAACGTAATGTTCCTGTTCAGTAAGCACCTTCAACAGATCCCTGCACCTGGTGCCTGACGAGCACTGGACGCTGTGTACCGAAAAAAAACAACACAGACTTGAACATTTCAAGCTTAGCTGATTCTTTTGGGGCGAAAGAGGGCGAAGCCAAGCAAACATCACAGAGGTCCAGAGGTCCAGAGGTCCCTAATCTCATCAGCCACCTCGCGCTCCCCCTCTTTTACCTCCAAGGCACTTCACTCACACATGCACACACACGCATACATGACACACACACAGGCAAACAACCATGCAAACACAAACAGGCACACAGACGCACACGCATGCAAACACAAATGGCAAACATAAACCTGCATACACTTAACACACACAAAAGTGGGGATGTAAATGCAAACACAGACACACATACAACCCCTCCCACCACCCAGACACACACGCACACACACAGAACCACATGCAGGCACTGAACACACACTAAATTGTGGAGATGTAAATGCATACAAACAAATAAACAAACACACACACATACACAACCACACTCCCATACTCACGCACATGCAAACGTCCAACCACA
This sequence comes from Pollachius pollachius, assembly GCF_949987615.1. NCBI lineage: Eukaryota > Metazoa > Chordata > Actinopteri > Gadiformes > Gadidae > Pollachius > Pollachius pollachius. Next base: position 15,273,259 of record NC_136944.1, read on the forward strand.
CATGCACTGAATGCACAAAAGTGTGGTTGGAATACACAAGCACGCACACACATTGACTTCCACATGCAAACACAAACACACCCAGAAGCATGACGATGAATAAAACCTGAGATTCACACAAATTCTCACAACACGATCATGCACAAGCACATGGACACCTTCACACACATCCACATTGGACGACACATGCCAACACACATATACACAAACACACACACACACACACACGTACATACACATAAACAAGCATTTTGGGGCACTGACTCAGTCACACATACTTAACTAACACCAAAGCACACAAACTCCCACACACACACACACACACACACACACACACACACACACACACTCACAGTCCATTGATGCCCTAATGCCTTTGTGAATGGTGACAGGCCAACCCAATGCTGGTGTGGTGTTTATGTAGTGGAGCACTGCAGGAGAATTAAAAACCAGCGTAGCGAGAAGTTTTCTCTGCCGAGCAACACAAATTCACACCATCCCCATTATCCTCATCCCCATCCCCGTCATTAAAAGCCTGCATTGCTATCACTCCAGGAGTAGTAATTGGAGAAACCTCTTACTCTTGAGAAGTTTCAATCAGTCTTGGTGGGTGGCTTCAATTCACCATTTAGTACAATATCCTCTTGGAAATTATGTTCAGCGTTTAATCCGAAATCCGAAAAGTTTTATGGGATATGAAATTCAATCGGGTGGAATAAACAATGATTTATACTTTGAATGTCCCCCATTGTTACCTTGCAGTTAAATCTGAGTTGTAATGAACATTAGGAAAGAATACTGATCTACGAATGGGTTGACTTGGTTAGAATTATGTAGCAGGCTAAAATGTACCTCCCACACACAACACACTACTACCAGAATCAAGATAAGGAAATATAATAAAATCCAAATGCCTGTATGATTGACTGAGACAAAAAACGATTCAACCTTATCCAACAGGCTAGACGTTCTTATAGGAGCTGAGGAACTCAGACAACAGACTTTGGAAAACCACGCCTCATTATGCAGCATACATGGCCCACCTGCCCACAAAGAACGTCAATGAAACAGAGAGGTAATTTGTTGTGTTACTCCATCATTCTCTGTGACCTTTTCTCAGGTGTGTGTGTGTGTGCGCGCGCGTGTGCGTGCGTGTGTCTGTGTGTGCGTGTGTATTTGTAATGAATCTAGGTGGCTCCTGGTGTTCCAGATAATACTGATGCAGAACTGTAAATAAATCAGTCAACACCAGACACCGCGCTAGTCATCGTGCACAAAGGAACTCAAATCCAATGAATGACAATTAAAGGTCTTGTATCGAGGGACATTTGTGGGGGCTTGCGAGGAGGGCTGTCTACGTTTCATCTGGAACACACACAAATGTACACATTGTGATCTAAAGCATATTATACTCCTCAATCTCCATAACAGGAACTGGAACTTTTTAATGGTAAAGGCCAGGGGGTTGGGGCTCCAGATTAGAGAGAGGTATATTTCAGTCTTGCAGAAAGTCATTACCAGCAGACCTGGTGTGTGTGTGTGTGTATGTGTGTGTGTGTGTGTGTGTGTGTGTGTGTGTGTGTGTGGGGGGGGGGGGGGGTGCGTGTGCGTTTTTGTGGTATGTGTGCGTTTGTGTGTGTGGGTGTGTGTGCGTTTTCAGGTGTTGCAGATGGCGTACCTAAGGGTGCATCGCTGTGTTTGAGTCCGTTCGAGTGGCCTGGGGGCAGGGCAGTTTGGGGTCCTGAGATCACCCCAGAGTTGTTGCCAAAGTACCAAGCCACCACTTCTCCATCCCACAGACTTTTGGACTTGGAGCTCTGGTTGGTTCAAGGGTTTTTCTTTGCTGCCCAATCTTTCCTGCCCATTTTTCCACGGCTGCTGTGCATGCACATTTGATGCAATGGCATTGGTCATTGAGACATCAGTGCATTGGAGCAACTAGCGCAATTGACACCTGTAAGTGTCCGTTCTTGCTGTTAGAGGTGTGTGTGTGCTCGAGATGAGGGGTTTATCCGCAGCGCGCTTGGGTCAGATAATCACTGTTTGAGTTTGTAGTGTTAACAGCCCACACTTTCCGTCCCAAATGGGCTTCTCTGCTCATTGGGTTGTGTCCAACCCTAGCATTAACCTCATCTGGCAGAATAATTCTGCCCTCCTCATATATTGTAATGGGCAAAAGGCATCCATGTGAGAGTCAAAGTTTCACTCAAGCTTCCTCCTTGTCAAGATTTAGAGCGTAAGTGGACGTATAGCCATCTTATCTTTGTCAGTCTGCCACAATGTGTTAATCATTATCTGGCAATGCATTTGTCAGCATATTCTGACGAATTAAAACCTTTAAAAGTTTGCCATCTTTAAGAAGAGTGGCATTGGAACATCGCTATATTCATTGGACGTCCTTGGGGTTTGAATGTGTCACAATGCACCTGATGAATGATCAAGTGCTCAGAAGTTTAGACAGAAATCGTCAGGGCAAGGTATGCAAATGGTCCCTTTCTCAGCAGTAGTAACTTCTTCTGAATTCCTTTCAGTACTGATTGGCCATACAAACTAGGTCGATGGAGACAATGCCGGAAAACCCACCGGGAAAAAACATCTAAACGCCTTATTCCCAACAAGACTTTATCAGAGGATTACGCTTGTTTGAATTGGGTGCATGCAAACAAACTGATTGTCAATTCAGAGGCTTCCTCAGATGTCACCGTTGGCCAATCACTGGAACCACTTGGGAGATATGATCTCATGAATAAGTGTGCATCACGCCTGGCCAGCTCCTCTCACCATGCCTGAACAAGCCAAAAGCATTTAAAAAATTCTGCAACTGGCCCCTTGGTGCCAGAGGGAGATGTGCAAATACTGTACAAGTGTTTGGACTTCCTGGCCATAGGAGAATGTTGCATTGAATATGGGGGTGGGTTTATTGTGGTGGTTAGGATTCCCAAAAGGCTCCAAAAGTCCCTGATGTTCTTCTGGAGAAAAGATGCCTGTTACACCAGCTCCTCAATGGCCAGTATCTGTAAGTCAATTTGGCTAAACGCATCTGCTAAATGTGAAATGCGACTTAATGCTGACAAAATAATTGAAGTATTGGAGGAAATATATGGATTATCCTGCAAGAGTAATTTGAGTTGTCTGAGCTGATGTATTGATACTGAAAGCGTGTCCTCCAATCAATCAATTGAATTGGAAAAGGGTGGAAAGAGATTCAAGCTCCATTCTCTATTTAAGATGGGAGGAGGTCCTTTAACTCTTCCAGCCTTTGAAGCTATGGAGGGTATATACTAGTAGTCTTTACGCTAATTGTCATTTGTGGGCGTCGTTTCTCCTCAATATGTATAATCATCCTACAATTACTCGCTATTCTTCAACAGCATACCTCAATAAGCTAAAAAGTATGATACAACTACGAGTATACCCTGCGAATAGACATACTGACAGACTTTCTTGGCAATAACCATGATCACAAAATATTTATTTCTAAAATGAAGAAAATGTTTTTTAGTTGACATTTTCTTCATTTTTATTCTGGCACTCTTTATCCTCCTCTGTGGAGGCAGCATCTTCATGTTTCAGCCTAGCTCTCCATTCTACTCATAAAGCTCTACTTTGGCACAGACTCTGTAATTAAATGAGGCTTTTGTCTGTGCTGAATACCGTTGTCAACCCTCAACACTGCTAAAGGAAAAGGGAGGCAAGTCTAGAGGTGGGCAATAATCCAACGTTATTGTTTAACGTCTTTGAATTGTATTGTACCGTCATGAAATTAAGGTATCAGACCTCTCATGAGACCCAGTTTTATAATCAGTCTTACCAAGGAGATATGGCCCTCAAATGATCTAAATATGAGGTTTTAAATGTCAGAGAGAACAGAAAACTACTTTTAGTGACTAATCTTTAAATTCCCATATACTTCAATGTAGTGTCCCTCAATGTTACTGTTAAATGTGGTATTTTCAATGCACAAGCATACCGTGATTTTTATCGAAAATGTGTAAAATGCATGAATACCCTGATAATACCTTTTTCCATATTATCCAGACCTAGCTCCCACAACAGAGAAGCCCCTTTCTAGGCAGCAAACTTGAAGAGGTTCCTCAAAAATGGAGCGACATGCAAATGCACATGAAAAGCACAACTCTCCCTCAGTGCTGAGGCCACCAGTGTTGCTTTATTCATCACCTCAATTCGGGGCTGAGCTCACAATGGTTGCTCCTTCAAGCCACAACGGGCCGAATACACAGCGGAGTAGCTCTCATGGCATCTCCCTTAAACACATCACATGAAATGCTCAGAGGAGCAGCACCCCGTCTCTCTCCCTCTCTCTCGCTGTCCCCATCTCTTTCGTTGTCACCCTCTCTCTCTCACTGTCTCCCTCTCTCTTCTTTCTCCCCCTCTTGCTGTCTCTCCAACTCTCACGTTGGCGCCCTCTCTCGCTGTCTCTCTTTCTCTCTCACTGCCTCCTTATCTTGTTGTCTCTCTCTCTCTCTCATTTGTCCCTCCCTCTTTCTCTCTCTCTCTCTATCTTTCTCTCTCGGTTTTCCCCTCTCTGTCTGTCTCTCTCTCTCCCTCTCTATCCCCTATGTCTTTATTTCCTTCTCTCTCTCTGTTTCCCTCTCTTGTCGTCTCATTCTCTCTCTCATACAACAGCGACACGAGGCTCTGAGCCCAACTGTAAAATATGCATATCAGTCGTGTTTTGATCTGAAACATGAAACACACGCTGACACACACACACACACATACACACACACACACACACACACACACACACACACACATACAGACACACACACACACGGTGGTTTCCGGTTCATGGTGAGAGCAGAGCAGGTGAACAAGAGACTGTTCCCCTTACATGAAACTGCTCTGTATTCGAGAGCACAGCTCTCGTCTCCACTTTGTTTCGGGATCTGGAAGCAGCTCAGAGTGTTCAATTAAAATCGAAAGTCATTGAAAAAGTAGTCAGGGTTGAGACTAAATAGCTCTCGGCCTCAGCCCGGGGAAATAGGCGAAGCTCTAATTGTGTACATTGAAAATGAACATTTAGATGTGTAATTGAAAGTGAGCAGACGTAGTATGCAGTGGGAAAGGAAGGCTTAACTGAAGAAGAACAAATTACAATTTGCGGGAAATTAAATGAATGCTCATGCTAATTAACTAGAATACTAACTACAATACTTCACCTATAACACACACACACACACACACACACACACACGCACACACACACACACAAACACACACTGCTAATTAAATACCCTACTAACAACTAATTATATATTATTATAAACAATAACAATAAGCATTGTTGTTATTATCACTATTAGTAATATAGTAGGCTATCCGGTATCCACATAGGAGAAACATGTAGCATTTGACCCAATGGAGAGGTAGTGGTAGTCATAGTGTATTGTGTGATTATTATCTCAATAATAAAGATAATTGAATCTGAACTGAATATCATCATCAAGCGAATGGGATATTTAATGACACCATTACAATGTCAATGCCTCGCAGTCGTCCTGAATTAATGAGGTGCTGCTGCCAGACAGACCAGCAAGATGATCAGTAGAATAAATTACCAATTCGACCTAGTTTAATTAATCAGCCGCTCAATACATTGATGGAAAAGTAAACAGCTTGTCTTTCATTTTAATGCACATACAAAGCTGATTACAGTTAATAGACTCATCAATATAACGTGCTTAACTGTGTGTGTAAAAGTAGGCCCATATTTGTTCTCCTATTGCAAGAACTCATCTTTGAAAGATATCATTATTTAAAGTAACTAATGACATGCCATGGCATCAAGGTGCAACCTCCCTTATTATATGAATGACAAAGTATTGCCTGGCCCAACAAAATAAAACAACATAAACAAACGAAGAAGGCAAACTAATTAGTAACTTTAGCAACCTTAAAGCTGCTGTAGGCAGATTTGAGAGTTATAAAGTACAAGTGCAGAGAGCAAGATTTTTGAAATAAACAATCCAAGAAGTCTGAAAAAAGAAATCTGTGATTGACAGGCAAGAAGGATCGTCCCAAACCTATCAGGGAAGAGATGCCCTAATTGGTCAGCAATTTGCGGGTCAAGTTGAGAGGTCCATCTTAATACATCTGAGGGGACAAGGATTATGAAATGTCCTGTAATAGCTCATCAACTTCATCCTCCTCAAATAAATATTTTCGTACTAAAATTAATACATTTGTCTTCGGCATCGTACAGTTGCTAAGGTGCAGGTGACGGGAATGTGCATCATTTTCCCCAGGTGTTTTGCTGCCTTCGTACATGTTGGGGCTGGGGGCTGCTGACGTGTTCTCACATGGTTCTCGGGGGCCCGTGGGCCCTTGAGATTTGTTCATGAATAATAAAGACTTCATTCAGTTGATTCCGACTGGAACCAGAATGAAAGTAGAAATATTAACATAATTCATGACACCGGTGTTTCCATGCAACAAGAAATGTGAAGAGGATAAATTACTAATCATCCTCCCGAAGTCATACTTTAAGCGGGAAACATGCCAAAACTCATTTATACAAGTCCTTCTGATTTCATGTCTCAAAAGCCAAGCAGGCCAAGTAGGACTATCAGAGAAAATAACGGACAAGATAATAACTCTTTCAAGAGTTTATCTCCAAGAAACAGGGAGGAAGACAATCAGCAACAGGGTGACCGACTATTAATAACATCTCGTAATCTGCACCGAACAGGAACCACATTCAGCGTCCATATTATGTTGTTATATCAGACCTTAATGTTCATCCAATGCCAAGAGTAGAAGGTATCCCACTTTAAAGGTGTAATATGCTTGTCTTTTATTGTGGTCCCACATATTGCTATGAAGTCATGGCACGTCACTGAATTGAAGAAAGCAATCCTGGCTTGGAACAAATGGAAATGGGGATTTTGAGTCCTCTGTAATGAGAGAGACAGAAACAAAAGGGTTAGAGGTTTAGGCCTTTGAGTGGTACGGTCTAGAGAGTAAGTGAGGGGAATAAGGGGTGTAGTAAGGAGCTAGGAAGGTTATGGACAGGGTAAATTGTCGGAGAGAATGTAAATATAGCAGAAGAGCAATGTGTCAGCATTCTCTTTAACAAACCATGATTAGTAATCTATCATGGCAGGACCTATTACCGGTAGTGCATACATAGATTGCCTTCAATCTGTAATACCATTTGGTGTCATGAAATTGAATAAATAAAACTAGCTAGACATTTATCATGTAGTAAAGAAATAAAGCTATAAGTTATAGTTTTAGTTATAGTAAATCTTTGTACTTGCTATCTTTTTCATCACAAAGGGAGCATAACACCATGACTTACAACTTGCATTACTTGTCATACTTTTTAAACAATGTTTAATGTTATAATTCTACTTTAAAATGCTTATACTTTTGATTTATTGAACCATATAACTATAAAATATATATATATATATATATATATATATATATATATATATATATATATATAAAAAATTAAAGTATCCCGGCAAGCCGCAGACGTCTGAATAAAATGTTACATAATCTGGACATATTAAATGTTGTAAATAATATATACCAAAAAAAATAACCATCTCGCATCCTTATTTAAAAACTCTGGGCTGGGACAACAACGAGCGGTAATAAGTGTAGGTCCCAACGCTTTTATTCTTCAGGATATTCTTTACTGTGATGCACAGAACACCATTGCGACATAGCCGCTGTGTGTTCCGAGAAGCGTTCTGTGTCCTCATTGCCTCCCTATTGTTTCTCGTGTCACTTGTGTGAGGCCCGAATCCATTCCCCCTCGGTGAATTACCCTTGTGGGAATAACAGACCGATGCAAGATACAGCCAAGTGATACTGTTGAATATTTGATATGACCACAATGTTGAGTCTGAGGCGGCACGTATTTCAAACAAACGAGGGGGCCCATCCTTTTATGTAACCCGAGAATGCTTTGTTTGTACTTTTAACACCCAAATGAGATTCCATAATAGTGCTGTCTGCTGTGCAAGGAGACACACACAACTAATACATCAGGTGACCATGCAAGTGTGTCAAGGACACACACTCAGTGGCCTGGAGTGATTGATCAAGCACAACTGAGAACAGTAGAACCACCAATTCTATGAACAGGGCCGTTTATTCAGAGTGAATAATAATTTCGCTGAGCCCAGTCTATTTGACGATCTGAATTGTGTGTGTCTGTGCGTGTGATATCTGTGTGTGTGTGTGTGTGTGTGTGTGTGTGCGTGTGTGTGTGTGATATCTGTGTGTGTTTGTGTGTGATACCTGTGTGATGTGTTTTTGTGTGTCTTTGCTTGTGTGATGTGTGTGTATGTGTTTTTGTGTGTCTTTGCTTGTGTGTTTGTGTATGTGTGTGTGTGTGTGTGTGGGTGTGTGTGTGTGTGTTGCTATGTGGGATATCTGTGTGTGTACATGTATGTGTGTGTGTGTGTGTGTGTGTGTGTGCGTGTGTAGCGTTTGGATAGTGAATGAGGCTTTATGTTGCATCTGGCATGGACATAACTTCAGTGCCACACAAGCATCCCGAGGAAATAATTTGCAGTGTCAGCACTTTTATCCCCTCCCCCTACCGATGCATATGCCTGAGTAGCCCATCACTTCTTGGCTGTGAGTGGCCAGCCAGTGACATCTGTATAGAAAGATTAATACAGAAAAACGGTGGTGCAAAACGTTACATCTTCTTATAAACTGATGGTATTATCGTGGAAGACAATTGAACAATGTTTCAACATACTAATCCAACTCAATATGGTTGAGTTCATATTAAATGTAATCGTCCCTTATTACAGTAAATATACAACTTTTCTGCACTGCGTTTTTCTCAGATTGAGTATTGATAGGTGGATACATGTGTTAAATAACTTCACCCCTAATATATTTTGGTAATTTGATTGTTAACTGAGTACATACGCTAATATTTGCATGCTTGTTGTGCTTTTATATGTTTCCTATATATAACCTTCTGGCTGTACTGGAATATACAACAACTCCTTCAAAACATTGTATGCATCTGTTTGTGAATGAAAATACGTGTAATGGCACCTTATTCTATGAATGAATGTGCTCGAAGTTCATTAAAATTATAACATTAAGCGATGCCTCACCTACCATGACGTCACTAGTTCATACTGTATATTGCTCCTTCTGCGCATGTGCAAACAAGCGAGGGAGTTTTGGTTGCTTCGTAGGTGGTTGAAGAGCATGACAAAGCAAAAGCGAAACTGTGCGAAAGTGTATCGCTGACATTGTTTCTGAAAGACATAATTTACTGTTCCTGCTTTGTGGTAAGAAGGAAATCTTTGTTGTCCGCAGCTACGCAAGTACGCTTTGTCCCTGGAGCTAATGTTTGCTAATGCAGCTTATTATTGTCTTCTTCCGGGCTTGTGCTCATGGTGTGTTTTGCATCTGAACGAACACGTGTACTTAGTGACATTAGATGAGGTCCCAATCGCTTTTTTGAATGGACATTTGAGCCTGAACACCTTACGCGTTTGCTATAAAGGCGACTGATGAGTTACTGTTGGCGAAAATTAATCTGCTAACCTAGCAGACAATGCGGATTTAGCGTTAAATCAGTAGATTTCGCTATGGGGCTCAGGACATAGGCTATAATAAATTAGGTTGTTTGTGTTTTACTGCGTGTAAAGAGCACAACATTTTAACAGATGTAGCAGAATACCAAAGGTATCTAACTTACACAGTGTGTGTGTGCTGTGGTGGATTTCATTATCTCTGTATGGGATGCATGCCTGCGTGTTGCTCATGGAGTTGTTTACAATCAATTAACTGTTGTTGTTGTTAACTCTTATTTGTCCTTAATCTGCGTCCTACAGGATTGACCATGTCTACCACCATGATCAAAACAAGACAAACGGAGAAGGAAATCAATGGAGTCAGGACGCAGGTCATCTGTACCGAATTCAGCAATTATATATTCATAGTTCTCACACAATATGGGAAGATTGGAACGTTGGTGTCCGTCACACCAGAATCCAAATCAAGTGATGTCAGCATGCCAATGTTCACCACCAAAGTACTGATGGGAAAAGATGAGGTACAGTAAATATATAAATACTGTGTGAGTTTATTAAAGGTTTTAAAGCTATTGAAAAACACACCCTGACTTTAGGATGACTCTTTACATCCAACCACACTACCAGCTACAGTTTCTCAGAGTGAACCCTCCCAGCCAGGAAAGGATGTGTACACACGCATAGACACAGCAGACACTGTTTATGTATTTATTTGTTTAGCCCGTTATCATGATGACTCTTGTCACATGCTCCCTGCTCAGTAGAATTCAGCTCAGACAGGGAGAGTTGTTTGTGCGTATTTTTCAAACAAGTTAATTATTTAATTGATTGTGGCATTATAGGGACAAAATAAATTGGAAGGTTTTTAACACATCAGATTAATGTATATATTGCCATCGACTTTGTAATCCCACAATGTTTATCCTATGTGGCTGGTTTTCAAGCTGGAATTGACTGCTGTTTAACCTTATACAGTACTCTGAACCATTTTTTATGTAACACAAGTCCAACATGTTTTCTTAAAATTCAAAATAAAGTAAACACCCATGTCCAAGTCTTTTTTCCAATTAAAGTCTGATAAATTCTTAAAGATAGCAATGTCTGTGTTCAGGAACTTCTTCCTGTGGTTGTCCACATTGCCATCTGAAAGTAAGATATTCTAAAATAGACTTTGGAGGGAAAACGCCACAGGGACTGTACCAAAAAAAACGTTACCCACTTAGAGGACTGCTAGTTCTAGTTGCCAACATAACCATGGCAATTATCAAGTCTTTATATCGGACTTCTTTCTTTTTTTAGAATGGGATTCTAAAACAAAATGAACCGATGGTATCCATGTGGAACTGTCAATCACGCCATACTGTTTGGCAAGATATATTCAGCTGAACACTTTTCTGCTAATGGTTCTGTGTGCAGGGTGAAAGGAAGGGATGCATTGATGGGGAAACTAGGCCAGTCCGGAAAACCACCGCCTTGTCACCAAACTACATTGAGTGCAGTGTGCAATTTATGCCAAGTTATTTTAATAGTCTTGTATGTCACGTTAATGCTTCCTCTTTCTTTTTTCCAGCCTTTAACACATGTGTGTGCCAAAAACCTGGCAACCTGTGTGTCACAAGAGGCTGGCAACAGGCCTGTGCTCCTGGGACTGGCCCTTAAGGACTCCTCTATAGAGGCAGTGAAACTCCTGAGAGACCTCATCAAAAGCTGTCAAGTCTGGTAGCAGATCATGAGTCAGGCTGCCAAAGGATGTCGAAGACTGTAAAAAAGTTTAAAAAGACACAACTGTCTAATGTTTGTCATTTTCATTTTGTCACTTCTTTAAACACTGTGTGTATGTGTTCCTTTTAAGAATAAATTGTTGTCAATTCAAGATCAATGTAAAAAATGGCTTAGGCTGACTGAATATGTATATGAGCACCATTTGATTTATATTCCTGTCCTTAAATGAAACATCACCGACTATGAATGCACGTCTGCATTGCAATGCAACCCCACCCTGAGTTCCTTCTCAGGAGTTCTTCTTTAATATTTAAGAGAGTTCTTTCTTGCGCTATGTGGGGCTAGGGTCAGGGTCATACATATATGGCCTGTTAAGTCCTTTTGAGACAGTACCTGTGATTAAGGGCAACACAAATTAAATTGAATGTCTGAACTGGGTTGACACATTACCAAATGTCATCAATGATCAGTTTGAATGAGTATGATAACGGCTACCCTTCCTATTGAGAGTCAGACAAGAAATAAGCCAATTACATAAATACATTCATACATCTTAATTATTCACACTACTTCACTAGAGGAACACAATTGTACTGCATGTAGCAGGCGGATCAATACTAGATCAGGGCTACTTTGGGACACGGTGAAACGTGACCATGACGACGCGCGTACTCACGTCACCGGTTCACCTGTGCCCTGCCGGACCTGTTTATCCTGCTTACCCAAGAGAAGTCGTCAGGTCCGTGTTTTTAAAGAGAAATCAGTCATTATGTTGAACTGGGGGCATAGTATACGGAACTATTTGTAAATTTCTGACTTTTAAAGATTGTGTTATATCGACTTATGGGGCCTCGGACTTCGACCTAGTTTTACCATCCGTATCAACGAGGAAGTAGTTGAAGCCGTTGAACTCAGGTGTATAACGCTATGCCAGATCCAGGAAAAGTACGAATGGGCACGTTTCTTTATATTCGACGCTTAAGATAGGTGGAAAACTAGTTTTGATATTTCAAATCAGGACAACAAGTGTATTTTTCGAGCTAGGGGACATCCTCAACGACACCGGGGCCAAGGTAAGCTGGTGAATTATTGAAGAGACTAACGTTAAGCGATCTATAGGCGGCTACTGTAACTTGGATGTAGGCTCATGTAAGTCCCTCGAATAGGCGTCAGCTAGGTCAGTGAAACTGCAGTACAGCAGGAGATGAATTCGTGTTAACAATGTATTATGTTTTTGATCATCACCCCCCCCTCCCCAACTACAGATGAACGCCTCGGCATTGGATCAATACACCGTTACCCAAAACGAGTCCTTTGTTCACCTGCCAGCGCCCATCCTGCCAGATATGTCCGACGAATCCAACATGACTATTCTTCGGGACGGGAATGGGACCATCCTGGTGGGTCATCAAATCTTCCTAAACACCATGACCGCTCAGGCCCTCTCGGGCATATTCGTGTGGTCTGCGTTGCTTATGACCTGTCACCAGGTGAGTGTTTTTGTGTTGTGTTGTTGTCGTTGTTGCTTTTCTATAAGCCGAATGAACGCTTTAATTTGTTTTCTTTTACAATGCTATTATTTAAATTGTGAAGAGGCTTGACTTAATCACGGCAAACATAAACGTAACGCGTTGGCGCACCTGGATACCGCAATCAAAATATGCAAAGACGAGTGTGTGACCTAAATGGCTTCTTTTATCAACGTCAAGTTTATCGGCTCACGTGAACGCCTCAGCAACACTGATGTTGGTATAAAAAAGGCATTTTATTATTTGGTCAGTTCAAAATGGATATTTTGAACATCATTCATTTATGAAATATGCAATGCAATTTGGAACAGGATGTGGTGTGCACATGTAGGCTTATGTGATTGCACTCAGTGGGTGCACTATCTTCATATATTGTTTTGGCCTATCTGCTACGTATAAACTGCAAACGTTGAACTGCAGATAATACAACAGGGGGGCTTTATTAGTAGACAAATCAACAGAGATTACTTTCAAAGCTTCAAGGAAGGATCACGGCCTAGACGGCTTGCAATGTAATACTTTATCTTCAGCTTGGCGAGATACCACCATCATAAAACAAACTCTCTCTCTAACAACAAATAAACTGCTTCATAGTTCACAAGCTTATAATTCAGGGAAATGGGTTAGAAGGATATGTGTTATTACTGTTATGTGGTGCACCCTCTTAAACATTGTATTTGTGTGTTTGGACTTTCTTTGCACTGCTCGTCAATGCAGTGTTAACAAAAACCAACGTGACAACCACATTTTTGAAACCGATAAAATATTCAGGACGATTCCAGCCATCTGAACCCAACCATGGCCGGTACTCCAAACAACTGCAGGGATTCAGTCGCAATTGACCTCCCATTGGGACGCTGTTTCAAGCCCTGAGTGATGTTAACGTCACAAAAACACGTGTTTGCGTGTAGCTGGGGGGCAGGCAGAAGTTGTATGTTTACTAGGATGAGTTGGAGGTAAAGCCCAGTGAAGTGCGGCAAAGAGATGGGGGGGGGGGGGGAGACGAACTAAAGCCTGCAGTGCTAGCTTTTGAATGCTGCTGGTGTGCCGTTTTGACTTTGTTAGAAACAAGATTGGCTGTGGATTATTGTGCCACACGTTGTGAATACTAAATGTTGCTGACGCTGACCTTGCATGCTCCCTGCCACCTGAAACAATATGGACGCATGATTGAATATCACGTCTTTCCCTGATGTTGTATTGTTGTTTGTTTATGCAAGATTACCCGGGAGCTGTGATTCTATCAATGAATTCAGATACTTTTTTTTTTTCTATAACTTCTTAATCGTTCCATCTCTCTAATTAAACTGCCACGTGGCTCTGATGGACTGCTGCTATTATGCAAAAAATGGGCTGTTCCATACTTTGGCCTTAAGCCATCCCCCAGAATGCTGCTAAATTCCACCCAGGTTGGCATTATGGAAAACAGCCCAAGCTTTTCCTAGCCATTTGTGTGTGTGTGTGTGTGTGTGTGTGTGTGTGTGTGTGTGTGTGTGTGTGTGTGTGTGTGTGTGTGTGTGTGTGTGTGTGTGTGTGTGTGTGTGTGTGTGTGTGTGTGGTCTTTAGCGGCATGAAATACATCAAACCCTAACCCTCTTGGATGGTCAGCATCCTATCTAATGGTCATTTAATGATTCTGTGGTCATTTAATGATGTTGTCATTTAATAAAGCCTGCAGTGCTCCGGAGGTTCAATAACAAATAATTATTTTACAATAGTTTCCTGTGCCCTGCTGTGGTTACTAAAGATAATGAACTAGTACTTTTTGTGGTCGTCAGCTGAAACTAATTTGTAATCCATACACCATAGAGTGTGCGTAAAGTCCGGCTTGGGAAGTATTGCATAAAACCTTGTTACAGTTAAGTGAGCACTTTTATCTATCCACAGTTCTTATCTATTCAGCTTTCTGGATATTGTCAACTGTTGTAAAGGCATAATGTTGCTAAGCTACTGGCTCATTTCTTACTTCTGCTGAATTGGATGTGCGGTTATAAAATGAACACTAATTTATATGAGAACCTGCCGGTTCTCCATGCAGAAAGGTGTGGGTTATTGAACTTAAAGTTGTTTTTGAACCTCTTGATTTGTATTACCCGAAGTGTAGCTAGGCTACTCCTTGCGTTCACTGCTTGTTAGCTGCTATTCAATGCCTGTAGTTGGTCAAGAGATGTCATTCACAGCCTCTGTCACTCAGTTTGTACTAAGCACCATTCATGGTCAATTCATGTCCAACCAAATAAAAACTAGGATAGGTACTAGTTATGACGGATTCCATTAATGGACCGGAGTTTGATTTGTATCATGTCCTTGTTGTTTCTAAGTGCTGTTTTGAGCTGTTTCAGTTAATGACATTCCAGCAGAATCACAGTCTGCCAAATAAAAAATAAAACTGGCTGCGCCCAGGGAGGGTGTAGCACTCAAAACAATTCAAACACTTTGAGCAACGTGAAGATTCAGCCATGTTCGGAAATCAGCCACTGCCCAGCCAAAGCCCTAATGATGGTACACAGCGGTGTTCACCAGACTTCAGGTTAACATTACCGAGGGGTCTGGTCTGATTTTGTCCTTAGGGACTTGTCTTGCCTTGAGTTATTTGCATGAGCTCACCGTGTTTGCATGACTGTTCTTCAGAGAGTTGGGGCTTTGTGTGTGTGTGTGTGTGTGTGTGTGTGTGTGTGTGTGTGTGTGTGTGTGTGTTGCCTGACCCTTTTCTTAGGCGGGCCTCCGGCTACCAGCTTTCCTCACACTCACCACCTCATCAGCACCCCGCCTAGAAAAAGCTTTTCTAATGCAAAGAGTAATTAGCAAAGTTACGAAATGTACGGTGGAAATACATGGATATGGTTTGAGTAGTGACATGCCCCTGATTAAGACTTAACTGATTTTGAATAGGTCAACAGAAGACCTGAATACATATACTGTATGCTTTGCAATGCATTAGATCATAGTGTGTACACACACACACACACACACACACACACACACACACACACACACACACACAAAAAGTGTCATTGTGGTATACCAACGCATAACGCCAAATACAGAAATGTAACACTGTGGTGGGCGTCAATAAACGACATGCCTCCTAACTTCCGCCTCACAGCAGTTTAAGTTTCAACTAATAACAAAGTCCTTTCGACTTAAAAAGGTCACATTCTGAGTGATATATCTGGGTGGCTCGCTGTCGTGGAGACGAGTGCCTCGGGTCTCGTGTGTGTGTGCGTGTGCATGTGTGTGTGTGGGGGGGGATGGATGGCCTGAGCATTGACATTACAACTGTGGTGCGTTTTTTTCTTTTGTTTCCCAGAGAGAGAGTTGTGTGCTTTGTGCGTATTTATTATTATTATTTATCAAGATATTGTATAGTCTGAGCTAGGCCCAGCTGATATCATCAAAATGTGTTCTTGGTGTTTTTTCTTATCTGGCAAGGTCTAAAGGCAGGGGCTGTTGCACGTATTGTCACATCACAATTTATATTGCAGCAAGATGTCCTTCAAAATCACACACACACACACACACACACACACACACACACACACACACACACACACACACACACACACACACACACACACACACACACACACACACACACACACACACACACACACACACACACTATCTCATGAAATTGTGAAGCTACAGTTGCTTTTCAGAGTTCCTCCCATGGGTCTTTCTCGTTTCGCGCTATGCATGCTTTCACTTTGCCCTATCAAATTAACACATACATTTCCCTTGGCAGTCACTGTTCAAAGCCAGCTGCTCTGTATCTATCTCTGCAGTTATCCGGTGCATTTTGGACATGAATCCATCGATTTAAATCTCTTTAAAAAGTTTTTTTTTATATTTTTTTTCTGATTTGTATATTATTAACAAAAGGTTTATCTGATGTAGCTATAGCCATTGAATTAAGTTGATCTTAAATTCGATTTGGTATTGATCATCAATTTGTCGTACTATACTTGTTGCGGATCTTCAATGTACAGATCATTTCTGATACCCTACACAGCCATGAAAAAAAAGGAAAGAAAATATTACCGGTCTTTCAGGGGAACTGTTTTCATCACCTAGTTGAATTTATTTGAAACCCAAAACTCTAAATTTGTCATTATCAATGACCAATGTCCAATATCGTTCACCTTAGGCTAGAGAAGAGCATTGAGTTTTCATTCAGTTCATGTTCTTGGTTCCTTTATCTTTCTCCATGCTCTTCTTCACACGCAGATATACACACACCTGCGGTCCTACACGGTGCCAAACGAACAGCGCTACATCATCCGCATACTGTTCATCGTGCCTGTGTACGCCTTCGACTCCTGGCTCAGCCTGCTCTTCATCAGCAATGACCAGTACTACGTCTACTTTGACTCCATTCGTGACTGCTATGAAGGTACGTCACCTGATGGGTGGGGGCCCTACGCCTGTCCCTTTCTTCTCTCCTTTCCCAATGCATCTTCCCTTTTGTCTAGGGAGTTGGGACAGGGTGGGGAAAAAACTTACCAGACTAGTTTGTAAATGATATAATTGCGAAACCATTGTTCAAAGGGTTTTGTTCTCAGGAGCTGTAACATCAGATAGGCGTGTGTGTGATTCAGAAGCTTTTACATAGTATTGGCAAAACGGGTCTATTGCATGGCTACCTAGCAGCTTCCTGTTTTTGTTTTTTTGTGGGTTTTTGTATTGATTTCACAAGATGAAAAACCGATTTGTCTTCCAGCCATTCTTTAATGTAAATCCATGGTCTACGGCTTCTCATATATATTTTTTTTGCTTTGTATTTATAATATGCATGATAGGTTAGAGAATTGCAGTGATTCGATTACAGATTAAGTTGTAGAACATTTCATTGGGTTTATGCTTGGTTTGATTGTACTGCATGGTGTAGGAATGCCATTAGCCCTTGCAGGTAAGGCCCTATGGAGAACTGTCTGCAGAGTGGGTGCAGTCTGCATTGGCTTTGTTTAAGCCCTCCTTAAATAGCAACAAAGGATTAAAAGATTTCCTGGACAAAGAAACCCTGGAAACTTTTGCGAATTAAAACAAGCCTGAATATGAGTTTTGTAACATTGCTATAATTATAAGTTTGTCCTTTTTTCTTTCTTGAATATCGTGTTTTTCATGTTTGTAACAAGCCAGGCCTGCACATCGTAATATGTTTAGAAACAATTGCATGACTATATAACATATCTTTATAAATTTCCCTCTCACAGCATTCGTCATATACAATTTTCTGAGCCTGGCGTTCGAGTACCTCGGGGGAGAGAGTGCTATCATGTCAGAGATCAGAGGAAAACCCATACAGTGAGTACTCTCGTAGTAGTACTACTTACAGTGAGTACTCTGGTAGCAGTACTACACTCAGTGAGCCCCTTGTGAGTACTCTGCTGGAGCTCTGAAGGATCATCACTTCACAGCGGGCGCTAGCTAGCTCATTTCGAAACAAGCTCCCTGTCGGTTAATAGACTCTCATCTGGGTCACTGGACCACACATGCCGAATATCTGTTCTCGTAGCTGTGGGTAAACAGGCAGGGCTTGGTGTTTTGCTTGGCGGTGATTGCTCACATTTACCCGCAGCATCAAGCATAAGCACATCATTGGGAAACACTCTTGCACGCTAGAATGACAAAAACGTTAATTATTATTCATAATTCATAATTCTACTATTTAGAAATGTGATGATGTCAATCGTATATAAAGATAGTTAATCTCAGTACACAAAGTTTTTTTTTTAATCAATAAATGCAATGCACTTGGGAGGTATATTATGGTTTGGGGGAGCTATCTTTTTAGAACATCACCTGGCTCAGTTGAACAACTACAAGTCTTTGCCAGGTTCTTAAAAGGGAGAGACATTGGCTTAAAACAAGACAGGCCTTATACCAGCTAAACCATATTTAGTAGACGAGGCAAGCAAATCTTTGTTATTTGGTGTTTTTCCAATTCTCTTCTCTGTTTTCGCAACACCTGACTTAATACGATGATGATTAGCAAACCACAATCAGGTTAAAGATGTTAATACACAACACATCTAAACAGTTTTTAGTGATGACTAGAGGATTTTCTATACACAAAAGATGTACAACATTTCATAACATACTGAGGGAAGGAATATTGGGCATGGTCAACAATGCAATGTAATTCTGTTTTCTATGATGGATGACCAAATAATCACCTTTCATATGGCATCCAGAGCAACGAGCAGTTCAACATTTCTGTCTGGGGATCCCTGTGAAAGCTGTAGGGATTCCCAATTAAGATCAACTTTTTATAATAATAAAATTAATGTGCAGGGACGTTACCTTGCTTTCTGGGGATTTGTCATGCTATCCAGAACATTTTTGAGTATATATTTGCATTATACAATTCTCAATAATTACAGCAATGCACGCCCATCTAGAGGCATTTCATTTTGAAATTTGACTGATTATGGTACGCACACGGTTGTACTAAGAGTACTTCATAACATATTTGTTTTGAGTTTTTCCTCATCTGAACAATAATTTGTGTGTGAAGTATTACACTCTAATTATAGTAACCTTTTTAATTATGTGATAGAATAAAAAAAGGTATTATTTTTCTGGGAAGGGAATTTGTACTAATTCTGTCCTCTCCGCAGGTCAAGTTGCCTTTATGGAACCTGCTGTTTGGTTGGAATGAGCTATTCAATTGGCTTTCTACGATTCTGTAAACAGGTGAGCTCCAATGACAAAGCCAGTGAGTGGCTCCTTCCCTTCTGTCATGGAATCGCATGCATCGCCACAATAGACATCACGAAGAAAATCCAAAAAGGCATTTTTAAGAATATAAAATTGGTTGTCTTCTTGTCAAGATGATAGCCCCTTGTAGCTGCATGCAAAACTAAAAAGCAATTGAAATGTACTTGAAGGTAGTTTAGTATAACAGCAGCTCAGCTTTGAGCTGTGCTCACAGTGTGCTCACAGTGTCTTATGAGGCTGCAGTCTAACTGATGGGAATCTGAACTGAACGGCATGTCTTCCAAACAGAAAATAGTCAGTGAAAATAAGCTTTTTTTTGTTGCTGACAAGAGGATCTTTGACAGGAGATTGGCATGAGGCCTTTTTTTCAAAGGAATAGCATTCTGTTTGTTCCTTCAGATAGATGGCAATCATCACCATGTTAATGACCAGAATTATATGGATTTCGTTTGTCTTTTTTTATTTTTTAGTATTGAATTTATGCTACAGTTCCAGCACTCAAGGCCAAGCGTGGAGTGCAGTCCACTCTGTAGTGTCTAAGTGAAGCCCTGCACTCATTGATTCCTCATTGTTATGCAGTTAATGCCCCCTGCTATCACTACATTTTCTGACTTGATAGCAGTTTTATGCTTTGTTGTTAGTCAACTTTTCATTATAATGTAATGAAGATTCAAGGAAATGGTTATTGAATATGCTTCATATCCAGTCATACATTTCTCAGTATGAGAATCAGTACGGATTGTTTAACAGATTTCCTGTTGTTACATTCTCTCAGACAATGACCTTGGTTTAACAAAGAATAAACCATGTGATGAATTGGTCCTGAAAAGGATGCTGGAAGGCTTTAGATGGTGTCCTTTCAGAACAATTATGTGTCATTATTTTGATTCATATATATTTTTAGGAAATAGTTAATCTTATTAGCCCTGGCTTTTCCAAAGTTACCTTTCTGGAGGTGAATCGCCTCGGGAGTCTGTTTGGTCCAATTATGTTCACTGCCACAGCCATGCCTCTTTTTAACAGCAGCCACAATCACATTGGTTTATTCAGACTTCAATACATCACACACCCATGAGGTCCCTTTGCTGCTCAAATTCGTCTTTTCTTTTGCCCGTTGCATAGTTTTTTTACTTGCACTGCAAACCATGAGTTCTAACAGCTTGAAAGATTATTACCATTTAGAAAGATATTTTTATAATTGTGTGTGTGTGTGTGTGTGTGTGTGTGTGTGTGTGTGTGTGTGTGTGTGTGTGTGTGTGTGTGTGTGTGTGTGTGTGTGTGTGATTTATAATGCAAGGCATGCTGTTTACAAAATCATATTCTTGGAGGTCATTAGCTGTAGTGAAATCCATTTAACAGTCACGATGGTTACTGTGATCTTCGGCCTTCGTCTTCATGGTTCTTCATGGTTCTTCCCCAGGCTACCCTTCAGTTCTGCGTGGTCAAGCCCATCATGTCGGTCATCACCATCATCCTGCAGGCGGAGGGCAGGTATCATGATGGTGATTTCAGGTGAGTGGTGGTGCCGCGCCTTACAGTGGAATGTTAAAATCCTCAGCTTGTCCCCAAAATGCGTGACTGACATTTAGGTGGACACTCCGCACTTTTGTGTTGACTGAATACATTATCAGAGTATTGAGCATTACACCCGGTTTTACATGAACATAAGAAGCGCCAACAGCATAAGTTTTACAAGGAACCCCTTTGAGTCCAGAAGGCTTTTTATTAGAAAGATGTTATTGATCTACCAAGGAATGAATGAGGGAAGTTATGCCGATGGAGATTTTCGTCCACGCAACCCTGTAGTGGTTTTAACAAAAAGTCATTCTCGGCAGTAATGGTTTTAGCGTTAGAAGTACAATGTCTCCTAATGAACCAAGGAAGAAAACAAACTTATTTATCAGTTTTATATTCACAGGTTGCCCTCCCCCATCCAAATGGTTGATAGAAATCGGTTTAATCGAGTAGCGCGCCGAGTATGATTGGGTTGTCACAGATGTTTTCGCTCTGTATTATTATTATTTTAGATAGGAACTCGCACAAAGCCTATGAATTTAAATTGCACAATGTCAACTTCGATTTGAGGGTATCCCCCACATAACAGATAAGCTGTGCGGGATCAGCATCGCATTTTGGTCTTTATTTTTTTCCGTCCAATTTCCTTCTTTATTGAAGGTATCAGGCTAATGCGTTTTGATAGGTGTAATCGTGATGCTCGTGAAAGCCTCATTTAAAAGTGCACCCTGTTATTCCTTCTCAGTAATTCCTAATCCTTTAATATATTGGGACCATATTAAAACGCGACAAAGCCCCCCTAGCAGCAGCCGCAGCAGCATAATAGCGTCCTTAGTTCTTATTGTTTCGGTTCAAGAGAACAGTGGATTCCCCAAGAATCAGTTGCTCCTTATCTGTGCATCTCGTCTGGACAAATGTCATTCATTTGAATGGCTCCTTTCAACATGTCTGCCTTTCAACACCGTGCTTAGATTCACACCGTACACCGTATGTATAATTGAGAAGTTGTAAAAGCGTTCTTATCTGTAATCTGACACCACGGCTGTCTCTGACTTGTGCAGCGTCAGCGGAGGATACCTGTACATCAGCATCATCTACAACTTCTCCGTCAGCCTGTCCCTCTACGCCCTCTTCCTCTTCTTCTTCGCCACGAGTGACCTGCTCCGGCCCTACGAACCGGTGCTGAAGTTCCTCACCATCAAATCGGTCATCTTCCTTTCCTTCTGGCAAGGTCAGTTCATTGTGTATTGGCTGTAATTCACTCAGCTTTCACTCGGGTTACTCATTTTTAAAAGACTCTTTCATCCTAAGTGACTTCAGTGAAGTCGGATTCATTAAAGGAGGAGGCTAGGAGTTACAAATCTCATTCTGTGGACATTTGGAAATTAAACCCAATACCTTTTTGGCCGAGAGTCAATCCCCCGTACAGTGACTATGCTATCCTTTCCATTATCTCGGAACATTTAAATTGCTATGCAGTTTGGAGGCGGCATAATAGTCTCACGGCGATAATGATATTTGATTCCCAGCTAAAAGGTTCTGGGTTCCAACCCTGTTGCCTGCAGACAGTCCACATGCAGGCATCTCATGCCTAAAACCCCCGCATGCTCGACAAATAACCCTAACAAATATCCACATCGATTGGGATAAAAGCCTCTTCTCGACAATCTAAACAATCGCTCCCGGTAACATGAGACGCCCTCCTCTCACCAGGCATGGTGCTGGCCATCCTGGAGCGGTGCGGCGTGATCCCCAACGCGCGGCTGATCGACGGCCATGAGGTTGGCGCCGGCACGGTGGCGGCGGGCTGGCAGAACTTTATCATCTGCATCGAGATGTTCTTCGCCGCCATCGCCCTTCGATACGCCTTCACCTGCGACGTCTATCAGGAGAAGAAGAACGAAATACCAGGTAACGGCGACGGTGGTACACCGACGCAAAACAACCGGGAGGAAGATGGTTAGGGGGGTATGTGTTGTGGCTAGAGGGTGTTTGACTGCCAATCCGAAAGGTGCACGGTTCGATCCCCAACGGGCACGACTTGTCCCTGTCTGTGTTCTTGAGCAAGAAGCCTAACCCCCTAACTCCTTCATGCTATCGGAATCCAGTGGAAGTCGCCCCAAGCATCTGCAGAAGGTTCAGCTGGTAAATAGTGAGACCGACGCTATCTGTTTCTGCTGTGAAAACACGTCGACAGGGTTAGCATAGCCACACATAGACAGAGTCACAATGGGCATAGACTCTGAAGGCTGTCTGTCTTATTCAACCCTGTATGTTCCTCCCTTTTAGGCGTTAGATGCTATTTGTGAATTTTTATATGATGCAAGGCGTCCATTGTATCCATGGTTACCTTTCTTTTATAGTGTTTTTGAGTGTGTATATCTCTACCTCTATCTCCTCCTCTGTGTATGTGTCTCTGTAATGGTAAATGCACTGCATTTATATAATGCTTTTCTAACCAGTGGCCACTCAAAGCGCTATTTTGCCCAACATTCACCCATTCATGTACACATTCACACACCGTGAGCAGTTTGGGTGAGGTGTCTTGCTCAGGGACATCTCGACCCTCATCTAGGAGTAGCCGGGGTTCGAACTAGCAATCTTCCGGTTACCAGCCAACCCGCTCTACCTCCTGAGCCACATGCCACATTGTCCCTGTCCCTGCCCCTGTCCCTGTCTCTGTCTCTGTGCATGTCTCTTAAAAACTTGACAGGGCTGTTCAGGCCAGGACGCTTTAGCCTCTCCATGGGAACACTTAGGGACCCTAAGCGATTCCTATTGAAACAGTATTTATTATGATAACAACAAGGCATATACAAATGGGGACCAGGGCATAACGGTGTTCCATGGTGACCAGGTTACAAGCGTTGCCTTATCCATCATCAGCTTGGCATTCTTTTACCAACCTAATATGAGGAACCTCACCAGGCTCTCACAAATAGGGATCAAAGACCAGACGAAGGGCTGATAGAGGGTGAAGTATTTCCTATTAACTTGTTCTGATATATAGAGAGAGATTTTCTATCCATGAATCCCATTCCACATTCAGCGATTTTACTCATTTTATTTTTCCCACCCTTCTGACCCATCTGTCCAGCCATGACGCCAAAAATAACATCTTTCTGAGGAGCTATTATTAAGCATTATCCATCGTATGTTTTGCCTCAAAAAGCCGTGCGGCAAAACAAAAGCAATTACCTCTGATTAAGATAAAATATTTTTCCACGTAGACGCCATCAATCAAACAGGGGCTCCTTATTATTATCTCTTCGGGCTTCTTGGCACATTTGCAAGCCAAGGGGGGGGGGATGCATGCCTCGGTGTCTGGGAACATATGCATCTCTACCTCCCCTTTCCACCTCAATAAGCCATGCTAGAAATCACCGCCAGTGACCCCTCTCAAATGGGCGGGCTGCAGGTTTTTTATCCGCAGAGGCTAAAAAGGCTTGATGTCCAGCTCGCTGCAAGTGGCGTTTAACGTGTTGGCTTTTAAAACAGCGGAGTCGACTCTTTGTGCTTGGTTCTTATTTCACTGTGCTTCTGCTGTGCTCTGCTGCACAGATGGGGCTTTGTTCAAGTATTACATTGATAGTGTAACATAAACAATATGTAATAATTAGCAGGTGATGCTCTATTGTATTATATATATTTTTTCAAAACAGGAACAGTGCACACTAAGACATTAATCTTCTACAATAAGAGAATATGCACTGTGCCAGGTTCTAGCAGATTGCTATTTTCAACCTGTAGTCCCAGGGACAAGGTTACTATGAGTATCTAATGCTGTTGATTATAACTCCAACCCCTTTCCCCTTGGTTCCAACAGTAAACCGTCTTCCCCATCAGTGTACAGTATAATGTGGGGCAGTGAATTTCCAGCAAGGGCTGCCTCTCTCTCCGTTGACTTACTTTTCATTCTCAGCACAGAAGGAATACAGAGGATATGCGCTTATCTTATATCCTGTATTATGTCTGAGGGCTAAATGTCACTGATGTGTATTTTAATATGTCAGCCTTAAACACAAGGGTCATTCATGGTTCAGCTGTGTTTTCCCGGCAACATTCCCGTTCTATGCGTTACTTGTCAGATCAGATTTTGAGTTCTCGTCAAAGCGTCTGTCGGGGGCGTGTCTGGAGCTGTAGGCATCGGGGGAAGTTTCGTCTGATGATGGATGTTGTCATCTTATTAGGTTCCTGTTTTTTTTCAAACAAGGCTTCTTCCTGTTCCTCTTGGTTTTTTTTTCTACCCTGTCGCCGCCTAGATCTCTCGTATCTCCACATATTCCTCTCGGAAAAGAAATGTGTCCAGTCTAACGTTTGTGTTTCACTGTCGATCCATCAAACCCACCGCCCCCCAAGCCGCTGATGAGCTTCTCGTCTCTCCCCCATGTCTCCCCTCCCCCACAGCAAACAACGCCCCCATGCAGAGCATCTCCAGCGGCCTGAAGGAGACCATGAACCCGGGGGACATGGTCCAGGACGCCATCCACAACTTCTCGCCCGCCTACCAGCAGTACGCCCAGCAGTCCACACAGGAGGTCGTCCAGCCCAGCCAGACCGCCAAGCAGGGCCCAGGGAACAACGCCAAAGCCCCGCGCAAATCCGACAAGATCATGCTCATCACCTCAGACGACGACTTCTAAATTGCGCGTCGCATTCGTCCCGTCAGCCCTACCCAAGGCCCCCCCCCCCCCCCCCCCCAACCGTTCTCCTCCCCCTGCTTCTCCCCCCTTCGCCCTCCGCTCCTGCTCGATTTTGTTCAACTGCCGTAGCGAGGAAGAGCTTGCACGACTGCTGTACCTTTTTAATATTCTGAAGCAGCTAGGGGTGCCATTGTGTGTCGTCTCACTACAATGCGATTCGCGCGGAGAGATGAGCGGGGATGACGGGTCCAGCTCAACAATGATTATTAGACGGGAGGGGAGAATCCCCTCATTTTAACCACGGAGGGACCAAGTCAGGGATATATACGATACGTCGTATTACAACAATGTATCAATAACATGAGTGGCCAAAGGAAGACTGTTCTGCCTGACTCTTGTTGTTTTCATGAGGTTTATGGCCATATGCAGCCAGCATAAAGGATGGACCGGGAATGTGGTCATGGCAAGGTCTGAGTCCTCCTGGCCCTGATCTCTCGCTCTCTCTCTCGCTCTCTCACCTCTCATCTCCTTGTTTTGAAGTGTTTGGTTCCTTCTGTGGGGCTTCGTCTGACAGGCGAGATGATTCTGTCAAAAGGGGGCACTTCAAACCACACAGATTTGGTGGGGTGGAATCCTTTTAGTAGCTGGCTACAAGCGTGGGCAAAATGGATGGAAGCGGCTGTTCTCCCACCAACTGAAACATTCCAGCGGGGTCCTCATTAGTTTTCCTCAGCCCTGTGCAGAAGAAGCCTGTAGTTTGTTCTGCTCTGCTTGAGAGGGGTTTAACCAATGTAAAGAGAATCAAGTCTCCTGACATCTCACGGCAACATCTTTCTACTCCATCCACTTATTATTTTTTGTATTATATGTAAAGGAATAGTTCTGAGTGATCTGTGTGATTTTTACCTTGAACTGATATTTTTAATTGGATATACAAATTGTTTTGGTACAAACTAGTTTGAACATATAAAATTGTTGTAAGCAAAATGTTGATGTAAATATTGTATTTTGAGGCGTTTTCAAAGCAACTACTCAGTATATGTGGAAAGTGTGGAAAAAATGACATGTTTGTGAATACCTTGTTTGATTTCAATCTGTCTTTGTACTGAAGTAATGCAGACTATTCATAACTCTTGTATCAGTGTGAAGTAATCAAAATTCCACTCGTGCCATAACTTTCTTCCTGGGAAAGCAGAATTAACTTTTGAAGATGGGTACAAAGTGTAATTTACATGATAAAGAGATTGTTCTTTTTTTTTTTCCTCTGACAGATGTAAAATAAATAATTTAATATTGTTGCTGGCATGAGTGTGCTCAAAGGACTCCCTCTGTGTTTTAGGAAGAAAGGGGAATCTTTATTTAAAAGTACAAAAGGGACATGGCTAAACTTTGGTAATCTTGAGTACAGGAAGAAATACAGATTTACTTTATACATGTTGGTACCTCATTGGAATATGGACAATTTGTGAATGTAACAAAATCAATTAAATAAATATAAAATATATAGGAAAGGACTTCAGTTGCTGCTCGCTGTTGTTAATAGTGTCACTGTTGGCTATAATCTTTGTAAAATTTTCTTTCTCTAGACTAAACAGTAAACCTACCCACTTATTCCAATCATTTATGAAATAGTGTAGAGTATGTAACTCATCCATAAAGATTTAACCAATATTACCAATACCATTTTGTGGACAGAAGCAACACTTTACACACAATTCGTTAAAAATGGTAGCAAAATTTAGAACACTTAGCTCTAAAAATCCAGATCAGACATAGGCATTTGCAAAAACAAAAGTGCTTGAATGATTAAAACATTTCAATTTATTCATGTTAAACTCCACCACATGAGGTCAGCATAATGCAATGTAAGGGTTTTTCCAAAAACGTTAACTTGTAATTTGGTTAATGTTCAATGTGAATGCGCTAAACATTGTCATGTAAACATCATATATACAAAACATATATAGTCTATTGGTCAGTCCTTATAACTGAGCTGAGTGGGTCAGGGCACACGAGTCTTAGCAGCTTTAGAAGAACTTCCGGGTAAGATTTTGTTACAGTTACAAAAGTGGTACCCACATTAGTTCGACACAAAACAAATAGCCACCAACGCTTATTTGGAATTAAAATGACAACATGGATTTATGAGAGACCGCTATAATACATAAACCATTACAAAAGTTGCATTGCTATGACTTGAATATAAAATATTATTTAAATATCCCTAGCAACAACTCTTCTTGGAGGGGAAATGTAAAGTCTCCTGTCTATATAAAAATATAAAGTTTATAATTTAGTAATTAGTAAACACGATTACATTTACAAAATATAAAACCGTTTGTCAATATTTTTTGCCAATGATGAGACAACATAGCATGGTGGTAAAAGGGTGGATTCAAAGTATTTTAGGCATCTGGTTTTGCATAGATATTTAATCTGCAACCTCGTTTCCATGGGAATATTGTATTGCCATCGTCTTTATTTATACCTCGATATTTTCAATAGCATTTAAGTTTTATTTGAAAATAGACATAACGCGCATGCATAAAAAACAGTTGGACGAAGTGCTTATAATGGCGACTTTTCAGTCAGTGTGATCTTGAGTTCTAATTCGAGTTCTAGGTAGAGTTAATCCATCTGTCTCCATACCAAGTCATTACAGTACAAATTGTTAGACATTTTAGTGTTAAACGCCGTAAGAGATATCTGTCTGGCATAGATAGAAACATTTCAATGAAAAACATACAAAGAATCGTCTTTTCAAGATCATCTGAAAGTGAAGGAAACTTTCCTGCTTCTAAAGAGGTCAAAAACATTATCTAAATTCAACAAGTTATTGATGACATAATCACACCACTCCCATCAACTGTAAAAGATCAACATCTAGACATAAATATAGAAAAATATGCATGAATATATATAATATATAAAACTCAATGTAAGCGGGAGCACACACTGGAGTTGACTAACAGCTTAAAAGTGAAAATAGAACAGGAGCACAGCAACGTCCCTGCGTACACATCACAGCAGGTCCTTACAGCAGCAAACCTCCCCACAGTTTTCTCTGCAGCCATGGGATCGAGGGAAGCACAGCTCATGTCCTCTGAGCAAAGAGCAAATGCTGACATTTACAATCTCTACGACTCACTCCATTCCTTAAGTGGGAATGTTGTTCCACATAAATAAATAGAACCCCCCCCAAAAAAAAAAATCGAATTGAATTTCAAACCTTTTGGACGGCAATTGTGTGACGCTGCTGAGACTAGAGATGGGTGTCTGTGGAGTTTGCAATCAGCGTCTGTGTCAAAAAGTAAGGTGTGCGGCTAATAGTTTCTCCCAACACTGACCACAAAGGCCAACAGCAGTCGTGCCTCCTGACCCCAGCAGTAGGAATGATTGTTTGCATTTTTCTTTTAGACAATGGACGGTGTGTGACTATAGAGCCGGATTAGAGTGCTATTGGTTTGTCGTTTTTACATGTCTTGCTATAAAACTGAAAATAGAGCCATATAATAGTCTGTAATATACAGGAACTAAATTGAGTAAGGGCCATTGATGAAAATGAAAATCTATCCAATATGGATTACCCACGATCAAAAGGAAAATGGCATTGCATATAAAAAGGATAAAGGCAGACGCTCACAAGTAAGTGCTCCTTTATGGTAATGTCACAATAAGTGGTCAGACCTCACAACTGAAAATCCCCCCTCCAAACAAAATGTGAAAAATAGACAGATAGCTCATCAGTCTTGGCATTATAAAAGTTTACGGGTGTTTTTGTGCCACTAGTTGCCCTTGTAGTTTTATACCGCTTCCCTTACATTCTCATATCAAGTGCTATTGCATTGAGGACATCAAGTCCAATGCTTACATGTTCTGAAGGCCAGCGTGTATCTCACAGGCACAGCTGTTGAGTTACCATATTAATGGTTGGAGAGGAGGAAAAAATAACTCCATAACTACAAAATAAACAAATAAGTATGTTTGTCTAAAAGTCTCAATCTGTATCGGTCGGGAAATTGTTGGGAGGCAAATGGCTTTTGTATGAGTAGACAATACACAATCCCAGGCACTATTCAATATCCTATTTCTTCAGATGCAAGTATCCACGTTTATCATTCAACACTGCGTCTGTCTGTGGGAAACAAATTGGCAGAGTTCAGATCCTTCTCTAAGCTATAATTTGGTGTGATGGCCAGATTCACAATCAAGACAGCAGCCAGTTGATTTAAACAAGCCATTACAGGAGTGGATCTTTGCCCTATTGTCTCCAGTTATCAATTTATTTATATATATCTTCCCTGTATGACAATTCTTTTTCCATGAGTTATCAGTCCTGTCTGCCTTTTCAAAGAGGAGAGTCGAGTGCCAAACCAGCAATTCTGCTTAACATTGGCTTATCGGCAACACACACTGAAAGACAGATTACTGACAAACTTTAACAACTAATACCCTTAACGTTTAAAGTGAAATTTCAGCAAAATGGAATATTCAACATGTATATGAATACCTTCCTTTATACTGTTCACTCAATGACTCTCGTTTTAAGGTTAAGCATCAATGGCTACACTTCCATTGGTTCACTGGTATAAAAAGGACGAGAATGCTCTCACAGGGTTCTTTTGAGATGGGACCAAGTAAAACAACTCTGACATCTACATCAAGTAAAAACCTTGGACGTTCTGCAGCAGTAGAAAAGCTTAAAATCAAGGATCCGAGTCGCCTCGGATCTATGCCACTACAGTATGGCACAAGGTAAACGCAAACTCGCGCTGGAGTAAAGACGCAAAGACTCTTCTCTCCGTCATGGAAAACAAGGGACGGATCTTCCAAGGTGCCCTGCCGATGCTGGGAGGGAGGCTGGGAGGGGGTTGTGGGATGGAGGTTAGGTTAGGAGTAGGTTTAGACGTTCACACAGTGCGCAGAAAACGACGATGTAAGAAAAAGGAAACAGACGGCAACAAAGAAGAAGTGAACGCAGCGTAACACAGGTGCCATGGCAAATTGCTGCATTCTCCTAAAAGTCCTGACAACTAGGCTTCCCCCCAGCTGTAGAGGATGAGTAGGGTGGGCAGATTGGGGGGGGGGGGTCAAGGTTGACGGGTCAAGGCGGGTATGGCCAAGACCTGGGCATTTAAAAACTCAGGACTCTTATGACCCCCCTCAGGAGGGGGCCGAGAACGGCGTGGTGTTGTTGTTGGTGTTGTTGTTGTTGTTGTTATTATTGTTGATGCTGGCGTGTTTGGCCGACTTAACGATGGTGATGACGCTGGTGGCGCCAACCTTGCCCCCCGGGGACAGCGAGGTCACGGTCCGGGCAAAGCACTGCAGGGCCTCGTACTTGGCGCGCAGGGCGTCCAGCTCCAGGCGCATGCTGGCGTTCTCGCGGGCCAGCTTGTCCACCTCGCGCTGCAGGGCCCACTTCTGGTGCTCCAGCTCCTCCTTCTGAGTGACCCGCTTGATGCGGCAGCTAGCCGCGTAGCCGCGGTTCTTGAGGGTGCGCCGCCGCTGCTTCAGCCTCACCATGTCCTCCTTGGTGAGGCCGCGCAGGTGCTGGTTCAGTTCCCGCACTGACATGGCCACCAGCTCGTCGTCGCTGAGCGCCGGGGCATTCTCTCCCTCCTCTTTCTTGACCTGAAGGAGAAGACGTGGAAACGGGGCAGGCGTTAACGGGAGCCGCCGTGTCTAAAGTCAAAGTAAGCCCTACTATCAATTCCAACAAATGTACAAGACCAATAGAGGAATCTAAATTTTGTTTGTCTCTGACCCACGGTGCAATGTAGAAAAGGATAAAATTGGGTTAAATAAAATAAATTAAGTTATATTTACAATTAAAAAATTCTAAATAGTGCAAAATAGTTCTGAATAGTGAAAAGATAGGCAAACAAAAAAACTTGTATATGAATAAAATTATAATTATATTATTATTTACATTAAAAAAAATAAGTAAATGGTCCAGGGTTCTTGGGGGCAGATGGGAGGGGGTTTCAGAGTCAAGAGTTCTTGGGGGCAGAGGGGAGGGAAGGGAGAGAGGGGAGAGAGTTGAGCTTCCTGAACAGTAATGACACAGAATGCAGGACCAGACGAGACTAACTCACTATTCAGACGTACCTTTAAAGCTTTGCTTGTTTTGAAATGAGTCGTCATACCCTGCATGCAGACAACGGGCCAAAACCTCACAGAAGTCCCTGTGGGGAAAAACAAAAGTCAGTGTTAAAAACAATTGCTTGTTATGGATGTTAATGTGGAAAAAACTTTAATATACTTTTTGGCTGAGGGATCAAAGCGTGGCCTTGGGGTCAATCCCAGTTCTTCTACACTTCAATAAATGTGAAAGGACACCACACCACAACAACATTCCAGAGCGTCGTCATCATGGGACAATATCTGGGCGTGCGCGTTTAGTACCAGACGTGGCCAACAGAGGTCAGAAGACAACCGTGATGAATCGTCCTACGGACTCTTGTTGCTTTTGGGGAGAGTAGACCCATGGCCCATGTTAACCTCTCGGAGGAGGGCCTCCAGTGATGTCTTTCATGAGACAAAACATTAATAGAAACAGGCCCGGTCACCCATTGTCTATTTTAGATCTTTGCACCGTCGCCACCTTGACAATTGTAGCGCGTGAGCTTCTTTTCCAGGGGACGCTTACAGACTTACCCTGCTGGCTCTCTCTCTCTCTCTCTAGTATATACAACAGCGCCAGGCATGCTTAAGAGTGGCCAAAATCAGAGATTGCTGTGCTGTGATCCTCTGAGAGCCCCCCCCCCCCCCCCCCCCCCCCACACACACACACACACACACACACACACACACACACACACACACACACACCAAGCCCCTGAAGGCTCCATTACAGGACCTGCATTCTAGGCTGACTGCGAGTGCACTGTTCCATGCTAGGGCTGCTGCCATGGAAACGCCCTGCCAATGGGCGTGGGAGTGCAAATCACATGGTCCCCTCAAACGGTAAACAGGTCTCATTCATAACCTCAGCGCGACAAAAAGCCTACACAGGGTTGGTCTGGAAATAACAAAACAACGATAACACAAGTACCTTGAGCATGCCTTCTCAAAACAAACACAAACAGAAGAACCATAAAGTTACAGTGATATGAAAATACAATTCCTCTTCAAGTAATGCATCTGCAATCAAACCTCGAGAGCAGGATTGCAATGTGCAATATGTAGTTTAAAAAAACGCAATAGTCATCAAATAGCCAGCAGCGACAGTTGATCATTACATCAGCACGGCATGTTTAGTTCTGCTGAACTTTACAGGGATACAAGCAAAGGCAGCATGTGGAACATTCCAGAAGTCAGTGTCACAGAGGCATACTTTCCTCCACAGTCACAGATGTATTTTTCGAGTTGAGAGACAATGCCCCCGTATTGATTTAAGCCTTGTCTTGCCAGTCAGATCCTTTTACACCTAGAGAGATTTTCCTGGGCTGCACGATGCCCTTATTTAAACCCTAGTGGATATATTTAGACCACAGCACAGCACAGGCAGGCAGGCACACACACACAGTCACACACACACAGTCTCACACACACACACACACACACACACGTACATTAAGAGGAGATGAGATAGAAGTAATACCGCGGTCAGAGGGGAGTTTTTTCAAACCATTGCAGGGTGTGGCTATTCAGTTGAGGGATGAACTGCCCTTGAATCAGCTGCAGGCCATAGAATGCATTGCTGCAGCTGTTTGAAAACAAGTTCAACTGAGCTCAGAGCTCAATGTGGGGACAGAAGCCCCCCATGGTGGGTAGGATATAAACGCAACCCATAAACTTGCAAAAAGCCTTTACATAAAGTCAGGATAATAGAAGAGGTGTTTATACAATAAGACTTAAAGTCTCAAACACCTCTGACCGTCTAGTCTGGAGAGATGCAAACAGACTGCACTACACTTCAAAAGCATCAAGGGATATACCAAACCCCATACACAGGGGGTTATTCTGCCAAGCAAAGAAGTCGCCAGAGTAGCACAGTGATTCCTCCAGCAGAAGGCTGTTGGCCCCCAAACGATCCGCCGTAACTGGTCTTGCATCAAAGGGCATCCCCAGTGGTCTCCCCCTTAGAAAATATCACAGAAACCCCTTAAAACAAGCCTCACCCCCCCCCCCCCCCCCCTTCAGTGTTGTACTAACAGGCCTCCTTTAAGATATATTTGTATGTGTGCACATCTCTGTAGTTGATGCGCAATAAGTTTTGCTTATCAAGGTTATTCAAACTCTATAGGTCAATGAATCCCATGCATTATCTTTTGGAGATATGAAATATGTGATGATGATATACATCACACTATCCTGCCACTAAATGACTCCAACAAACAACTCAACGCACACGCATGGACAATCGTCCATGCACTCACATAATGGACAACCCACTGTAAACGGGTATTGTACGGTAGGAACACATCCTTCAATGCACTCTGCTGTCCCAACTAACTAACTCAATGGACTTAATTACACTTGTGAGAACCACAGCAGTTAAATCCTTAAATACGTCTGGAATTCAGAAGTGCCTTATGCACTTCTCCTGCCCAAACCAATCAAATTGAGTCGACATGTAAACAACTTAAATGTGCTGCCCCCCCCCCCCCCCTCCACAAGATAAGTGGAGGGGGATAAGGTGAATCTGATTTGACTGTGCATCTTCCATTTATCTGTTAGTCTTCATAAGTGGCCCTTTTGCCATGCAGAGAAACAGAAACAAACAATAACTCAATCCCTTACGGAAATAGCTGCTCCCTGCAATGGTGAGTGTTTATCAAAACCACACCGTTTACTGAACCAAATAAGCACAAACACACACACATACGCACACACACGACAAGATCAGAATGTTATATTAGGACATCAACAAATATACACAAGAAAGTCTGGAGGAGGGACTCTGTGACTTCCATCCTAATCTTCATTAAGGCATATTTACCAATGGTTACGGGCGTTTGGTGTGCGAAATAGCCTCTATGGGTTTGGTATACTCACGCTTAACAAAAACATCCATAGCAAAGACACAAGGGACCATGGCTGGATCTAAAGCACTCACAAACCAAGGCTTACATTCCAAGAACCACACTCCATAATTGGGGTCAGACATAAAAACAAGCTTTAGAAAAGTTAAATAGATAAATAAAACAGATTCAAACGTAGCACTTTGTTCTTCCCAAGACACCCAAAGGAGATGAGAAGACCGTTTTGGTCCGTCTGGAATATGCTTCAAAGAATCATGCTCTCCAAACGAAATGTAACTGCTAAATAAACCAGACTCAAAACACATAGTATTTGTTCTCCTCAGACACCAAAATGAGAGTCTAGTCTGGAATTTGCCCGACCGGGTTCAAGGTGCTACTTGAATCACGGCAGGTAACAATCTACAGGCCGCAGTCGCCTCCTTAAATAAACAGCAAATCAAAGACAGAAGCACACATGTCTTTAGAAATCTGTGCCGCGTATTGTTTTTCTGCCCTCTTGGCTCCTTGAGAACATGCAAAGAGGCTAACATAGAAGCTCCCCTGAAAAGCACTCCACTGAAAAGTTCAACTGGAAAACTGAAATCTCCTTCCCCCTTCCTCCCAATCCATGTTCCATATTTTCTCAGAAGGCACGGTCTCTTACGTGGGGCGGTTTGGGGGTGTGTGTGCGTGGGGGGGGGGGGGAGATGGGGGTGGAAGCGAAAGCGAAGGAAGCAGGGAACATAGCTGGGTGGTGAGTCACCCTGTTTACGGGTATAAGACGAAAGCGGGCAGCAGGGAATCACACCCTTTCTCAACTGACGTTTCCTGGAAAACCCCGTTGTTTCGCGTGGAGGAAGGAAGGAAAAGTACAGCGTTCCTTGGAAAGGGGCTGGCATGAATAATGGGATGGGGGGTGGTGGAAGGAAAGGGAGGAGAGAGTCTCTTTTGAATATCGTAGAGAGCGAAGTGAGGGGACATAGAGAATTCTAAGGAATGTCAGGCATTCAGCAAACAAGGACATAGGCATACCTGTCCCAGTTCCACTACCTTGTGTGTAATTAAAGCATGGGATGGATGCAAGCTTTGGACAACTTTGTACATACAGCCTCACGTTAGATTACTTAACAAATATTTTACATAAAAAAGGGAAAACATTGGAGACACGGATGTATGTAATGTAACATACAATACCCATTGTTATGTGAAGACATGTTTAACTGCAAGACGAAATGTGAAATTGCTTTATTTGCAAAGTTTCCCCGATTAAAAAGGCACTTGGAGTAGAAGCGCGCCAAAAAAGTGTCAGCGGGGACGCGTCTCTTTCGTCCGTAAAGTGGTTGACGCTAACGTCAGCAGATTTGACGTCACATGCACGCCAATGGCTGTCGAGCTCCACATTTGATTTAGTTGTGACCTGTGATGTTGGACGTCAACGCATATTGGTTTCCACTTGGCCTAATTAGTGGTTTGTGATGAGTCATCACTTACTTCCGCTACTTTTACTTTGACATCACGCGTCCTGTGAAAAAAAAAACGGAGACCCCATCCAAGAGTTAAAGCTTGTGTTTCTTGATTTAACAACACTGACTGAACATAATTATAATGTTGATTTGCGACAAGCATATAACATAAATAAGCCTATATTCCGCAAGATACAGTTGCCTGGTCATTGCTTCGCCACTGAGTTCATAGTGACTCACTAGGCTACTCCCTCGGTGGATCAACAAGTCATAAAATTGGTCACAGTAGGAAATAATGAAAGCATGCTCTCGCGTCATGCAGCCCATAATGAGCTTTTAGCATAAATCGTATAAACCTTGGATGAAATCTAAAAACACCTACGCAGTAGCCTATTAAAAACCTACCAAATTAATTTTGAGAAACAGATTTGCTCCTTGCGATTTAAATGATTAATCATCTTGTAGTTTCATTCATAAGCCCTAGGCATACGGGGTTGTGTTTGAAAACATACTTCCTAAATGCAGGCTTTTTATTATTATTATTATTATTATTATTATTCTAGGACAGTTTGGAGTTATTAAGAAGGTCTGAGGAGGCGCGGCTGTAGTTCGTTGCTTCGCTCTGCAGTGCTGGTGGTCTCACTCACTGCGCCTCGTGCCCTTTGTCCCAGAATTCTAAAATGCAGACCACGTGTTGTTTCCCATGTCAGTGTTGTATCAGACTTTATAAAAAAATACGTAGTATAGGCTATTCATTGTTTAACTTTATGTTACGACGACTAACGTAGCTTAGGCCTACTTTCTGTGTATGAGTAACTTGGTCACTTGAATTAATTTGCAGTCTGTTCGAAAATATTCTGGATAACTTTAATTTGTAAATTATGTCACGTACAAAAAACGAATTATTCGATTAGGCCTTTACAAGTTCGCTTTTGATTGAAAAAAAGTGGTTTATTTAGCGTTATCGGGTTATTTTGGTCATTTTCAAGCCGATGAAACATTTAACAAGTTTTCAAAACAGTGAACAATATTTCATAACTCAACATTAACATGAAGTAGGAAAGCGAGTAACGTCCCACCGTCGCGAGGGACATGTGTTCGTTCACGCTCCGTCTGCATGCGCTAGTGTAACCGTGAGACCGTGGGACATTTAGGAAAGAATGTCAGAATATCAAAGAAAAAACAACCATACCTCTTCAATGCGGAGATCTGTAACGGGGAATGCGAATAAAATGTGCTGCGCCGTGAAGTCTCCAGCAGCGTTTGAAGTTAACTTGACACAATTGGCTAAGCGAATAGCATGCGAACAGCAAAGTATCCCGTACTAAATTAACTACAAAACAACAACAATGTATCAACATTCC
The DNA here is from genome assembly GCF_949987615.1 of Pollachius pollachius. Lineage (NCBI taxonomy): Eukaryota > Metazoa > Chordata > Actinopteri > Gadiformes > Gadidae > Pollachius > Pollachius pollachius. The sequence goes on from NC_136944.1 coordinate 15,310,729, forward strand.
ACGCTTTGCTTCCGCAAGCACTCACGTCATTCCTCGTGACCGCCCCTCCATTCATGAAAATAACTTTGTGCTGACGTGAGTCGGGCAACGGGGGGAGGGTGGGGGGTGGGGTGGGTGGGTGGGGGGGGGGGGGGGGGGGGGGTGACGCCATAAATAGATTACAGACACAAATGAGTAAAAGGGTAGGCTTAATGTTTTTTTATTCAATTCGATCTAAAACCTACATAAGCACAATTGTGCTTAATAAAGCAACTGATGTAACATTTTTTTTTTCTTCTGAGTTATTTGAGATTGAGTAAATGGTTGCATGATGGAGTTATTATGTTTTCTCAGGGTAAATGGAGTAAAAGGTGCTGCATTTACCCCTCGAAAACATCATAACTCTCCATCCGACTCAGTAAGTCAGCATTCCATCCAAAGGAATGTATGTGCATTGAAGCCTCGTGCTATTTTGGGTGATGAAGCGTTATCAAGTCATATATGGCAGTAGTCGACGGATAAATGTTTGCCGCAATTGTTAAGTTAATTATTAAGTCTGTGTAGCCCTTACTTATTTGCATTTACACAAATATGCCCTTAGCAATTACACTCTAAGATATTTTCCTTTACACTTACACATGCTGTCATCCTTCACCCAGTCAAATTGTGAACCCTTTTCAAAAACAAATTCAAAAGAAAGTTAACCGAAATGGAGTTAAGCAATGACATATTGAACGAGGACAATTCAAACTAGTACAGCTATGCCAGAAATATCAAATTAAATCACCTTAAATGTTGGTGTTATGCATAAAAAATGTATTACTTCTGGGTTAACTCCATGTATGGAAGGGTTATACTTATCTGTGTTGGAAATACTTTTTTTCCCCCACTTATTCAAATATTTTTGTACTATATTTCTGTGATAGGTTTCAATGTTACCGTGGTGATGTATCCTGCCAGTGGACGCTTCCAACTAAATCTACACGTGGAACTAATTAAATGGTGATGTTGTACGACAGCCGTTCAACTTAATATGGCATGCTTTTAGAAGAAAGCAGCATGCTATAAACTTCATGGGATGAGTAATATTTAAACTATGCTTGCTGTACACTTGTTTCAGTTAGTCTCGTCAGGTTTACTTTTCCGTGCAACACATGACCCTTGAAATACCATGAGAACCTTCATCAAACAGCCCTTATTTAAGATCTACCTAAAGTAGAAATATAATGGACTCAAGATACATTCATTCATGACAATTAAACAGCAGCTAAAATGAAAGCTCAATTTCTAAGGTCATGTGATCATGTGGCTCCAGCGCCTAAAAGGCCCCAACAAAATGCAGCTCATGGATGAAGTTATCAGTTATTGTGAAATAAAGATACCATCTCACAGGCAAAATGAGGGATGTCATATTCACTGTAATTTATGTTCCTACTATCTCATGACTTTCACTGTTCATTTGACTATTATGAGATATGCTTTGAAAGAGAGACAAAGGCAGGGAGACATGAAGACAGAGAGACAGGGCAGGGGGGAGAGCAATAGAAAGAGAGAGAGAGAGAGAGAGAGAGAGAAAGGGGTGGAAGAGAGAAGGAGAGATGGCGAGAGGGAGAGTGTGTTGGCAAGGGAGAGATTCATAGAGAGATATAGGGAGAGATACAAATGGAGAGAGAGAAGATATGATACTTCAATACTGTGGGGTCCTTACACATAGAGTCCAATAAGTGTGTGTGTGAGAGAGCGAGAGGGGGGGGGGGGGGGGGGGGTCCGTCTGCGTACAGTCCAGTGAGCCTGCTCGCTCACTCGGTGTGTTTTGGATTACAGGAAGTGAAACTGAGTCGCTAATCTCACCTCTCTGTTCAGGCTGCTGAGCTCAGAAATATGATCTCACACAAAGAGGCACCTGCTGCTCAAAGGATTCCTTCCTTTCTCAAGTACTGAGAAGAAAAATGAAGCCACAGAGTGAAGTGTCTCATTCACAACAAAGTTTTGAACTTGGGTGTTAGACAGTGGGTAACAATGGTGTTTTCCCCATTTCTAGTTTTAGCTACCCTCTTGCTTCACACACACAACATCTCTGACGTTAACATTTAAGGAAAAACATTGTCAATGACGTTCAAGAGGAAAAACATACAAACATGTTTTTGAAAAAAAAGAGGTGGACCCAGTATGACACAGGAATTAAATATGGAGTACTGACTCAACATTCCGCTAACTGACTCCACCAAAAAAGTCTTAATTCTTTTCACTCAGAAGCACTCGACGTAATGAATTGGCATGTCAATGTTTCATGGAAACTGTTATAATGCGCCATCCACAGTAATGGCAGAGGCAGCTGTTGTTGTCCATGGAATATTTCCGACATCGGCATCAGCTAACAGCCAGTGGCACTGTGGCACTGTTCTTCCAGAATGGCCATGCATTAGTTAATAGAAAATCATTTTAGACTCAATTACCTTTTGCCCTCCAGTATTTTATAAAATACCTTTCATAAGTAACAGGCCCAGGTAGTGTTGTGTTTCGTCCCAATGGCCACCAATGCAATCTGTTTAGTTATAGAAATAGTCTAATCAATTTATGACATAATTCAGGGAAATTCTGCCACAGTTACCCCATGCGGTACCCCACACAAACAAAATGTGAATGTCAGAGGCAATGGTGTGAGAGCAATACATTGTCACAATCAGAAGAAGAAATTATTCAGTGCAATAATATTGGATAACTGCAGGGAGGAAATTTGTGGAATGTTTATGTTTCCCTTCTCCGCCTTTTTTGTAAAGCAAGCCAGAAAGATAACTTGTCACGGTTATTTTCCCACAGTCGCCATCGTACAAATAAGAATAACAATGAGCGTGCATGTGCACAGGCACACATGCACGCACAAGCACACACACGCACGCACGCACGCGCACACACACACACACACACACACACACACACACACACACACGTACTCACACACACATTCACAATCACATACACACAAATACAGGCAGACAGCCTAGCAGGCCCGACTGTAGAGGGCCAGACAGCGGATGATTTCTCATGAGGTTGTTCTTTATCTAGCAATGGGGTAAATGTCGTCATTCATCTTTGTTATGCGTTTACTCAGCAGCTGTGGATAATTTTAGAGCTGTTCACTACTGCCACCCTGTGTTCAATCCGTAGAAATGCAGCTTAGTAGTGCTTTTTGTTGGTCTCTGTTGTTGATACGGATTTTGTTTAAGTTAATGATTTTTTTTCTTGAAATATATATATGTAAATATACTGTATATATATATATATTATAACATATATCACAAAATGATTGATTATGACTGAGGCGTATACAAACATTCATGTGTATATGTGTGTGTGCGTGTGTTGTCAAAGTCAAAAGTGTATAAACGAGCTGCAGGGTTGTTAGGCTAAAATTACATTGCCGTTGAAAGCCGTTGAGAGAGCCAGGTGGTCGTGCCAATATGGAAATAGGATACAGGTGAAAGGTTTGCGAAACTCATTTAAAGCTTTGAATTAAACACTCATATATCAGGAAACTGTTGTTTGCACGTACGAGTTCTGTAGTTATTATCCTTATCGAATAATTTGATGAACGACAGACAGAAGCATGACGGATGGGTGGTTGTGTAACGCTCCCCTCCAGCAGGGGGTAGTATGAATTATTCTGTTGCTTTCTGATCCGTCACTCGACACGGCGAAGAAGGGAGCTAGCTAACGTACATGTTCTACAAAACATCCCTGGTTGTACTATGAGTTACAAAGAGTGGCTCGAAAGTATTAAATGAAAACCTTTTCATATAAAGGAAGGAAATGTGAGCATTTTTTTGTTTTATTTGTTAGATATGTATGTATATCAAACATGTATTAGATTGTAGCGGCAATTGTAATTCATGACTTTCTTTCTATGCCATGACGTTATGATGTTCTCTTTTCTCTTCTCGAGTTAGTCAAACGTTATACAATTTGAAATTGAAATCCAATTTCAGGATTCTGTGATCTATCAGTGATGTTCGATGAGCCAATAGTATTAGATTTACCTCAGTTATCGTGTTCTGCTATTATCACTAGCCAATAACTCAAAGCTTAGTGTTAGCTGGCCGCTTCCTTAGTTTTCCTTGCGAAAGGCTAATATGCTGAGACTTGTTCTTGTCGACCAAAATATAAACAGTGTCTGGGAACCTGCTGTGGGTCTGAGGTGGAGGTCGCCTTGCCTAACAACATTGGACCATGAATCGCCCAAAGCCAGCAACACTCAGGCGCCCCAGCGCTGCCAAACCGTCAGGTTTGTCAACAACCCATTTAAAGCTCTGTATTCTGTCTGCAGTGTGTCAGTTCTACTGTGTATCAAGCTGACCCATCCCTAGCTCTTTTTACTCGGGACATGTGTTTTATTACTGTTGGCAAAGTAGTGCGGATCAGAAAGTACACACACGTAAACATTATTTATTGTCATCCACCCCAGGTCACCCTCCCCCTGGAGATTTCATTGCGCTCGGAGCAAAAGGTGGGGGGGAGTCCAAGGCACCTGCCGTCCTTCTGAAGCCAGCGTCCACGGGTACCACCGTCGATCGCAAACGGGAGACGTCCACCGCTCTGCCCTCCTCCTCCGGACTGTCCGGCCTCACCAAGCGGCCCAAGCTCTCCACCACGCCTCCGGTCAGCGCCCTTGGAAGGCTTGCGGAGGTCGCCGCTGTCGACAAGAGGGCCATATCCCCCTCCATTAAGGAACCCTCGGTCATACCCATCGAAGGTATGTGCTTTCTGTGTTTATTCCCTGGGGACTGTAAAGGGCATAACATGAACTTTACTTTTAATTAATGCACGTATGCATATTTACATGAATCAAAAATTCATTCAGTGCTCTGTATCTGAAGGCAGAGGCTTTGATGATGACTAAACACAATCTGAGATTATAGTTGATCATAATACAGCGATATACAGTAGAACACCAGGTTTCCAATTTCGAGGATCCCTGAAAAAGTAAAAATGATGGACCTGAAGATGTAATGTAATCTACAAGCTTGCAGGGTGTTAATGGTATGTGTAATGATTAAAAAATGATCCATTGGTAACACTTTACAATAAGGGTACATTAATTAACAGTGGTAAATGCAGTAATAAGCATTAACTAACAAGTTATTATTTTGTTAACTAACGTTATGGTGTTTATGTTAAAATCTATTTTATTAGTATAGCCCTTAATCACAGGTACAGTCTAAAGGGCTTAACAGGCAATATATTTATGACCCTAACCCTAAACTACGGTATGAATGTTTACATTATTTAATAACCCCCTAACCCTAATGCTATATGATAATGCTTATAACTGCATTGACCAATGTCTATTCATGCTTCATTAATGTACCTCTCTGTAAAGTCTTACCGATACATCTTGCTCCATAGTCCCCCCAGCTATTCTGTTGGATGACATCGAGGCCGCTGAGTCGGACGGTAACGACGATCGCATCGAAGGGCTGCTGTGTGGAGCCGTGAAACAGCTGAAACTGAACCGAGCCAAGCCGGACATCACCCTCTACCTCAGCCTCATGTTCCTGGCCAAGATCAAACCAAACGTGTTCGCCACCGAAGGAATCATTGAGGTGAGTTTTATCACTAGGAATTGTATTGCTGTTGCTGTTGTTGTTGTTTTTTCTTTTGTCTTGTGATCCGTCGCAACAGCTGCATTATATTTGTAAGTACATTGAAATTGTAGCTATTGCACAACATGTATTTTTTATTTATATCTGTGCTCTGTCCTCCATTCCAAAATATTTATATACTCATTGCCTTTTCATTAATATTTCTAAATTTGTGTGTAGATAATTTCTTATATATTGGGACCATGGCTAATACAGTTCTGAATCTCAAATGTAATATTGTAAACAGGCTAGAAAAGAAGACTATGTAAAGTTGACTTTACATAGTCAACTTTACATAGTTGATGTTCAAATTGTATTTTTTTTTACTCTCTTTTGTGATGTGACTCTCTCTATGAAGGCGTTGTGCAGCCTGCTTCGCCGGGATGCTTCTATCAACTTCAAAGCGAAGGGCAACAGTCTTGTCTCGGTACTGGCTTGCAACCTGCTGATGGCCGCCTATGAAGAGGATGAGAACTGGCCGGAGATCTTCGTTAAAGTAAGGGTCTTTTCACAATGTAAAAATACAATAAAAGTTTTTTTAAGTTTTCTTTATTCGACTATGGTGAAATATGCTTAGAGAGAGAATGGGTTGGGGGGGAGGGGGAGGGAGGGAGAGAGAGAGCATAAGCTTTTGTTGGCAATGAATAGATGCTTTAGTCCATTTGGTATTAATGCTCATGTGGACACTTTGTTTCTGTATAGGTGTACATAGAGGACTCTCTGGGAGAAAGGATCTGGGTGGACAGCTCCCACTGTAAGAACTTTGTGGATAACATCCAGACGGCCTTCGGCACTAAAATGCCCCCAAAGAGCATGCTGCTGCAGGCAGACACGGGCCGAACCGGAGGGGGAGACCTCAGCGCAGGTACACACACACACACACACACACACACACACACACACACACACACACACACACACACACACACACACACACACACACACACACACACACACACACACACACACACACACACACACACACACACACACACACACACACACTAAAGACTAGGGTTTCCCATGTATCTAAAATAATTTGGATCTGTGTGTTTTTGTTTGTGTGTGTTTTAGGCAGCAGCCCCCATCCATCCACTCCGGACGAGGACGACAGCCAGACTGAGCTACTGATCGGCGAGGACAAGCTCAGCCCTGAGGACGACGGGCAGGTCATGCCCAGGTACAGGAGCTGGTAGACCCCAACCCCCCCCCCGCCCCTATGGGAGAGGGGGCTACCTGAAATATAATTTCCAAATAACAATTATTTTTGGTTTTAGCTTCGCTTTTATTATTTTTTTTGCGGGACAATAGGTTAATTATTATCTCTACATTATCTATTTATCTATAAACACTATCAGTAAACACATTTTTTTTATTTGATTGCATTTTAGCTGGCTTCACCAATTGGCTCCTCGTAATATATCCTCTCAATATCCTATTGCCATTTTTATTAAATTTCACTTTTTCCCCAAAATGACCTGCAGTTAACACTAATATTAGCTGCAATCCCTGCACACCATTGCTCGAAGATGCCTACACATAAGCTGTGCACAATGGGACTCAAACCAAGAGGACCCTTCGGTCGGCCAAGTCGATTAACCCCAGCCATGACACTGGCCAATCCCATTACGGCACCGATGAGGGAATAAACTCCCCCCCCCCCCCCCCTCCTATGCGTTGCGCTAGGTACGAGGAGCTGGCAGAGAGCGTGGAGGACTACGTGCTGGACGTGCTGAGGGACCAGCTGAACCGCAGGCAGCCCATGGACAACGTGTCGCGCAACCTCCTGCGTCTGCTCACCGCCACATGCGGCTTCAAGGAGGCCCGCCTCATGGCCGTCCAGAGGCTGGAGATGTGGCTGCAGAACCCCAAGGTACCGCCTCTCGCTCTGCCCTGAGAAGCACGGATTACGGGGGGCGTCCACAGTCTTAAAGGGGAAGTGTGTCGAGTTTAGTGGTGTCTAGCAGAACGGGAGTGTTTTGAGTAGAATTGAGTATAATATTCATAAGTACGTTTCAATAGGTGTTTAATCCTATGATCCTATAATCCTATGAAAATACGTTTTTTTTGTCTTTTGTATTGAGTATGTTTCAATCTGCAACCACTACGCTAGATGCCAATGTATAAATGTTTGTGAATGCAATTTCAGACTGTACTGAAAAAAGTTATAGACCCTGGATAGCAATACTTGTCACCCTACAATCACACTCAATACACATTTTCAAATGTATGCACTCTCCTTATTAACATGTCAAGTTATAAAATGTTTAAAACTTACTTATGACTTTGGATTAAAGCATCTGCTAAATGACCAAATAGTCAGTACAAATTGTCAGAACAGAATACAAACAGCATTTGTGAGAGAACAGCAGCAGCAAATCCATCTGTGTGTCCCCAGCTGAACCGACCAGCGCAGGACCTGCTCATGTCCATGTGCATGAACTGCAACACGCACGGCTCAGATGACATGGAGGTGATCTCCGTCCTGATCAAGATCCGCCTGAAGCCCAAAGTGCTCCTCAACCACTACATGCTCTGCGTCAGGTCTGTCCTTTCACGTTGCGTTCCATCCGATGCTCCTTTCAGATCACAGTCCCGTTTGAATATCTTTTTGATCTGTGATCTAACCACAGCTTTTTGTATGTGACCCGCACACACACAAACACACACACACACACACACACACACACACACACACACACACACACACACACACACACACACACACACACACACACACACACACACACACCAGGGAGCTGCTGAATGCGCACAAAGACAACCTGGGCACCATGGTGAAGCTGGTGATCTTCAACGAGCTGTCCAACGCCCGCAACCCCAACAACATGCAGACGCTGCACACCTTGCTGCAGCACAGCCCTGAGCAGGCCCCCAAGGTGACGGCCGGGCGCCCCGCCTTCCCTTTTATTTCAAAAGGCCATTTCTCTGGACAGCCCTTAATCCCCAGTTAGGCTCAAAGTGCTTCACAGGCCACATTTTAGGGCACCCCTCTGAACCGAACCTCCCAAAGGGAAAGGATAAATTACTTCATTATCAAGGAAGAAAGCTAGAGAAGGGACGCTCAAAGAAGGATTTGAGTGTAGTGGGTGCCATAATGGTCCCGCATAATGGTAGCATCACAAAATTATTTTTAAATAGCCGATTAGTGACTATTTTACCACCAGATGTGATTATCCATTATTACAATATATATTGAAATCAACCCCATAGCGACAAGTGACCATGTCCACACAGACGAATGATCGACAGAGAAGCCTACCTGCCTGGTGCACCTAACCAATTATGCTGGGTGCTGATCCAGCTGCTTTATCCGACGCATTCAGGGTGGGACGCTTTCAATCCCCTGTGTGGCCATCAGTGTCACCCCTGGTGGCAAAACGAGGGGATTTCTAACCACCAAAGTTTCAAAAAAACGGCTGTTGGAACGACTCTTTTCTTTTCTGGTGCCTCTACACCCTCCAGTTCCTGGCTATGGTGTTCCAGGACCTGCTGACCAACAAGGACGACTACCTGCGTGCCTCGCGCGCCCTGCTCCGCGAGATCATCAAGCAAACCAAGCACGAGATCAACTTCCAGCCCTTCTGCCTCGGCCTGATGCAGGAGCGCAAGGAGACCACTTACACCGAGATGGAGTTCAAGGTGGGCTCTTCTTCAATGGTCCTATGTGGATGAAAAAGGGAACCGCACCCCCCCGCTGACCCCGTACAGGGTTCTGTGATTCAGGGGGTGGCCAGCTCCCCTGTAAACGGTCCTTCGACTCACTTTCACTTTCAATAAGCATATAAACCAATATGAAACAGTGGGTGATTTTGCAGAGATTGTGCATGCAGTAGCACGATTGTAACCCATAGGGGGAGTCCTCTAGAACAGGGGTCAGCATCCTTTTCAACATGCAGTGCCAGTTTGAAATTTTCTCGTCAATGAGTGTGCCTTAAGCAACAATATATTAAGCTGAATTATGACACAGCGAACAAAAACATTTCCAGAAGACCTGGAATTGTATAATGTTTTTTTTGTTGTTATATTTGCAACACGGGATTACAAATTATAATTACATATGTCCCATCTTAAAACACCACTTTCAGAAACTCATTCTGTAACATATTTGCAATGCGAGAAATGTAAAAAACGAGAATATATGAGAATGTTGGAACCATCCACATCATATCTTTAAGACATGTACAGCTTTGCAAAATCATGTGAAGGTGATGCATACAGGCCACTTGCAACAATATTTTAAATAATTTCTTCTCTATTACTCACAACATAGGTTTAGGCTACATACTATTAATTGATCCCATTTCAGAACACTGCTTTCAGTAACTCATTTAAATATATTTGCACTGGGAGAAAATGCCCAAAACAGAATAAAGTGCAAAAAAAAACGGTAGTAATGATTATGCTGCCGCATTGTTTTTTGTTTTTTTCTCAATTGTGCCAATGATTATGCTGCCACGTGCCAGTGGTGGCACGCGTGCCTCGGGTTGCCGAACCCCTGCTCTAGAATAAAGAAAAAAAATGTACAAGTGGGGTTGTGGTTCTCCTTTGAAAGCCTGTCGAAGGCTGGTGTGGTGGTGTGTGCAAATTTCCAACACATTCTACCCATACAATCTCTCTCCCTCTCTCCCTCCCTCTCCCCCCTCCAACCACAGGAGCGTTTTGTTATCCAGGTGACTGACCTGCTCACGGTCTCCATGATGCTCGGCATCACCGGCCAGGTCAAGGAGGCGGGCCTCGCATGGGACAAAGGCGAGAAGAAAAGTGAGTGATCTGCCTTGTTCTTCAACAGCCGCCCCTGAGCAGCGCAGCCTTATTTGTCCTTTCTGCAGCTTTTGTCCCCTAAAACATAAAGCCCAACCGCAGTCATTTGTGACATCAGACTCTTTGGGGGGTGGGGGGGGATGATTCCAGATCTGGAGACCCTGCGGTCCTTTCAGAACCAAATCGCCGCCATCCAACGAGACGCCGTGTGGTGGCTTCACACCGTGGTGCCCTCCATCAGTAAAACGGGCGCCAAAGACTACGTGCACTGGTATGAGTCCATTGAGACGTGCATGCGCCAAGGCAGGAGCTTATGTTAGCTACAGCTGGTTGTTGATCAGCTGCCGTCTTCCCCACATGTTCAGCCTCCACAAGGTGCTGTTCACAGAGCAGCCCGAAACCTATTACAAGTGGGACAACTGGCCGCCGGAGAGCGACAGAAAGTGAGCCTTTCCTATTTTCCATTTGGGTGCCCCTGGCACTGAAGTATAGAACGGGGAATATGTGTAACCATGTAAATGATGGATGGTTAATTTACGTTTTAATACTAAATACATAGTTATTAATGGTTCATTAATATTGTATATTAGCCTAATCTGAAACCAGCTCCTTATGTGGAACAGCTGATATATTTTAGTGATGTTGCATTTGTATTTTGCATGTGTGTATCTATGTTTATGTGATGGTATGCCATTGATTCCCTGGACGAATGAGGTTGCGATTGTGATCAGAAAATGTAATTTAATTCATATGACTGTATGATGTATGAACACCTGCCCCCCCCCACCCCCAGCTTCTTCCTGCGGCTGTGCTCTGAGGTTCCTCTGCTCGAGGACACCCTGATGCGCATCGTGGTGATCGGCCTGTCCCGGGACCTGCCCTTGGGACCCGCCGACGCCATGGAGCTGGCAGACCACCTTGTGAAGAGAGCCGCCGGGGCCCAGTCCGATGGCATGTGGCGGTCCCCTTCTCATGTTTTTCTGTTATTTTCGGAGTTTGCTATTATATTAGAGAGCAACAGAGAGACTTGAGAAGCTAGGAGGACTCAAATGGTTTGAGAAGCTAGGAGGATGTTAGGGTTTGAGAGAGCAGGACCTATAACCCTAACTGCTCCTGACGAGATGGCTGTTGCCTTGCATGCTTGCTTGCTAGCGTTGCTGATGCCCCTCTTAACAGAGCGGTATGATCCGCCTCTCCTCCAGATCTGGACGTTTTGAGGGTGGAGAGGATCCAGCTGATCGATGCAGTGCTCAACCTCTGTACCTACCACCATCCGGAGAACATTGTGATGCCTTCCGGGTAACGCTCCGTTCCATTTGTTAATGTACTGTCATGCTCCTATGAATGCCTGTTTGGATTGGTCATGGTCATTCATATCAATGCTTCTTTTTTACTTTGAAGGTATCAACCACCAAATCTGGCAATATCCGCACTCTACTGGAAGGCATGGCTGCTGTTGCTCGTGGTGGCTGCATTCAATCCACAGAAAATAGGTATTCATCATCCATTCATTTGGCTTTTTGACAAAAACCGGCCCAACCTTATATCCAGTGACCCCAACCACAATGCAACCACATCCAGTACATAATAACAAAAAACAACACTATATGTTCTTAGCTTTTGTAGTTACAAAGCTAGCGTAATTTAAAGATCACAAAATGCACAGTGAGAATAATATGTGGAACAAAGAGGATCCAATACAAGTCGGCACCCAAATCAAAAAAATAAAACAAAAAACTCACCCACCCCATCCCTGAGGCAATCTGTTTTCCAAAGTAAAACATAGATTTGAATCCATCAATCCATGTCATTTTCTTACATCGATTCTGACCAAAGACGGATCAAAGATTTCCTCCTGACAAACATCCGAACCCACATTGTTCCGCCTCTCCTTCTCCCCCAGGCTTGGCTGCCTGGGACGGCTACCCCACGCTGAAGATGCTCATGGAGATGGTGATGACCAAGTACGTACAAAGAACCTAGCTCCCCATTATTCCAGAGGCCCCTTCTCCCATCCCCTGACCCTCTGCCCTACCCTCTGCTTCTCGGCAGCAACTACTCCTTCCCGCCGTGCACGGTGGCCGACGAGGACACCAAGACGGAGATGATCAGCCGGGAGCTGCAGACCTCCCAGCGGGAGAGGCAGGAGATCCTGGCCTTCGAGAGCCACCTGGCGGCCGCCTCCACCAAGCAGACCATCACGGAGAGCAACAGCCTGCTGCTGTCCCAGCTCACCACCCTGGACCCCCAGTAAGACCTGGAGGCTGGGGGAAACCAGCTAGACACAATGGGCTGTAGGGCAGTAGGATCATGTGATTGGATCAGTGTTATATGTATCTGTATAATGGATGTGATATACTGATATCAGTGTATGTGCACCAGATGCTATCAGCATTATGATAATAATGAAATTATACAAATACATATAGCCAGAATTATAGCCAGTTATAGCCAGAATTTAGAAACATGACTTAAGTCATGTTTTTATTTATTCTGTTTTTAATGTATGTATAGACAGAACTTCAAAACATGACTCTTTTCGCGTTTCTTCTTTGACATTTATTTATATTGTTTTGTGTTTTTTTCTTTTCTCAAGGGGACCCCCTCGCCGGCCCCCTCCCTCGGTCCAGGAGCAGATAAAGACCCTGAACACGTCTCTACGCCTGGGCCACCTGCTCTGCCGCAGCCGGAACCCCGACTTCCTGCTCAACATCATCCAGAGACAGGTGACCCGACTCTTCTCTTTAACGCAAACTAGCCGGCTCCAAGCTGACAGGTAGTCTAACTGTAGGCATAGTTGAGCATGACACCTTTCCCCTACCTGCTCCTGTTCAATCACGTGGACTAAGTCACACTTCGGATACATGTCATCAAGTGAATCTGATGACATGTACTTTTAGAATGGGCTGACATTTCAGGCGCCGTACTGCTTAACTGCATCTTGCGTCACATGTACTATGAATTGAATCTCAATAAGACTTGGCTGGTAATTTAAAGGTTAAAAACGGCACCTGTCCTCGAACACTGATACTTACTTAAAATAGATACTAAATATACTTAAAAAGGTACTAAAAATAACCAACCGAAGAGATCTGATGAAATAATGGTAGTCTGAACCTGGTGGTTCGGCCTGGTAGAATCCTAATAGTAGGTCATTGCACCCTGCTTATCTGTTAAGAAGAAAGTTGGAATCTGTGAAAGATAACAAATAGATGGAGGCGTGGTCCAATGTACCAGTGAACCATGCACTCGGGTTGGATCTCTAACCTGTTGCCCTCCATTCGGGGGATGCTCCCCAGGCCTCCTCTCAGTCCATGCCCTGGCTGGCCGACCTGGTCCAGTCCAGCGAGGGGTCCTTGGACGTGCTGCCCGTGCAGTGCCTGTGCGAGTTCCTCCTCCACGACGCCGCCGACGACAACTTTCCCACGGAGGACGAGGATGAGGCAGAGAGCAAGGAGCAGAGGGCCAAGAAGAGACAAGTATGTTCCTCTAGTCTTCATCGTTCATCGGTTATTTTTGTATTTTCCTTTTGTTCATTCATTTTTGTAATGATGTTGAATATTAAAGACTTTTTGGAAATTACTGAATCAATTGAGAATAAAGAGATTTTTAGATTTAGATTTCTGTAACTGATTATATACAAAAGGGTTTCATTAAACCAATCTTAAAATTCATGATTTACTGTGCTATTCGCTCTGGAAATCATCATATTTGCATAACAAACTTGCGTATCTCCGTGCAAATAAAAGCCCCTCCATCTCTGCGACGGGAGAGAACTGTGCTGTGAAGTTCCCTTCAAAATAAAAGTCCCTTCCCAACAGAGACAGCAGAAGCAGAGGCAGCTGCTGGGGCGCCTGCAGGACCTCCTGCTGGGGCCCAAGGCGGACGAGCAGACCACCTGTGAGGTGCTGGACTACTTCCTGCGCCGCCTCAGCTCCTCCCAGGTGGCCTCGCGGGTTCTGGCTATGAAGGTTTGCTTGAGTCTTTAAGTCTGACACACTTTTTATCCAAAGCTTCTCACAAGTGGGGCTAAGAACAATAGAAGCATGCAAATCCATGTTGGAAGAACAATGAATGTATAGCATTTTTTCTTTTTATGCAAATGCAAATTTCAATTATAATTCTTTCTGGACAGAGTCCAGAATAGCTAAAGGAATCAGAAAGACAAGATTAATCGATTGATGACATATATTTTTAATTAATTAATATATTTATTTGTGTTTTTTTTAAAAGTCTTCAAGAGAAGCATTTCCCTTCACAATAAAAGCGGGCACTTTTAGACCACTCGCATCCAAACCGCCTTGTGACTACACCCTGACATCATTTCCCGCGCAGGGTCTGTCGCTGGTCCTGGGGGAGGGGGGTCTGCGGGACGGCGAGGAGCGCGACCAGCCCATGGAGGAGGACTCTGCGGACGCCGAGCTCCTGCCCGGGTACCAGTGGCTCCTGCAGGACCTGCCCAAGCTGCCTCTGTTCGACAGCGTCCGCGGCATGACCTCCACTGCCCTGCAGCAGGTCAGTGATCACCACCCCCTCCCCCCCCCCCCCCCCCCCACACACACACACCATCGCACACTGTCCTTGTTAAAGGGAAAACCATAATCAGGGTATTTTGGCGTCATCTGTCAAATTGTGTGCCACCTTCAGCTTCGGCTCTTGATTAATATACCCTGACGGGTGATTTCCTCTAACAAGCGGTGCACTCGGTCTGACAGTTGTATCTGCAATTCCGGCATAACGGTGATGTGATAGCACCGTGCCTTAATTAGTGCTCAGGGAAAGCCTGCCAAAGGGGAAGGAAAGTGCTGCAAATTGCCAGTTGAAGGCACAGTACACAAGCACATGTGTGCACATGGTGAGGACAGATCCACCTAATTTGGAAAAACCCGGATAATATGTTATTTTTTATGACAGACAGACCAAATACTCTCAGCCTTCAACACTAGGCTGCAACCCTAATATTGTAATCATAAATTTAACTCAACTCAAGAATCAATATGACAAGCTTTCACATAGCTACAAAAAGCTGAACGAAAATGTATAGGGTACAAAATATAATTTAATGAATACAAAACGAAAGTACTAAATCTAAAATGGTGATAAACATTGAGGCATTTCATGCCAACCTAACCATTTATTATGAAGCTTGCCTGACGTCCTAATGTCATTGCAGGCCATCCACATGGAGACGGATCCACAGACCATCAGCGCCTACCTCATCTATCTCTCCCAGCATGCACCGGTGGAGGAGCAGGCTGCACACAACGACTTGGCTCTGGTGAGAGATACCATAATATAAGATTGTACTTGATTCATCCCAGACAAATTCAGGTATCACAGCGTATTGTATGGGACATTGATGGCAATTTCAAAACAGAAGAAAATTGAAAGAATAATAAATAAATACATACATTATGTGCCGCAGAAACGTATGAGTACATGTGTAAAAGTAAATGTATACATTACAGACTGTTGAGATGAACATTATTAACAAATTGAAGTGATGCATCTCTGAGCAAATGCTTTTTTTTTATGGACTTTATTTTATATATAACGTTTTTTTATTGGCCTACCTTTGCACTATTCAGAATTATTTTGCACTATTGTAAATATTCCGTATTTTATTTGACCTAATTTTAATCTTATTGCACCGTGGGTCGGGGACAAAATTTGGATTCCTCTGTTTTGGAATTGTGAATAAAACAGACTTTGACTTTACACACCGCTGTGCGTGGCTCTTTGTAGGACGTGGCGCGTCTGATCGTGGAGCGCTCCACCATCATGAACAGCCTGTTCTCCAAGCACTCCTGCCGGCCTGAGTCGGATGCCGTGCTGTCGGCCTTCCTCATGATCTTCTCCTCCTACATCCGCCGCATGCGCAAGACCAAGGAGGGGGAGGACCTGTACAGCTGGGTGAGCCCCCGTCTCGCTAGCTCCAGCTGAACTGAAATGCGTTCCAACGTCTTACTCCCCACACTCTCTTTCTGCTACTTGATTTTGAGGATTATTTGCTTTGGCTTTGGCGTCTAGAGAAGCGCTTTATATATAACATTAGGTTTAACCATGAAATATACAGATTTTAAAAGACGTTATGCTTTTAATATTTACATTTTTGTATATATTCAGTAATGTTTGCAACAAATTTTGTTTGTTTTTTCGTGTTGTTCTTATTGATGTTATTTTCCAGTCCGAGTCCCAGGACCAGGTGTTCCTGCGCTGGACTACAGGGGAGACCGCCACCATGCACATCTTGGTGGTCCACGCCATGGTCATCCTGCTGACCCTGGGACCACCCAAAGGTACAGTTCGCACCTTTGGAGTCACGTTGGCATTGAGTCATTTCAGCGGCGTCTTGGAGCCCAAGCGACTTACAACTGAGGCTGAGAACGCTCAGAACATACAATCAGAAAAATAAAACAACAAATAAATGTATACACGGTGCGACTAAACTCATTTAAATGTGCAGAGTGTGAAGTAGCCTTAGGAAACAGAAACATAAGGTTGTTATTCGTAAAATCAATGATTGACGATGAACATACTCGTTCCTACCACAAATGTTTCCTCCCCCGACCCAGGCGAGAGCGACTTCTACGCCCTGCTGGACATCTGGTTCCCCGACAAGAAGCCCCTCCCCACCGCCTTCCTGGTGGACACGTCGGAGGAGGCGCTGCTGCTGCCCGACTGGCTGAAGCTGCGCATGATCCGCTCGGAGGTGTCGCGGCTGGTGGACGCCGCGCTGCAGGACCTGGAGCCCCAGCAGCTGCTGCTGTTCGTGCAGTCCTTCGGCATCCCCGTGTCCAGCATGAGCAAGCTGCTGCAGTACCTGGACCAGGCCGTGTCCCACGACCCGCAGACGCTGGAGCAGAACATCATGGACAAGCGTGAGTGGGGCCCGAGTCACCTTTTTTAACATTGTTTTTTTTTTAATCATTTCGCACATTAGTTTAGGGCTTGAGCGAAGTCCTCAACAAATGGAGAGATTTATAGGATTTTTGGTTGATTCATCAAGGTATCGGTTGATTGTTTTTTTGGTTTGGCGAAGACTCATTTAGTATGAATACACTGCCATGGATACTGGCCATTGCCCATCACAACTTAGTCGAAGCAGGATATGCCTGCTTGTCCGACGAGCAGTCAAAATAAAAAACATTCCAAAATACATTTTAATTATTTGAAACGGAAAGCTACGTAATCGATTGACTTCAATGATGTCATCGACTCATTTCAGCACCACTTTATTTTGTTTTTGTACAAAAAGAAATTTGTACTTGTACTTGTGCTAAGGTACTTTTTCGCATTTGCATTGGTATGCATTCATGTGTACACACATCAGTCCCCTGTAATGTGAATGTGTCTGCGTGCCTCCAGACTACATGGCCCACCTGGTGGAGGTGCAGCACGAGCGAGGAGCCAGCGGGGGGCACACTTTCCACGGCCTGCTCAGCGCCTCCCTGGCCCCACGCCGAGGTCAGTGCTCACCGGCCCTCTTTGGTTCATGCTGTTATTAACACGTTCAATGAAATCACCAATGCATGGCTCGTCTCGTGGAGAGTCTGAGTCCCAGACGAAAAAGGTTTTGGGTTGGACAGTCAGAAGAATACCTGTAGGCATCTACTTAGCAAGAGGCCTCAACCAATTGCATCTAAATGAATATCTTTAATATACTAACAGAATATATATATATATATTTTCTCTTCTGAAAAATATACTTATTGTAAGTTGCTTTGGATGAAATAATCAGCTAAATGCCCTTAATGCAAATGTACATGTATCTGAATGTAATGTAAAGGCTTTTTTATGGTCCCACGTTCCCGCAACGCAATGACCACGCAGACGCTTCAACGCAGTCGTGAACGTTTATGGTTCTGCGTCAGGTTTTAGTTAGCGGACCAATCACGGCCCTTGCTGCTGCGTCGCCTCGACGGAAGGTTACGATTTTTGGGAGGCGCACGTCCGGCCCTTGCGGTGGACGCAAGGAAGGTCCGTAAGGACGTAATGGGTCCATAACCCCTTTGCGTTGCGGGAACGTGGAACCATAAAAAGCCCTAAACGATTGGATTCAAGCTAAATTATATGAACATGTTGCTCTGTGCATTGTTGCTTTGTTTTATAAATGTTAACAATACAATATCCCTCCACAGATTCTACTGATGGGGGAAAGGCAAAGGTGACTGTGGAAACTCCCCAAAGTTCAGCAAAGATACGAACAGCCAA
This sequence comes from Pollachius pollachius, assembly GCF_949987615.1. Taxonomy (NCBI): domain Eukaryota; kingdom Metazoa; phylum Chordata; class Actinopteri; order Gadiformes; family Gadidae; genus Pollachius; species Pollachius pollachius. The sequence continues at coordinate 15,329,343 of NC_136944.1, forward strand.
TCAGATGGCCGTCATTGAACCTACGGATGACCTCACCGGCCTACTTCTGAAGGTAGGTCCGTCGGTATTATGTTGAGGGCGTCCATGACAATTAATTGATCAGTAATCAGAATTTTGTAGGGCTGGGTAAAAATAGCGATTCATCAATGCACTGCAATTTATTTGTTCTCGATTCAATCCGATTAAGATTTTTTAAAATCGATTATTTCCATAAAAAGAAAAAGCATACTCAGTCATTGTAATCTAGAACCGAGTATGCCTAAATTTACATGCCCTTTTACATTCGTCCATGTTATGATTATTACTTTTATGCTGCAAGATTAGCTCAGGAACAATACTATACAATGTTTTATTCCATACTATACAATGTTGTATTCCCTTTTTTGCTAATTAAAGCACAACGAAATGGTCAATTCATTTTGAAATGGTTAATTCTAAATAATATTTAGGTATTTCTGTCATCTGCACGTGTTATTAAATCGATATCGAAGCAATTGAATCAATATCAAATCGAATCGATATCGGATCGAATCAAGACCGAAAGAATCGGAATTGAATTGAATTGTGAGGTACCTGGCAATACCCAGCCCTGAAAGATTTGTGTAACTACTCTATGTTATCGTTTTTTTATTTCAAATCATTCATTTAATGACTTAATAATGACTTTTTTATTGTTAAAAGTGCAGGCCAATATATATATATTCAATAATACCCAGGGCTTTTAAAGTGGTAATTTAAATGATCAAAAATCCCAATCTGTCCTACTTAGATGAGGCTCAAGGGTAAATATCAGGGAGCACAAATCAAAGTTAAAGTTAAAATGTATGAAGTCGTATGATGTTTGGGATCAACATGAATTTCCCTTGGCCGGTTCAGAAGGATTTTTAATTTTTCTAAATTGATAGTCTAATCCAGCTCCCTCCTCCCTTCTGTGTTCTGTTTGTAGTTTATTTGGGCTGATTTATTCTCCTTCACGTCCCTCCCCAGATCTTCCCCCTGAAGGCGGACCCCCGCTGGCCGGGCCCCCCTCCCAGCCAGCTGTCCCTGGCCCTGCAGCAGGCCCTGGCCAAGGAGCTGATGAGGGCCAAGCAGGGCCTGGTCCAACCGGCGGGCCTTGCCTCCAGCCTCCTGCAGGCCATGGCGGCTCTGCTCGGCTCCGCCCACGCCGGCCCGGTCGTCGTGGCGATGCACCGCAGCCACGCCCTGTCGTGCCCTCTGATGCGGCAGCTTCACCTCTACCAGGTAGGGAAGGATGGCAGGGTAAGCGGTAACAACCAGAGTTAATCCATGATAATAGAGACGGCTGTGGTTTCATGTTTCTATATCAGATTAAGATAACTTGATTGATCCCGGGGACATTGTTTGTGTAACCATAACTCTGCTCAAGATAATGGAACATAGAATGAGTTAGTACTTATTATAGTAGAATAAGGACAAAATATACAACACAAAAGTTTGATAGAGCAATACCAATATAGGGAAAAAACAATGTATCAGTAAATTCAATACAATTAGCATAACAAAACACACGTACACAGTTTGCATATCCATAAAATAAACCTAACCTAAAGTGGCCCATGAAAATTCAGAGATATTACACATAAACATGAATTGGGTACGTTTTTTGGCCCAATGTGATTCTAAGTTAAACTAATTAAAGTCCCTCCCCCCCCCCCCCCCCCCTCCCCCAGCGGCTGGTGACCCAGGACGGAGCGTTCTCCTCCCTGTTCCTCAAGGTGGTGGTGGAGATGCTCACCTGGCTGGAGAACCCTGCAGTGGAGGCGGGGCCCCTAAAGGGCCTCCTCAAGTCCTTCGCCGGGCAGTACTCCCACAAACACCGACTTAGTGACGGTGAGGAACGCTCCTCGCACCCCACTTCACAAGAGTTGGTCCGTTTGGTCGTTAGTTGTTTGGTTCACTGGTTGTTACTGCGGTACTAAGTCATCCAGCAGGTTAAATATTAAGTTAATTTAGTTATTTAGAAGGACCGCTAGCTAGCTTGTCAGATAGCCAATTGGCTAGTTAGTTGCATAGTTAGCGTGGCAGTTAGATATGTTGTTCTTTTTATTATTGTTATTATATAACCTGTGTGTGTGTGTGTGTGTGTGTGTGCGCGTGTGTGTGTACATACAGTTCGAGCAGGTTTCCTCCACCTTGCAGAGGCCCTGGCGTACCGGCGTGACAGCGAGGTTGCGGTCAGAGCCGTGATCGACATGCTGAAGGCCGGGGAGAGATGTAACCCAGAGGCTGAGCTCATAGGCAAAGGTAGGCTTTAACCCCACTGTGTGGCCCTCCGGCCGACCCTTGTAAAGGAGCTGAAGGGGAGATTTAAGAGCTATCATTATTTCTCAGAAATTGCCTCAGCCATCGGCCCGCTATTAGTGAGTGTATTGCTCTGTGGAATATCTGCTCTGGTTGACTTCGTGTCTGCCTCTGTATGAGACAATTTGAGTTGGACCGCAGGGCATCTTTTCACTGATTGGTCCAGGGATCCATCTTGCCTGTCAATCACAGGTGTGTGATTGCAACCCTTCTCAATGGTGGAGAAACGTAGGGAGGGCGGGAGCAGAGATGGAGGGGACTCTTTTGGTTGTTCATTTTCAAAGTCGTCGCTCCCTCTCACTCTTAAATCGTATCTGCTGCACCTTTAAGCTGAGTTAGTGATGCCTTTTTTTACATGATAATGTCAAACAAACTTTGATCTGGTTACCGGTAAATCAGCTGGTCTAATTGAAATAATGAACTGCCCATGGTGATGTAATGAACTGGTACCAAGCAGAGGCAAAGATGATTCAGTAATGGCAACGTGAAAAGTGACTAATGATTTGTTAATTGTAAGTGATTAGCATTAAGCATGTCTTCTGTAAATTAGTGTTGCAGGGGCTGATGGAGACGAAGTCGCCCTATCTGGAGGAGCTCCTGTCTCTTCTAATGACCATCGGCACCAAGAATGGGACAGCCGGTCCTGTTGCCATGGTGATTTCACTATTGCTCCGGGAGACAGAGGAGATGGCTGTAAAGAAAGAGGGGGAGTCCAACAAGTGAGTGCCACATGTCTAATAGTCCCATCGGGTGTTGGTTCAGTGGATGAACCAAGCCTTTATTGGGTTAGTTGTGTCACAACGTTGCTTTTCTCAATTAAACCTAAGAGATTCAAATGACATCAGCGGGTTGCAGTTACCACTGAATTTATTTTCTGTATGAGTAGCTAACAAATATCCGTCCTAAAATATGCTCTGAGTGCTAACTTGTTTAATGACTACTGGCTAACTTGGTCTAGTGCCTTGTGAAGGGACTTGAACTGTGTTAACGAAACGTGATAGCATTCCATCCATCACCAATCATCAATCAGGTTTGTTATTAAGAGCAGCTATACGGTCATTCAATGCAAATTCATCCCAGAAGTTCAGTCTTTGTATCGTAGGTTTATCATTCGATGCGTTATGCAGAAGAAGCTTCAGCATTTCACTAATCACCATATGATCGGCTCCTTTCCTTCAGCTCGGAGGTGAGCCAGACCGGGCTCAGCTCGGGTCTGTTGGTGGACTGGCTGGAGCATCTGGACCCCGAGGTGACCTCCGTTTGCCCAGACCTCCAGCAGAAGCTGCTGTTTGCCCTCAACAAGGTACAAACATTTATCTACAGTCCTATACTGTCCTCCTATCTCTTTACCATTCAAATGATTACAAATGTATTTTTTCGTCCCAACTCCAGGGCCGTGGAACCCCTTCGTACAGACCCTACCTGCTGGCCCTGCTCACCCACCAGTCCAACTGGTCCACCCTGCTGCAGTGCATCAGCGCCGTGCTCAGCAAGCGCAGGGACCAGAGGTAGGGCTGGCTGGGACCTAATGACTGACTGGAATAATACTGGGATGCACAAGCTTTCATCATCCTTTAATGGAGGAGGAGGATTATTCTCATTATGTGTGTGTGTGTGTCTGTGTTTCTGTGTGTGTGTGTTTGTGTGTGTGTGTGTGTGTGTGTCTGTGTGTGTGTGTGTGTGTGGCACCAGACTGGACCCTTCGCCTGCCCTGGACTTCCTGTGGGCCTGCAGCCACATCCCACGCATCTGGCAAGGCCGTGACCAGAAGATCCCTCAGGTAGGAGTCGAGGTTTGGCAGCGTGGTTATTGTGAATTAACGTCATGCAACCATTTTCTGCAATAAATATTAGAAATGTAAATGCATACTTCCGATCCTATATTGTAATACGTTTTAAGGTTTACATATCCTCATCTTGTGAAATGAGGCATCACATTTTTGCATCACTATTGTCCACAATATGATTATGGGAAAGACAATGATCAAAAGATGACCACGGAAACCCAAATGAACCCGGCGTTAAACGGCGTAGCCTGACCACCGCTCTCTCTCTCTCTCTGCGTCTGCAGAAGAAGGCGGAGGAGTTTGTGCTGCGGCTGAGCTCGGAGGAGCTGGTCAGCCTGGTGGATCTCATCCTGCTGGAGTCCGAGCTGGCCACCTCTACCCCTGCCGACGAAGCCACCACCACTACCAACCCGACCAGCAGCACCAGCAGTGGCTCCCCGGACCAGACGGCCTGCTCCCTGATCCAGTCCCGGCTGCCCCTCCTCCTGTCCTGCTGCAGCGCCGACGTGGACCTCATCAGGATGGTGTGCGAGTACCTCATAAGCTGCACCAAGAAGTGGGGCGACAGGTAGGCCTGGTTGGTGGTGGTGGTGGTGGTGGTGGCGGTGGTGTTGGTGGTGTTGGTGGTGTTGGTGATGGTGATGGTGGTTGTGTTGGTAGTAGTGGTGGTGGTGGTGGTGGCTGTGGTGGTGGTGGCGTTGGTGATGGTGGTGGTGGTTGTGTTGGTGGTGGTGGTGGCTGTGGTGGTGGTGGCTGTGGTGTTGGTGGTAGTGGTGGTGGTGGTGGTGTTGGTGGTAGTGGTGGTGGTGGTGGTGGCGGCAGCAAAACTGTATTTTTCCCTTCTTTTCATTACCCGCCACTTTTCACTCCCAAGTTTCTTGTCTGGGATAAATCAAGTTGATCTTAATCTTAAACACTTGGATCCACCGTGTCACTTTTCACTGCACGTTTTTTTTTTCCTTTTGTCTAAATGTATGCAATTTACTAAATGTCTTTAGCAGATGTATCATGCTCCCTTTGGTCTGTGCCGCACCCGTTGGCAGGAACATTCAATGAGAGGAGACGTGGAAAACCCCGTCGACGATGTCTCCTTCAGGCGATTGAGCAAGTCCTCTCCAATGCTAGCTCTGGACAGAGAGGCCGTAGTGTGCAAAGGGTTGATAGTCTCTCTTGAAGCTAATACTGCTTCTGTTACTGGTACAAGTCATTCAGCAGACACCTTCATCCAAAGTCTGCCCGGCTGGGTGGCAAACACCCTAGCGCGTCCACCAATGGGCTAATCCGCATCGGCGTCTGTTTGTTTTCTAATCATTTGCAAATACACATGCTTAGCATATTTCATAGCCCTGTATCGCTTGCCAACGTGCTAACAAGCCACACGGTTTGACACGCGTTCCGTTTTTTCTGTTTTGTCTAATGAGCCACACACACCCGGACCGACCTCCTCCCCGCTCCCATTAGAGTGCCACGAGATGGGGTGAAAAAGGAGCACACTAGTTATAGTTCCTACGTCTCTCGGCCCTGGTGAACTTTGTAGACTCCCCCCTTCCATCAAGCCCACGGCCGCGGCGCGGGCAGAACTCGATAATTAGCTCTATTGGTGTGAAATTAGGGAGCAGACCGAGTCGTCTGACAAAACCAGGATCCCCTTTAAAACAGCTCTGTGTGTGTGTGTGTGTGTGTGTGTGTGTGTGTGTGTGTGCGTGGGTGTAGTAATAATAATAACGATGAAGCCGAGGGGATTAGACGAGCCACGAGGGCTCACAAACACCCTGCTCGCCTTGTGTTGCGAGCCCCCCTGTAAACCAGACCGGGCCTGCCGCGGAGATCAGGGGGGCATGCTTTCTTCCTCGTGGTGGAAAGCACGTCTTGGGTGCGCTATAAAGCGCTTTAACGAGAGATACTTTTGGCCAAGGTCAAGCGAAATGAGCTTTGGAATTACAATATTTTAAATGCAGCTCAGCGGACTTGGGAAGAAAGGAAAAAGCAGGGCTGATGTGTGTAAATCCATTTTAAAGGAGAAGGGTCGGCTGGCTCTTGTGCAGGATAAACAGTTGTTTGCGCTGAAAGCACTCTGCGTGCTAATGCTAAACACACGGATGAGATTGCTTGTGTTTATTCTGACGTCTTAATCGACTGCTTTACAAGGTGCGAGGAAGTTCTTTGTCAAGGTCGTGTGCAACTTATGCTTAAATGGGAAGCTGGTGGTAATTAGGTCTTTGGTTCTGCGTGGACTACAGTGTCCCGTAAGGCGATCAGAGGCTTGAGGCCGTAGGATGATCGGATGAGCGCAAATGACATCGTTTGTGGATTGAATTTGTCTGTATAAGGCTATCAAGACTTTTTGCATAAACGATCGTGGTGCATTCATCCCCGTTTCCCCAACTGGAACCAAAGAGAAAGGCACTGTCATGCTTTGTGATCTCGTCGTTAGTTACTTCGGGGGGGGCCAACGTTGTATCGATTTTCCATTGCAAAGAGCGAGTAAAGGGGAAATTACCGTACCGAATGGTCATTTCTCGGAAATGGCCACATCATTCCACTTTAGGAAAATTAGACCAATAAAGCTTACTTGGGTGAAATAAAGAAACACTCTCTACTTGGGCACAAAATCAGGTGATTTAGTTCTGGCCAGACCAGACTAGCCGCACACTATTGATGGCACAATCGGAATTGAATCTCCATAATAAAAAATTACGTACTTATAGTAAATAATACACTAGGCACAAGGTGTAATAAGGTTTCTGAATGGGCCATCGATCAGAAGACAAGTACAGTTTTAAGAAAAGAACAAGCATTAAAAAAAGAGACATTAACTGTTAAGTTAAATTTGTTTAATCAGCCGGTTTCATCGGCGGCTGTTCCTGCGTTGTATCTCCACAACCACAGACACCCCATAATGTCCACCACTTCCTTGAGTGTGATGAGCAATAATCTCATGTGCTCTTTGGTCGTGAGAGATAAGGTGAAACATGACAAGTTCAAGAGTGATTGTTGATCACAAACGGGGAAGGCACACACGCACGCACACACAGCACTTTATTTCAAAATGAATCAGTTTGGCTTTGTCCTGATGGTCTTCCCCAACAAGCAAACACCTCAGTTCACATGGAAGAGAACCACATTTGAATTGATTTGTCGTGCGACTGCTTGGTCACCATTAGGGAGTTTATATATAGACACCAGGATAAACCGACTTTACTACTTACTAATAGGAAGCAGCAGATGCCACGCCACTGCTCTAGAGGTAGTGGGTGTAGTCTGTGAACACTGATGCAGGGGAATAGTAAATAGTCAAAGAGCGTTGTTGTGACGATACAATCCCTTGTCTTTCTCTTCGTGCACTTTCCACAATGCATTTTTTTGCACTTTGCCTTTAATTAATTTTACTTATCTATTTTTATTTTATTACTTTTATTACTAATTTTATTGCAATTTCTTTTTGACTTTGCCTTTGTTTTCTTTTACTTATCTATTTTCTTATATTGTATGACTGTGTTTCAATGTGAAGCACTTTGAGTCTGCCTCGCGTATGAAAAGTGCTACATAAATAAAGCTTCCTGGCCTTGCCTTGCCTTCATTTTGAAAAGAATGCATTTGTATTTGAACTTGCAGTTGATCGCCCCGACGTCTCTCTCTCTGTCTCCCTGTGGTCCTTCAGTGCGATGAGTAAGCGTTGTCAGAGTCTGCTGCTGCAGATCTACCTGCAGTCCCCCGAGGTCCTGCAGCACGTCACCCTCCCGGACGACACCTGGAGCAGCGGGGGCGTGGCCGACGGCACCACCTGCAAGGTGAGACCTGTTGGTCACGCATGCATGCACAGTGGCACACACACACAGACGCACACACCCATACACACAGGCGTACACACAGGGGCATGCACACACACTGGTGCACACACATGCAGACACACTGGTGCACACACATGTACACAACCACACACACACACACACACAGGGGTGCACACACACGCAGGCACACACATGCAGACACACTGGTGCACACACACGCACAGACATGCACGCAGACACACACCCAGACACACACACACACACACACACACACACACACACACACACACACACACAAACAGAGGCTTACTGACACATAAACAGAGGCGAGCCCACACACACAAACAGGCGCACACAGACACACAGGCACACACACACACACTCACAACGCACACGGTTTTCTTTCGAGTACCGGGACTCTCCGTTATTTAATCCTACTTCTAAACACGATCTGAAACCAAACAAGAACTTAATGATGTATTTAATTAAAATAGGGTTATAATATTCCCTGTGGATATGTAGGGATTATCCCGATTCCCCGCCACATCACCCCATTATATCGTCTCTCCGCTGTGTGTTTGCCAGCTGGATGTGTTCTCATCACCACACCTCATCGGGATGTCTGTGTACTGTGTGTCTCCTCAGATGGACGTGCTGGTCCATCGGCTGGTCTCGCTGCTTGCCGAAACGGGAGAGTCCAAGTCTGCGGAGAGCCGCATGTCAGACGCCAACCTGGCCTGCAGGAAGCTGGCCGTCTCTCACCCCGTGCTCCTACTGCGGTACGGGTCCCCCTGGATGAAGTTAGAGTCCTAGTGCCTTCCACTACAATGTGGACGTATAGATCGATTGAATGGGCGACTTGATAAATACCAGTGTAGAGTTAAGGTCTAACCGCAGTTTGCAATCAAACCCAAGTCCACTCAAAAAGTATGTGAAAGGATGATAAAATAATCAAAATGTGTTGTATCGATATTTACGCAGAATTTGACTTTGTACACACATAGTAAAATACGTACAAACAAATTTGCATTCCGGACTTCTGTTTTCTAATCCAGTGTGCGTGCGTCTGCTGTTATCTGCCGAGTTTTGACCCGCCTTTTCCTCTCGTGCCCCCCTCCTCTCCGCAGGCACCTGCCCATGATCGCAGGGCTGCTGCACGGCCGCATGCACCTCAACCTGCAGGAGTTCCGCCAGCACAACCACCTCACCTTCTTCACCAATGTGCTGGCCATCCTGGAGCTGCTGCAGCCGCTGGTGTTCCACAGCCACCACCAGAGGGCACTGCAGGACTGCCTGCTCTCCTTCATGAGGGCCCTCAAGGTGGGCCCACGCTTCATTTAGATATACGAATAAAAAGGATATGTATGTTTTTAAATATATCTATATTTTTGGTAAATGTTTATTTTGTATTAAGACAGGATTTGAATTTGATTGCATCCTCGAATCTATGTCATGTGTGTGAAACGTTTGTGTTTTGTGTGTAGAACTTCCAGCGCAGCCGTTCCCCTTTGCTTTTCATCAACAAGTTCCTTCAGTTCACGCAAAAATACATTACCCACAATGCAGCGGCAGCGGTTCCTTATCTACAGAAGCACTCGGACATATTGCAGTGAGTTCATGGACACACAAAAACCACATCATGCTATGCCCTTAAGGGATGAATATGTCAGGCACATTATAATTAATGCACTTTTAATGGACTGCTTTTGCGTTGTTTTTCCGAACAGGGCTTTGTGCTCGGAGAACCCACACCTGGGGCAGCTGAAGTCTCTGCTGGCTGGACTCACCCTGCCTGTAAAGAGCTGCTCAGCAGACAGCAACGCTGATGACAGGGATGGTAAGCACAACTACAATACCCACAATACCTCTGGTGTGTTTTATTATTATTATTGAGTTGATTGAATGGTTTGATTATTCCCAGCCTCCTCTTTGAATCACTTTGAAGTGATTCAAAGCGTCTGCTGAATATAATCCTAAGGTCAATGCTGAAAAACCTTAACTGCTCTTTTATTCTAATAGATGGAAGTTTTGAAGCACATCTTCATAACTTTACCCTTCTTATTATCATATTGTCACGGCATCTAAGATATTTGCTTTGGACACCGAGACATTTTGCCGTGTTTTTGCCATGTACTGTTATTGTGCTGGGATTTATTTGTATTTCACTGAAGTGATATGGCTTAACTGTGTGTGTGTGTGTGTGTGTGTGTGTGTGTGTGTGTGTGTGTGTGTGTGTGTGTGTGTTTTGCGGTGCTTCTTCTAGATGAGCCCACCGGCGGCGCCCTGCCCCTGGTCAACATCTCGGCCTCCGTGACCCTGACGGCCGGGGACATGACCCTGTACCTAAAGAAGATGTCCAGAGGGGAGGCGGTGGAGGGTAACCCTGGCCACACACAGCCCCTTTATCGTCTCGGTGTAGCGTTGCCAGGGGCCTTCGTCTCTAACCTGTGGGCTCTCGGTTCTACAGATGTGCTGGAGGTGCTGACCGAGGTGGACGACAAGTCCCGAAGGAGTCCCGAGATCATTCAGTACTTCACCGTGAGTCCCCCCCCCCCCCCGCATCCGCTCTCCCAGTTGTTCACTCGTTCACTCATTCATCCATCCATCCAGACAGTCAACTGACCGCATCGTCATTCATTCATCCGTTGGTCCATTCATTCAGCCTGCCATTGAGTCAATTCATCCAGTCATCCTGGCATCAGCATTTATCCATTCTTCCAGTCACCAATTCATCTACTCATACAGCCATCAGTGCAATAGCCAGTATAAATATAAAAGGTACATTTCTGCATCTCTCATGTCTGCATGTGTTTCATGCGTGTGTGTCATGCGTGTGTGTGCAAGTGTGCGTGTGTGGAGCACCACCCCCCTCACATTGCTTTGTGTTGACGGTTGTCCCCAGAACGACCTCCAGAGGCTGATGATGTCGTCGGAGGAGCTGTGCAGGAACATGGCCTTCAACCTGGCCCTGCGCTGTATCCAAGGCAACCCCCGGTGAGTGGACCGTCCTCCTCGTGTGTGTTTGTTTGTGCGTCTGAAGAACCAAAAAGGTTGATGGTTATTATTCAAAGAGCGAAAGTTTGGGAGGGTAGCATTTGTGCTTAGGGCTTTTGACTCCCAGCCGAAAGATTCCGGGTTTGAAACCCAATGTCTGCCTTCTACCTGTAGGCAACCCTGAGAATAGACGCAAGCACCTCATTAATGAGGAGTGTGTGTGAGTGTGTGTGCGCTCCTTTCTTTCACAGCAATCAAATGACCCTTCACCATAAACCAACGTATCCATAAGTTATTAATACAGAACATGCATCTGTATGATCCCTATTTTGCTCCAGGTTGCTATTTGAAGGTAGTTTAGGTTTGGTTGAAGGAGTTGCTATTGAGTGTTTGTGCTCTGGACGTACTGGGTTAGAACAGCACTCCACGTCACTCAGCCTGTCAACGCGTTGCCACACTGTGCAGCTACGAGTGGATCGGTCCGTAACGTGACGGGATGCTTTCTCTCGCTCACAGACTGGCGAAAGACTTCCTCCCCACCTTCATGTACTGCATGGGAAGCGGGAACTTTGATGTGGTGCAGACGGCACTCAGGAATCTTCCGGAATATGTGCTCCTCTGCCAAGGTAAGGACAACACACCATTTAGTCACGTTCACCAAACTAACTCCAGCGAGCAAATGCCTACCCCACCAATTGAAAAAAATAACCAAAATGTTTTGATTTAACTTTTAAATACAGTACTCTATTGTCAAATCAAACTTTATCCATACAGGTTTTTTTGTGCAAAACAGCATTAACAACTCCTTCGCAAGGATAACATCACCTAGACACAGAAATTATAGTAAATAACAGTAAAGCAAAATCTCAATCACAGAGGTACTTTGGATGATGTACAATAATCAACAGAGAAACCATTAAGGTTTGAGACGAAAGCTAAACTACAATAAACTTAAATCACTAAGCAGACACTTTGATCCAAAGATAGAAAAAAGTGTTTTAAGAGGATGTCATCATGCCCATAACATGTCGTTGTGTGACCTTTCCCCCCCCCCCCCCCCCCCCCCTCAACCCAATAGAACATGCAGACATATTGCTCCACAAAGCTTTCCTGGTGGGCATCTATGGACAAATAGACACCAGCGCCATGATCGCAGAAGCCATGAAGGTCCTCCGCATGGAAGCTACAACGTAACTAATACAGACAGAACTCCTCTGATCGTCTGCTGTAAACCATTGTCGTGATAGCGTTTGTTTTTTGATTATTTCCCATTTCACAAGGAGATTTGTTATTCCTCTAGTTCTGCTTATTTTTAGGTGTGTAAGCAAAACAAAACATACAAACACATCATACTTGTTAGCCTTTGGCACTTTCGTATTCACTTTGGTTTTATGAGACAAACATTTTCGAAATTGCAAAATTAAAATACTGCTTAGGGGTTAAATTGTTATTTTTATTTTTAAGGGATGTTGGATGTATGGCAAATATATTAAAAAAAAAACAGTTCCTTTGTGTGTCGCTCCGCATTTCAGAAGTGATATTTACAAAACCCTCAAATTGCACACATTAAGCAAACGGGAAATGCAATGTATTGAGCTTTGAACTTTGCTATTTACATCAGAAGAAAATGACAAAAGCCCAATGTTTGTTTTTAGTATTGGGTACTTAATCTCATAAGACTGCAAATCCCTTCAAATTAAAAGACACTTTGCCCTTTGCCCTACTGCTGAATTACTCATTTGATAAAGAAAAAGGATGCCCAGTATTTTTCTGTAAAACATTAAATAACTAGCTTGAGGAATGTCGTAATATGTTGTCCTTAAAAGTCTCAAATGAAACTGACTTATTTGGTTTGTTCAATGAAATCACAGACATTAATTAAAATACCACCTTTTTAACTCCCATCTGTTATATGCTCTTAGAAAAAGTAAATAAACTGTCACTTGGACAAACCCATGATTTAATGGCTTTTATATTGGATTGCAATGCATATACAATGAAAACCATTATACATATCAAAATATGCAACGGTGCCTTGTTGAATTATGAGTTCTACCATTGCCACATTTTGATGGCAGTTTAGTGATGGAATTGCGTAGCAACCATGGAAATTTCCCAAGAACCAATTATTGCTTTTTTTAATATTAACATTTCTGCACCTCAAACAGAACACAAAGGAGGTGGGGTGGGGTGGTGATTGGAGCAAGGCCTTCGTGCCAATTCATTTTATTCCAACAATTCCGGACTGTGATAACGAAGCTGGAAACAGCTGTCATAGGTGCACTCGTTCTCCACTGGCATGTAGCGAATGAAAGCCGTTAGCGAATGGCGCCCGTGATGGAAGCCATCCTGACCATGAAAGCACCCCATGTTTGTTTTTCGCCTACTGACTCCATCGCAGCACCTCTTCACCGAGTCAAGGGATAAGTGAAACAATGTGCCGGTCTTCGCCATTTAGGGTCAATTAAGCGTGGCGGTAATTGTTCAATCACAAAGACAAGAAGGGGCTCCTTTTTTTCTTTTTTGAAGATGAGATGTGGGCAGACCATTTTACAGCCCAGAGACTCTAGATGGTGTTTAGTTACCTGTGGGGGGTGTGTGTGTGTGTGTGTGTGTGTGTGTGTGTGTGTGAGCCTAACCGATACCGGTGGTTGCAGTGGAGTCTGTCATCGGTCTGTGAGAAGGACGGTGCATCTGAAGAACTAAATGGATTTATGAAAACTGTATTATCTGAACGAGGTCATCGTTTTCAGTGATCTTCATCTCTCTCTCTGTCTCTCTGTCTGTCTGTGTCTGTGTCTCTTGTCATATTTTCCTTTTAATGCAACACGCTGCTAAAGATACCGCATGCTTCCTGAAGCTTATATATTCAGATAGAAGCTGATGCTTCTATCTGAATATCGGTTGATGATAAAGACAAAACTCCAAAACCCTGGATTTAGTATGTATGGCTTAACTGTGTGTGTGTGTGTGTGTTTATGTACATGTGAATAAACGCATGTATGTTCAATCATTAATTGACCCTCACTGTTCCAGACGAAAGCAAATATGAAAACAAAAGGCCATTTTGTGTCATAGGATTACCTTGGGTCTGTGTGAGTTATCAAGTATTTACAGTCATTGGCGTAATGGAAGTAGAGTTGACTTTAATCTGTGACATTACATTGTCCTTTTTTCCACGATTTCACGTTCTGTTTCAATGCAGTGATTTATAATTCCTCATGTCTGACATGGTGCTTTCTCCCAAAGGGTTATGATTGTTGCCCTCACTCGTCGTCGTGCTCTGCTTCACTGCCCCATCGCTATACAGTTTTCTGCTGCCGTTTCCACGGCGATGCGTTAATTGCACCTGTATGGTGTCCAATGACTGGCTGTTTATGGTTATCCATCACCTTTTGGAATACAAGTCCCGGCAGCCCTGGCCCTTGGTCAGGCGCCAGCATCCCATTGGCTGGGCAGCAGTGATGCGGAACCGAGATGAGTGACGGCTGAGGAGGAAGTTGTTGGGAGAGAGCGAGCGAGAAGGACAAGAGGAAGGGATCGGATTGAACGCCTACTGACAGCTTAAACGCCGCTGTCAGGATTCGTCACCGCAAGTCTGATACCCCTCAGACGCAGCTGTGCCCACATCTGTAGACCAGGGTGAAAATGGAGAATGTTTATCGTCTTAAAAAAAAAAAGTGAGGCGCTTTTTTGTCACTTTTTGTGAATGTTTTACTTTCTTGTACTGTTGCAAAACTTTACAGCCATTCTTCAAGACCTTCGAGCCTTTAAACCTCTCAGATGGTCCTGCTCCCCATTCATAGATAGACATCCCTGTTGCTTCATTTGTTAATGGACAGGGAATTTTTTGAAGGAAGTTAAGAATGTGACACAAGCAGCCCCCCCACCCCCAACCCCACTGTTGGACAATGTGCCACTACCTGCCCGTGCACATCTGTCTGCTCTTGGTTCTTCCTTCTCAATGGCACCCCTTACCTTAGATCTCCCCCGCCGCGGCCACGCTTCAGTTGCACTTGGCTGGCGTGGAGAGAAGAAGAAGAAATGCAGAAAAAAGAAAGGAAAAATGTGGGCCTGCTCCCCCCCCTCTTCCTCCTCTCCGCTGGCGGACACTTTGATATATGAAGTGTGATTGCTGTTAGATTGTAGGCCGCTTTCCCTTGAAGGGTTTGACTTGGCAAGCAGACAGAGTGTGAGGGTCTGCAGGGGGAGGGGGGGGGGTCTCAGGTTGTATCCCATGGCCAGTGATCCAGGACTAAAACAATCAGCCCATGCACTGTAGGATACTATTACCGGCAGAGAGAGGGGGGGGGGAGCATAGCATAGCCGTAACATGTTAGGCTTCAAGCTTATTTTTCAGCTGTTTGAACACATTTCCTCTTTGTTCCGGGCCGCCGTTACAAACATGTTAATGTGATGAGATTATGTTATTTCTTTGTGAGGAGGAGCAAGGGAGTTTTTTCGTTTGTAATTCATTGCAAAGAAATTGGACGAGTATGTTAAAACATTGGTCCAATCCCGACAGGAGCCGTTGACACAGACATTGACAACCTTTAGACTTCACTTAAACTGTGATTAAATATTGATCTTGTCTGCTCTTCCCTGGCCATCTCCAGTCTGGAAATGACACCGGATAGGCTTGACCTACGCCCGTTGTATATTCACTCAGCATTCAACACATGAGATGAAAATAGATCAGTTAACTTAGTTGAATTTTTTTTTCTTTAACCAATTATTTTGTGTTTATTTTAGCTGAACTGATTGCAATCTACCCAAAACAAGTTTACTATTAGTGAATTAATGACTTTGTACTAGGATGTCCAACCCCTGTCTCGCTCGTTCCAAACCAATTATTGCAGGCTCAAACAAAGCCCCTTGACTTTTGGAGCCCATGTTATTAATGGATAACAGGACAGCCACTTCCCCAAATGGTGTTTTCCAAATCCATAGATAATGTTGCCTTTTGGGCCCCTCTAGGTTAAGGTCTCTTGTTAATGATACCGTTATCCGTGTTCAGATGGTGGCTCCCCTCTCGCAGGCCGGGCCCTTGTCATCAGCAGAGCTAGAGTTACCTGCGAGGGACTTCAAACAAAGGCTTGAGCATTAACCCCTTCCATTGTCTGCCTGACTCTCCATAACTTGTCTCCACCAGTAGATCCTTTGGACAAGCGTAGTCTAAGAGTGATCCACCACTATACCACTACCACTATCTCTCTCCACCCCCCCCCCAGCCCAAACCGTTTTGTTCTTTCTTCCCCCACCAATTTCTCCCCTGATTATCTGGATCAATGGGCATTAGAGGAGCCTGTCAGGGACAAACAGTGCGCTGCGGCTCCGCTTTCAGCTTTCAGGCCTGCCAGACGCCCCGGGTCTACCTGTGTGCTGGGACCGGACGCAGATGGCTGCAGTAATCCACAGTCCCCACCACCTCCACCTCCTCCACCACTACCTCCACCACCACACCCCAACAAAGTGTGTATTTAGCTGCACTCTGGCGTTGATACTTCTAATCTGTTTGCGGTTTGGTTTTCTCAGAGTGAACACATCAGAAAATGTGTCCCTCTTTCTGACTCTGTTCGTCGCTTCTTTAGTCTCTCTCTGTCCCCTCTCTCTCTCTCTGCCTCCTCTTCCTCTCCCTTTCTTTCTCTCTCTCTCTCTTTCCTCTCTCTCTCTTTACCCTGTCTCTTCCTCTCTGTCACTCTCTTGCTCTATTCTCTTCCCCTTCTCCCTTCTCTAAGATAGGTTTACATGCTGACCTCCACCTGGGTATTAATGTTGTGTTTAGACAGGTGCAGATGGAGGAGAAAAAAAAGGGCCACAAATACTGTGGAATGACCAGAGCTTGATGCATCATCATCATCATCATCATCGTCCTCCTCATGCTCTGGCTTTGACCAGCTGGGTCTTGCTGAGATTCCGGTGTGTGTCTGTGTGTATGTACATGTGATCAAAGCTCCCTAAGCATCACCTGTTAGTGATGACAACACTGACAGTGTCCCGATTTTGTTTTGTTTTGATTCAAGAGTAATAGTCTGAACATGATGAAGAGGTGTGTGTGTGTGTGTGTGTGTGTGGTTTGAGTAACGTTGGATTAATTGACACACCTGTGTTTCATTCGCGTGGTACACGCCACCATGCGTCTTTCAACGACGGACAGCAGCTGCCGTGTTGGAAAAAGTGACTAATCTGTGAAGGTGGGGCACTTTAGGATCATCAGCATTCTGCGTTGGTTGTTAGACTGTTTTCAGATTCTTACCTTACCCTATAGTATAGTAACTACCAACCATCCTCTGCTTCGTAGTGTTTTCTCAGTATTTTCTTTCTGAGGGATGGTGTAATACCAAAGTAAATACACGCTTGAAGTGCAATATACACACTCAGCTCACACCTTCTCACTTAATGAAATTTCAGAAGCCAAAGGTGTCCAAACTTGTCCAGGGTTAGTGCTTAGATTAGCTGCATTAGGTCAGTAAGGGGGGGGTATCGTGTATACATTCTTCAGTGACCCAGGATATTTTGGTTAGGAAATCAAAGATATCGATTGCAAGACTGCCTTTTTTTGGCAGTCGATTGCCTTTTTTTGTATGATCTGCATAACAAATAAGTACAATTTCACAACTCATATCAGTCAATCACTGCTATCTTTCTGGAACCCTATGACCTGAAAGGGAGGGGCGGGGGGGGGGGGGGGTTAAAGTGGGAGGGGAAGGTATACGGGGGGGGCTAAGGTGAGGAGCCAACCACTTAAGGCTTATACCTTGACTACTCAACCTGCAACCCTGTGACTCAACAGAGCTCGTCCAACCTCAGAGTGCATTCTTCTTCTCTTCAGAAGACTCCAAACCCGGGCAGATCATCAGTTCTCAGACTGATGCCAGCTCCTCAGAGGCAGACATGTCTCTAATGGACGGACATTACTCTCTCACATCCTCGTTTATTTAATGACAAAACAAGCGACCACCACTGCCTCCTCCAAGCGCATCTTTTGGCAGACTAAGGAGCCAGGGCGGCCCACACTTTCCTCCTAGCGTCCTATCTTGAAGACTTGACGATTATTTTTCCAAGGTCCTGGACAATGTTTGGCCCTGGTCGGCTGGTGTCGAGCCTCTTACCCACCATCTTCCCCTCGCCTGCGACCCACTTCTTCCCAGCATTCCATGCGAGGCTGGCCTCTCCGGCAGGACACCTTCTGTTCCCGGGGCCCTTCCTAAGCTACGAGTCACTGAGGAGTTACCTGCAGCCCCACCCCGGCAAGGCAGAAGCCTTCCTGCTGGCCTCGCACGCTGCCGCCATGGGCAGACTCACAGAGGGGATGGGTGAGCCAACCATCCATTGACAACCGCTGTACTCCAAAGCTAACACACTGTTTACCAACGGGCACGAACACTGGATCCAAATTTTCTTGAAGCCAGCCCGCTAGCAGCACCATCTGATTGCTTTGCAAATGTTTACCAAAAGATTGTCTAACCGCTCGTAACTAACAATCAATTATCGGGCGCAGTGTTTAAAGTGGGGGCTCCCCCCTTTTTTTTTTAATGAACGCTTTGCTAATTATCCAATCTAGGGCTATTAGTTCCTTGTCACCCGTCGGCGCTTGTGTAATTGCCACTTGCCACCGCAACTTTCCAGATGAACAGAGGCCAGCGAAGCAGCGGCGTGCGCGAGCCAACTACAGCAGCTGGCAGCTTGAGGAGCTGGAGAAGGCCTTCGAGAGCACCCATTACCCGGACATCTTCATGAGGGAGGCCCTGGCCCTCCGGCTGGACCTCATGGAGGCCCGGGTGCAGGTAGGAGGATAGTTGGTGGAGGTGGGGGGAGAGTTCGAGTCCGAGCTGATCGGTACCGACAGGGTGACTCAATAGTTGTAAACATCAGACCTTAACTCAATTGTTTAGCACTAAACTGTTATCGAGTTCATTTACATTTACATTTAGGGCATTAATTGACGCTTTGATCCAAAGGGACTTGCAATAAGTACAATTGCCATAATTAAGTGAAAAAATATACCGCTGTCGGTGCAGTAAGGATGTTCAAGTGTAAAGCACTAACAATCGCTAGGTTAACCCCTTCGCCGTATACACAAAGATAGCTAGGATAAGATGTCATATAGTATCTAAAAAGACGGGTTTATGGGTCGTGTTGTTGTTTACGTTTGTTTCCCCCACCTTCTGGGCAACCCAGGTGTGGTTCCAGAACCGCCGCGCCAAAATGCGACGCCAACTGAAGCTCCAGAGCCAGCTGGCGGGACGCTACACCGCCGCGGACGGCAAGGCCACGGGGACCTGCGGCCAGGACGCCCAGAGAGGCCTCGAGAGTTCCCCCCACGCGGCCGAGGGCTCCGACGGCGAGCGATTGGAGGGTCAAGAGGACTTATGGGCGGCGGATATGACCCGAGACGCGACCCAGGACCGGACGTGGCCCGTTGACGGGAGGTGGGGGGGTGGTGGCGGCGTTGGTAGCGGCAGTGGGGAGGGTCCCAGCTCGGAGGACTTGCGTTCCTGCAGCATCGCCAAGCTGCGGGCCGAGGCCAGGAGACACGCAGCAGAGATACGAGGCACGGTGGCGGTGGCGTCCAGAGAGGAGGAGGAGGGCGCGTGCGTCACACACACAGGAAGAGGGCTACAGGAGGCATGACGGATGGCCTTTTGCTTGTACTTGTACTTCCTGTGTGTACTGAACAGTCTGATTAAGAGGAGTATGGGGAGTCTTTAAACTATCTATAGCTCAAATGAGGTCAGAGAGAGACTTATTTTGTTGGAAGGTTCTAATGGGAGGGCCTTAGTTGAGTTTTGCTGATGTTTATCTTTTATTTTATTTCATTCTTTTTTTTTTTAACTCTTTTGAGTTTACTTGTCTTGTTTGTACAGTTTGGTGCCCATTATAAAGGAGTTTTTTTCTTGGAACATTCATTAATATTTACTTTTCATATTCTTGCCAGGCCTTTTTTTGTTATAACATTTTGTTATATAGCTGTTTTGCTCCTCTTTTATTTCATATATCTAAACGTGTACATAGCTTTGTTTAGTTTTTGTCTCAAAATAAAAGTATACAGGCAACATAAAAGGTGTTGACTATGCGGTAAAGTGAACATGTAAAACAAAAAAAGGTGGAATATCTCTGAAGGCAAACATATTCTCCAAACAAACAATCACGGTTTTAAAGAAAAGGGGTCTGTGCTTTGTAGATGTCTAAATGATGTCATCAGTTTTCAGGCTTCCTCTGACCTGCAGGATGTCTGACCCAACACAAGACACAATCTCGGACAGGAAACTATGGAAGTGGCTGTAAATTGGCCTCGCCAACTGGCATCTCAGAAAGTAATCAACAACTCATATTCTGTATTTGTAATTTAACCCTGAATTCGAAAAGAGTCCACAATTATGCGGTTAGAATTTTAATTGGATACAATAGAGTCCAGGAACATCAACACAAGTTGTGTTCAAGAACATCATTTGGTGTTTGGAGACACCTAGCCTCACATATCATGTTTCACCAAATAATTAATATCTGCCTGTGTGGGAGTCAAATATTGTTTCAGGTATCATATGAGTATTGGTGAGTATTGGATGTTGTATATATATATTTTGTATTTTTACAGAAATACTGCTGATAAAACATGACCTTATTTAACACAAAACACGATATATATAACACATACAAATCTTATCACAAACACATAAATCCTGATAAGAAATTCTCTTCCATTTATTTCCAAGACTGTTAATTTCCCGTCAGTTTCCTGTATCATTCAACAAAATACAAACAACTCCGTCCACAAAGGAGCCTTGGGGGCCAACAGTGCCTCAACAAACAAGACATGTGTATCTCAGCTACTGAAATAAAATGCAGCAATTCCTATTCATGGACTTTATGTTGCACTGTTTGTGTTTACATATCCTATCTTTTGGTTAGGTGGCAGTTGTAGTCTTACAGTGCCCTCCACTGGATATAAAAATAAAGAATACACCTATTTTCTCAAATGTGAAGACATGAGCACAATTATTTTTTATAAAAGCCCTACAAATCATTCTTCTTCCATGCCCATGTTGACATTGATTACACTTCAGAGAGAGAACATTAACCTTTCAAAGAAAAATAAAGTGGAGCTCAATGATGTTTTCAGGCCAAAGGTCCACAGTTCACATGCATCAATTAACTCTTCGTCCCTTTAGTTATGGTGGACATGACGAAGCCGGTGTACCAAGGGGGGTATAGCGTTCTAACACCAATCAATAACAATGTTTTCCCATTAGTTCATAATCTCTGACCCAGCAGCCACGTATATGAGAATGAGACACATGTGTAATCAAAATCTGTGTTGGGGGTCTTGTCTGAATTCCAACATTTAATGCAAATATAATAGGGGGACTGGCTCTTTTGTTTGTGAACACACAATGCGCTGGTTGTTACCCATGGGGAGAAATTAGTGTTTCTGCTATTGTTTGAGCGTCGTTGCAATTTCTTTACAAGATAATGTGTCTAGGACAGACTTCTAAATGCAAAAAAGCACACAATAGTTGTAGACAATTAACCTATTTTAATGTAAGCATACTAGTCTCCTCTCTAGCAGAGTGATCCCAGAATACAGTTTCACTGAGCTATTTAAATAGTTTTACCACATGCCCAAAATGCAGTTTTCAATGATCAAATCAGGGAGATGTTTTACCAAAGCACAGAGTTGCCTGTGTTCTCATCAAGCAGAAGAAGGCATAAGGGGGATCCCTGCTCCCTTGTGACCAGTTTACCCCAGGCACAAAGTTAACGTTAGATAACTCTAGGAACGGGGTGGCTAGACAATACAAAGAATAGAAAGCAAAGCTTAAATTATTAAAAGTAAACAACATATGGATGATTCCATCACACGCGCCCCTATTGTTGTATTGTTTAAGCAGGGTTTAAACATGAATGACTCACCAAATAAATTAAAGACAATTCCCCTGTTTGCTCTCTTTTCTGACTCACAATATGTTAAAGGGGGTTGTTGTCGAATATACTATTAGAGGGGGTTGAGTTTATTAAAAAGCATGTTCCATCTCTATTGCCCCCCTTCATTTGTATACTTTTTCAACCAAGCGAGTGCTCTGCCAAAAACAGCAGAGCTATCTGTTTACTAATCCACTGGAGTGTGGACAGACCAAAAGTAGGCGGTGGCGTTGAGTTTTATCTTGCGTTGCATGTTCACATGTTACACATGTCATTAGAGATAATGCACTGAAGTAATCTTTGCAATTCCAAAATGTAAACACACACTTGGTGCACGGTTCACAATTGTGACCGGAATTAACCAAATAACATTCAACAACAAGAATCCCTTTTCTCTGAAACAAAACTTTGCATAGGCCTACCATCCCACTAAACATTGGGCAGTTTATGTCATGTTATGCTGTAGCCTACAACTACACTAAACAAAACACACATTACCAAGGCATACATTCAGCTTTTCGAACAAATCCACACACACACACACACACACACACACACACACACACACACACACACACACACACACACACACACACACACACACACACACACACACACACACACACACACACACACACTCCCCTTATACAACAATGAACATTAACTAGTGTATTAAATATGAATCATCCCCTATAGTAGCAATCAGGCTAATGAACAAGAAAGTTCCCACCCCTCGCAGGTACAACAGGACACCGGACGCAGAGCCTCGGCTGCAGACAGCCAGCTCCGTATTTATTTACACGCCAGATCTCGTCGATAACTTTATGTCCGCCGTTTTGTTCACGGTCGATGTGGCTTCTTTTTTTAAAAATTGTACTATAACTTACGTGGTGGAATCGAAGCTAGGTCGCAAGCCGTGTGCAGTGTTCGTGGACGGAGAAGGATGTCCGCTATCAAAGCTTTGGAGAAATGGTGCAAAATGCAGTGTGATGGGTACCAAGATGTTGCCATCAACAACATGACGACTTCGTTTAAAAACGGAATGGCATTCTGCGCTCTGATTCACAAGTACAGACCGGACCTGATGTAAGTATGTGTTCATTCTGTAAATTGATCTGATCTGATCTAGTCTGTCTAGATAATTAAACTCTAGGAACATGTCAGCTTAGTTTGCAATGAGTTGTAATGCAGTGGATCGTTGTTAAGAGTTAGTCTTTGTTGAGTATCGTCCTAAATGTATGAATGTGTGATGTGTATTGCTATTTAATTAGGCCATTAAAGGCTTGTCCTTTTAACGTTTTTAACATTTTTTCTGTTCCAGAGACTATGAGTCACTAAACAAAGAGGATGTATTTCAAAACAACCACTTGGTAAGGTCTCTTCGCTACATTGTAGGCCTACGTGTTTCAAATAAGGCATCTTTTACTGTGAAATATAAATACTGTCAACCACTTATTCAAAGTTGAAGACCAACCATTGATAGGTTCAACCACATGCCTACAACATAAAGACTGCTCTGAGATTCTCAGGAGGTTGATTGATGTAAATGTAAACTGGTTTGTGATTGGTGGTGGCAGTGTAATAAAAAGCCAATTAGTAAAATCAACATATCACAGACCAAAGGTAATTGTATGCCACGCTCATATTAAACGATTCTTAATATTCGCAGTTAATGCCTGTTTATTCTACACACA
This sequence comes from Pollachius pollachius, assembly GCF_949987615.1. NCBI lineage: Eukaryota > Metazoa > Chordata > Actinopteri > Gadiformes > Gadidae > Pollachius > Pollachius pollachius. Next base: position 15,352,853 of record NC_136944.1, read on the forward strand.
ATTTACTTAACCCCTTAACGACCCTAAACGCAGGCTGAGGTCCAAGTATTCTAGCGTTTGACGATCACATGCCCAATGGGGCTATGCCTAGATAGTCTACTAAATGGACTTCCTGGTCTGGGATAGTCCTGACCGTGTCGTCAGATGAAGAACCCGATCTGAGGAGAAGCTCTCCAACCTATTTATTTTGAATGAGACTGACTGTTCTACAGGCCACTCGATCCTGGTGATCCTAGTGTAGGCTGTGTGGAACTGTGTCATGGTCGCAGAGGCTACGTTTCCCTTTTAAAAGTGTGTTCTAGTGCCCATGAAAACACGTGTGCTTCACTGAATTCTAGATAAGAATGAACTCGTTGAACTGAGAAAGTGACAAACGATATTCCTCTCATGTGAAGGCTTTTTAGTTTTTTTTCAGTAGATATATTATACGGTGGGATTTTGTCTCATGAACTGTCCCTTTGGTGTTGCTCTTCTCCACAGTTGTTTTATCTATTTTTTGTGTGTGTTTTGTTTTTCATTTTGCTTATTAACACAAGTTCAATGTTTTGCACTCCGAGCACTCTTATTAAATGCACGAATTGGGACTCTGAAATTAGGACAGTGGGGGTCCTCCATGTTAATCCTGATGTGGATTTTTAATGAGTCAGTCCAGGCTGATCCTAGACAATGGCTCTGCATCCTGCCCCCCTTATCCTCAGTCTTATCCCTGAGAGCGCACAGGAAAACACACACACACACACACACACACACACACACACACACACACACACACACACACACACACACACACACACACACACACACACACACACACACACACACACACGGTAGAGGGACTGTTTTTTTTGATGTGTGTGGACTGTTTATCGGAAAGTTTGGCATTTCAACAGACAATTGGGTGAGGTCCCCGTATTGTTTTTTTTCCCAACAATTCCTATTTTTATACAAACGGTTCTTGTGCTTCAGCATCTATTATGAAGCACATCAAAAAACTCTCCCTGTATACAGGGATGGGCAGTATTTCTAATACCTGTATTTCAAATACGTATTTCAAATACAAAATACTATTTTGTAATTTGTATTTTATTGAGATGATGAAAATGCCTTCGTATTTTGTATCAAAATACTTTAGTGTTGTGTTTTTTTGTATTTTCAAAATATTGTAAAATACTTTCTGTCAAACACCGTGATGACATCTATCTATCTAACTATAAAGCACGAAGTCTCTGTCTGTCTGTGGCTTAAATTCAGGTAGATTACACCTTGTGCGACACATTGGAACTCTCTATATGACAGCCTTCATCAGCTCTGCGGCATCCGCGAGACACTCCCTGATCTCATGAAAAAGTTAAACCTGCCATTATTTAAGGATGCAGAGATGGAGCACATCGAAGAATATAAGTCCTTAAACCCCTTGCGCAGGCAATCGATCGATTGGAGAGCCAGTCACCTTGCTATTACGCAGAATTAATTCTGACCTTATTTGCGGTAGAGGCAAAGCTTGAAGCTCAACAACCTCAGTTTCTGGTCACACCATCTGCATGCCACAGTGGATGGTTTCCGGCGCAGATTTGGTGCCTTTCTAGAACTTCGACCAGAAGTGAATGAAGCGATCCTGGCGAGTGTGACCCATCTGTACTTTAAGATGTGCTGGCTGCCTCCACAAATGGCAAGTAAAAAAAAAAAAAGAATCCAAGAACTGATGCTTCAGGCTGCCACAGATCTTGGGCTTGTTACTGAGAGTGAGGCTTGAAACGCAACTGCTACGGTAGAGGAAGAGGATGACTTCTTCATCTTCACAGAAGACATGGAGGTTATCCAGAAGCCAACTCACAGCAAGGCTGAGCTAGAGTCACTGCATGTTTTAGAGGACCAAAGGAAGGACTTGCCATCCTTGGACCAGTACCCCTTCATCAAAACCCCTTTTTGTAAGGTTCAATACCACCATTCCGTGTTCTGCTTCGGTAGAGCGTTTATTTTCCTTTGCTGGACTGATTAACAGGCCCCATAGGCGTTGTCTGAATGCAACACTGTTTGAGAAGTTAGTTGTGCTTAAAGGCATCACCTGAGGAGACACTACTAGCTAAGGTGGCTAAGGTTACACATACTCCTTTGCTCACACAAGGACAGCACAAGGACTTGAGTTCACAAGCTTTGATAGCACACTTGAGTTTGCTATTTTCCTTTCTTTTTTCTGTTTTACAGTTTTTTTCTTGACTTTCAATATGTCTGTTCTCTGACCTGTGAAATATTTCAGTGCTATGGTGACTTGACAACATAATTTCTTTCCTCAAACAAGGACATTTCCAACCTCTTGCACATTCCAAATAAGAAATTATTGATAATGTCATAATTATTGGCTTCTAATTGGCCTAACTGATTGGATGGTATCAATGTGACAAACTGATTTATTTTTTTTTAAACTTTTTTTTTGTGTTTAGATTGATAGAGGTTGTGCACACACCAATTTCAGGTGCATACAAAATGATTCAACTGTGATGCAACTCACCATACGTTTGGTAGTGATGGTCTTAAATAACTGAAAAGATTAAAATGCTACCTAGTTTAAATTTCTAAATAAATCATCCATTTGGATTGTTTGTCTTTGAGTTATTGTCACTGATTCATAGTGGGCAATCTATTACACCAAGAGAATAAATAAGGAAGGGTTCATTGAGTTACAGAACATTTCTCAGGGCAGAGGTTTATATCTGGATGTTTCTAACATGAGGGGTCAGCATATCTAATCTGTTGACTGGTTATGGAAGGAGTCTCTTGCTTTCAGATGTTTTTCCAGGTAGTGTACAAGTGAAGGGATAGATGAAAAAAGCTATTAGAGAAAGGTTGTTTAAAAAACTGCCTTTGGGAAAGAAGTATTTTGTAGTATTTTGAAAATACAAGTATTTTATTTTGATACATTTTTTGGCTGCTGTATTTTGTAGCTTATTTTGATACATTTTTAAGGTTGGTATTTGGTATTTTATTTGGAAACACATTTTGATGTATTTGTGCCCATCCCTGCCTGTATGGTTATGAAAGCCGTCGACTTAATAGCTGTATCATGATTATCATTTTCCTCTAGGCATTCCGTATTGCTGAGGAGAAGCTGGGGATTCCTGCTCTGTTGGATGCAGAGGACATGGTGGCCTTACGGGTTCCAGACAGGCTCAGCATCCTCACCTATGTTTCCCAGTACTACAACTATTTCAATGGACGCTCTGCCAGTAAGAATGTTGTTCACTGACTTGGGTTGTGTATCCACTTTATATGTAATTGTCCAATTTACCACTTCAAATTAAATTAATAGTTATGGAACCCACTTTATATGATATATATTGAGCTATCTTAAACCTGTTCCACAATGAAACCCACAAACTTTTATTTTGGAAAATGTTTGTTTAGCTTAGGCTTACTTGTGTATCTATAGAGAGAGAGTAATTGCTTGTCATATTTCCAGTTGGAGGTGTTAAACGGCCAGCAGAGGGCTCCAAAGAGAATCTGTCGAAGAAGAATATCCCCATGGTCTCCAAAACCTTTGTTTCTAAAACGGCGACTGAGAAAGGTTTTCCTTCCCCGGACGCTGCAGAGTCCTCCCCCGGAACGGCCAGAGACTCTTCTGCCACTGCTGAGGTTGGTTCTAGTTGTGGGTGTCACCTGACGACAGCCTAGTTAGTCTTTAGTCATTGAGGAGAGGCATTCATGCAAAGTGAATGATTTCAGTCAATTCAGAAATGAGTTCATTCAGGATAAGGTAGGAGACAGAAAGTGAATAAAGATCAGTTGGATGTTGCAGGTCGGGTTATTTGGGGGGGAGGGGGGAATCCCAGATTTCCTTTTTAAAATTCTCTAAAATGCATATACCCATGTCATAGAAGAGTGACATATGCTTATGGTGTGTTCCTGAATCCTCGGACGCCAGCCTTCCGAGTTGCACTTCTACGTCATTTCCGGTCTCGGAGCATTTATAGCGTTCCCGTTCGTCTCTGTGATTGTGTCATGAAATTGGCTAGTCGTTGTTTATTGTTAGCTACATTAGCCTCTTTAGCAAACCAGCCCGAACACAAACAACACAACTTCACATTGTATTGCACGCACAGCAAGACCGTGCAATGCATAAATTGGTGACCAGAATAAAGGAGCAATGTAATCAAGTGTGAAAGAGCATTGAAATGACCAACGTGGTACAAATACAAAGAAAATCAATTGAGAGCGTCATCACTGCTCTCGGTCAACTCTCTCTCCGAGAGATGAGGACCAAAAGGGGGTGTGCCTCCGAGAAATGCCACAAGAAAGCTGGGAGATTTCCCGACTTCCGACTCGGAAGGCTGGCGTCCGAGGATTCAGGAACACACCATAAGCAGCTTCTTTGACTGTAGTTGTTCTGTTACCCTTTCAAACAGACCAATTCAAATTGTTATACCGTCTCTCCACTTTGTAGAAGACGGCCACACCCGGAAACACGGGAAAGTCCGGGACCCTTAACAGCAAATGTGTCACGTGCCAAAGTCACGTTCACCTGGTCCAGAGGCACTTTGTGGACGGAAAGCTCTATCACCGGAGCTGCTTCAGGTGAGAAGCTACTTCTTTTTCTAAGCCACTCAGTCTCCCACACTGTGCGGTGAAGTAACCCACAAGCTGTGCGGCCCTCTAAGTTGCCGCCTCCTCCCTCTGGAACTCCCTCCCCAACCACATCCAACAGGCTTTCACACTCCCATCGTTTAAACAGGCCCTCAAAACCCACGTTTTCAAGATCGCTTTCAACACATAACCTCCTTTCCTTCTCTCCCCTCCCTCCTTTTAACTAGTCCTAGTCTTATATAGCTATTTCAGTTTTTTAGCTTCCTATTTTCATCCTATTTTATCTTTTGACTTGCATACTTTATTAATAAATGATTTGAATCTGTGTTCAATCACTGTTAAGTGACTTTGAGCATTAAGAAAAGCGCTACATAAGCTGAATGAATTATTATGTCTAAACTACCGCCACCCCTCCACCCCCCTTCCACCCAGATGCAGCGACTGCTCTGGAACGCTCCGTCCCGGGGCCTACAGGGTCGGCTCGTCGCCAGACACTTTCGTCTGCAATTCCCACCAGCGGGATCAGCAGAAGAGCGAGCCCAAGACTGTATCGTCCACAGCGACGGTCCCGACCGATCCTGATCCTCTCGTGTCTAGCTGGTCAAACGCGTTCAAGCCGGCTTCGACGGCGCAATCCAACGGCCGCCATCCTCATCATCACCATCATGATCCTCCTGCTTCAATTCAGCGACCGGACGGTAATCGTCCCACGCTAGCGCCACGACCCAGAAGCGTCAGCCAAACCCCCCCCGCCCCGCGTCCCGTCTCCGTCTCGACCAACCCCGTCACCTACAAGGCCGCCGACCTCAGCTCTGTGTCCCCAGTGACCCCTGTGACCTCTTTGACCTCTGCGACCCCCGTGACCTCTTTGACCCCCGTCACCCCAGTGAGCTCCTCTGCGAACAAGACGGCGGACCACTCCACCCCGCTCTCCCTGTCGGCACAGAAGACCCAGGCAGCCCGCCAGAGGTTCTTCCAGACGGGCCAGGCCGGGCCCTTGGTGGAGCCCCCTGGGACCCACAGGAAGCCCCCTGGACCGGCCGACGTCCACAGCCACTCCAAAGGCACAAAGGAGAAGAGCGGCAATAAGCTGGCTCAGGAGAACTGCAACAACAACAATGTCCGCCATTTCACCGTCCGATCGGCGAAGAGAAGGTGGGTGTCATTGTTCTGGTACCCTCTTTTTTGGGACCTTGTGTTTGGACCGCAAGGTGGCCCTATGCTTTCTATTTATGGTCGTCATGCCGATGATGCTGATGATAATGCTGATGCTGATGCTGCTGTCGAAGATGATGATGCACGTGTTTTGTTTGGATGCAGGTTCGGAGATGACCCCAGTCCAGATGGTGGTGCTGGCTTCACACAGGAAACGTCTACCCAAGGCAAGGAAAGGACCCAGAGAGGACAGCAAACCGTTGTGGAAGCCTCTGGCCTGAAGTCCGTTCAGATGGACGAGACCAGGTTGACAACGGTGGGAAACACAACCACAGGTAAGATATGATCTAATTAAATATACATAAATTCAACCAGGAATTGGGGGAAAAAAAAACAATGTTTTTCTGACTATAGTCAAATTTCTAGTGGCCACAGTGTGTTTATGGCTTAGTGGCTCAAACCACTAGTGTGCTAACCATCTAGGAAAAACTATTGCAGCGACCCAGGTTTGACTCTCACCTGTGGTCCTATGCTACATGTCCTTGTTAGGCATAAGGCATAAAAAAACAAACATTGCAGTGTATACTTTAAACTTCCAATTAACTCCAAGTAATATTGCTCCAATCTTGTATACTCGATGTGGAAAGAAATATCTTGCTAAGGCCAGGTGTCATGACGCAATTTTTCACTGATAGACTAAACCAGATGGTTCCTGGTAAACAAAGGTTTCACTTTTTTTTTTGGACGGCGGCTTCATTAGTTGGTTGATGATCATGCCATGTGTTATTTGCATTATTTTGCTCAACACGGAGCTCTTATGAACTAGTGCGATAATTCCCCAGACCATACCAATGATCTCATAGTACCTGCAGATGTGCGCATATGTCTCAGTGGAACCAGTACTTCTATACAGATTAAGCCATCTGCTTACAAGAGTAGGGGTTCAGGCCCTAACGCATGCATTTCCTACAGGCTAACTAGAGATGCTTTATTGGCCCACATCCAGCCAGGGTTGAGCCTACAGAATGGGTAGGCTCAACGTCCACAAGCAACGGATGAGTCCCACTTCAACCGTGATGCAGTGTTGAATCAAGGGGTTTTGCTGTATAATTCTGCATTAGGCTGAGCTATGGCTATCAAAGTAGGCCTCTCAATCAGTTTTGTATTTCGCGTGCAGACTTGACGGCCTGTCAGGACAGGCGTTCAAAGCTGATGCTCGTCACAACGGATCCAGAAAGAAGGTAAGTCTCCGGCTAAACCGGCTTACTACCACGAGCTTGCTTAGTGAAAGGCGGCTCAGAAAAAAAGGCTAACCGTTGAGGGAGAAAATGTCTTGAAACATTTTGACCTTGAAACCGTGCAGCTTCTGTACTCTGCTCTCTACTGAGACCACTTCCTCTCCCTTCTCTCATCTGTTGTGCTTGTGGTTGTCGACGGGCTCAGAGTGCCATGCCACTATTCCCCTTCTGTAGCCCTGCCCATCTTCTAGTCCGGTCCTAAGGAAACGCCCGCTGGCCCTACAACCTCTCCCCCGTCCGTCCGTCTCCCCCCCCCCCCCTCTCCACCACTGTCCCAACACCTCAGCCGCCTCATTACTTCCCAGTCGCGATGACCCTCCCACTGTTTTCATGGCCTTTCTTTTACCATTCTAACATGAAAGGTGAGTTCTATCTCTTTTCACCTTTTATACATCCCTCGTATTCATTGGTGGGTCTATGCATAGACAGCAGACATTGTTCGATTTTTCCTTATTATCCTTGCAGAAGTTCGGACGTCTACGTTGGCGGAAAGCAGGACGTGCCTCAGACGGTCCCTGAGGTGTGTCTGGCCACCATCAGCGCTACGGCTGTGGCACCTGAAGTGTTTCAACCGGACGTACCCTTGGTTCATCCTCCATGTGGGAACCTTTTGATCCCAGTGGAACCGCAGACCTCCTTGGGTAATCTGGTTGACCTTTTTGATACATTTCGCAAATATGATGGTTTGGTGATGGTTTTGGTCCGTCATTCAAGTCTGACACATACATTTACATTTGTAACAAAATAATTTAACATTTTCGCATTTATTGAATGGTAAGATTGTTTTTTGCTCCTCGTTGGTGTCATATAATTGTTGCGTCATTCCAACTAATTGATCCAAATAAAAGAGGGGTGTGAAGACGTGATCATTGTCAACATTTAATCAGTATTCTACTTTTCCTGTGTTTTGCGGTTTCGCAATAGAAATCATAGACCCTCTTTGATCCCCCCCATTCCCCTGCTTGGTTTTACTTCAGCCATGACACGCGTTACCGCGGGATGTCCTTCACCAAACCCCGCCTACTCACCTCGGACTTCAGCCAATCAGGAACATCTACACCTCAGCGGCTCACCAGGTCGAGACCCTGCTCTCTCTCTCTCTCTGTCTCTCTCTCTCTCTCTCTCTCTCTCTCTCTCTCTCTCTCTCTCTCTCTCTCTCTCTCTCTCTCTCTCTCTCTCTCTCTCTCTCTCTCTCTCTCTCTCTCTCTCTCTCTCTCTCTCTCTCTCTCTCTCTCTCTCTCTCTCTCTCTCTCTCTTTCCCCCCTCCCTCCCTCCCTCCCTCTCTCTCTCTCTCTCTGTTATCGCCAACCGCCAGGCGCCTGGGCCTGGCCTCTCTCCCCTTCCTGTTGATATTCCGGGCTCTTCCTTACGACAGGGGAAAGATCATGAGAACATGTCGACCTTTTTTTCTTTCTTTTTTTTAACATAAGAAGCAGGTTAAGTCACATGCGACAATGGTTTCCCGATGATCCGCCATGAAAAGGTCTACCTAATCCAATTTTATCTACCTCCTTTTTTAGGCACTAAAAGGGGAAAGTATCTGTCACCCGCCAACGCCTCCAAGACCGAAATGAGGTCAACCATTGTAAGTTTTCCCCTATTAAGTCTCTCTTTTTTTTAAGAGATTAATTAACGGCTATCCAAATATGATTATATTTTTATTACCTCGCCGGTGACTGTCGTGACAGGCTTTCCCGTGTATTTAGCAACCTGCTTCAAATGTGGCGGTTTGATCATCCCTCCAGTATGTGGTGACTTGTGTTTTTTCTGATTGGATGCCATCAGATAAGGTGTCATCACATACCGACAGATCAGATCGTGAAGGAGCTGGGCGATATCGAGGAGGAACTGGGCACCTTGGAGAAGGAGGGGGTGGAGCTGGAGAAAAAGCTACGCAGCTGTGAGGAAGGTGTGTCTTTTTACGATGAAGTCATTTCGAATACTTTTATTTTATTTTTATTATTCAGTTTAGCGACTTCAGATGCTAGTCATTGGGGACATGGGGATCAAACCACCTACCTTTTTGGCTAGGATTCAAACACACTAGCTAATACACTGTCCTACCCATGTGAATATTTACCACTTTACTTATTTTAAAGAAGTTCGATCCATCCCTGTGTACAGACTGAACTCGGATATTAAGATATTTCAGATTCTAGAATGAATACCTTCATTGTTTTTCCTGGCTGCAGACAAAGCAAGCATATTTTGACAAGGCATTGGCTTCTGGTTCCTTGTGATGGACATTTGTCATTATTTATGACGTTTCATGGACTAAATCACAGTTCAAATACTCATTAGTTGGAGCCTGAAGGTGCTTGATTGCTTTGTTCAAGGTAAACATGGCTTGGGCCACAGTCATTTTTTTTTTCCAACCACCCAATATTATTCCTTTCACTCTCTTTGGCTCGATGAATCTGTCCTGAGCTCAGGCTGTGAACGTGCTGTCATTTTGGTCAGAATTTAAAATGAATGTTCCGCCTTTTTGAATTAAAATACCTCCCATGAATGGACATTTGGAAAGGGGGAGGGGAGAGGAGGGGGGAACCAAACCTTGTTAGTAATTCATCGTACAAGCGTATTATTTTTAGAGATGGAGGCTCTAAGAACAAGGTTGGCCGTTTTATCTCTGGTCCCTTGACATCCCAGAGGGTACTGGCCATAATTGTTGAGCAGCAAATTTTGATATTTGCATATTCCCCAAACAAGACCCCATTGATTTATTTTCTCAACTCCATTATACCAATTTTACACTTTATAAAAGACATAAAAGGGCCATTCAATTTGATCTATACTTTGTTAGGCAAATGTACTCCTCTCTATTGTGTCGTGTGTAAACCCATGTTGCTTTTGCGTTGCCCAGAACTACAAGTGCAATGTTAAGGGTCATATTTGGACATGTTCATTGCCTTATAAATCTGATTATCATACGTAAGGATAGTGTGTTGGATTTCCCTAGTTTACCGTTTCAGCAAGATTAAACACCAATCTGGTTATTTTATTTTTTGTCTAACCTTTCTCTAACATGCGTGTAAGTCAGTTTCCCCAGTGGAAACGTGTGTATAAGCTTCAAGTGTTTAGCACCTCATCTGTGATTTGACTCTGAGATGATGACCTAGACACTAATTCCTGGGTATCCGAAGGGGCCTCTTGGCAAAACGATTCATTGTTTGAGGCACGATTGGTCAGGCAGGATCCTTTATGTTTGCTTCTGCCGTGGCACAAACCAATTAAGTGTGTATAATTGTTTAAACTCTGGCTTTAAAAATTCTTGCCTGTATTTTTACTGATAAAGGTGATGGTACAGCATAGAGGGATTCTTGGATTTCTATGACTTCACAATGTAAGCCTGGACTCTACCTGATGTGTCCTTGATCTATGCAGCAAACATAAGTCAATAGTTTGCTAGTTTTTGGCACACTGTCCAACAATAAAAAATATATAATTCTCACCAATATTATTCCTTTATACAGTCTTTTTTAACTTTATGAATTTATACAGTGAACATGCTGCCATTTTGGTCTGAATGTTGGTTTGGTTTTCATTGGTTGTTCTTGCCCCCCATCACATAACGTACTCAATCAGATTTGAACAGATACTCGTTGGAGACATCACTTGTCGTCTTTACTTGATTGATTGATTAATTGGAGGCTAAATGAGCGTGTGAGAAACCTTGGCTTCAGCGATCGTGAAACGGAAAGACAAGCCAAGTGTAATTTCGGCCTCAACAAAAGCTGTTAATTTAAAGCTTGATATTAAATTATGATGTTTCCGCCTTTGCACATTTTTTGGATTCTTCCTGCAATATTTCGGTCCGGGTATGAATCTGTTACTAATGTGATTAGAAAGATATAATGCATGCACATGGCAATGCATTTGCTAATTGGCAGCATTTTCAATTTGACGAGATAAAGGAATCTAAATTTACTAAATTAAAAGCCGTGTGACTGTCTTGACATGAGGTTTGTGCCAGAATCCTGAATCCAGGGCCCAATAAATGTTCATACATGGGCCCCCGAGTTTATAATTAACAGTATAACTTTGATTAATTGAATAGTAATTGACTCACACTTTTCCAATTAAGCGCTATGTATCCAAAACTATGACGTCCCCTTTCAGATGTAGGGGGGGACATTTTGATGGACCCTGTAATGGTTGAGTGGTTCAACCTCATCAGGAAGAAGCAGGTGTACATTAGGAAGGAGTCCGAACTGGTCTACATGTGAGTGTTAATTGCTGTCTGCGTGTGCGTGTGTGCATGTGCGTCTGTCCATCCGTCTTTCCAATGTAGGCACTATATTCTACACGTTGAAACCCAACCCCATAATTATATTTCACCAATTTAAAACTTTTAGTTCACGCGATACTTGTTCAAAATACATCTTTTGCGTACAATTCACTATATATTTCTTGATTATTTGTTAGGTTTACTTTTTAGCTTAAGTACCTTTTTTAGTTGGTAAATTGCAGCATTTACCAACTGCCATGAATGCCTACATCCATCCAGAGCCAGGATACAAGACCTGGAGGTACAACAGCCTGGAGTGGAGGCAGAACTCCGAATACTGTTGGGAAAACCAGGTGTGTGTGTGTGTGTGTGTGTGTGTGTGTGTGTGCACAAATAATTAATTTGAGTGTAGTATTGTCTTCATTATCTCCTTCTCAGCCGTGTTAATTTTGCTCGACCAGATAGTTTAAAGTCTGCGTCGGATCGAGAGCGTGAGGAGAGGCTGATGGAGAGACTGGTGGAGATAGTGAACGGCCGAAACGCCATTGTGCAGGTTTTGGATGAAGACAGGCTCAGGTGAGATTCAATTGGCTTTGTTGTTGTTAGTTTTGTCGGTAGTCTTGGAGAACAGTGGAAGTGATTTTTTTATGAGCTTCATTCCTTCTCACTCGAACTGCTGTTCACATTAAATTTATCATCCTTTTTTTTCTTCTGCACTTGGTTGATTCAGGACCACGTTAACAATGCATTACTCATGTTAAATTCATTTCAGGGAAGTGGAAGAGGATCAACAGTTAAATAATATGATGCAGAGCCTTGGTAAGTTCAAAGTCTATATGTTGTTTTGAACATTAAGAAGTTTTTTGATTTACGTCCCAATGCCGTTTGTTATGAGACTTTTATTTTGGTGAACAGGGGTAAAGAAATCACCCAAAAGGAGGAAGTCGTCTGTTTCAAAACTCTTCAGGCGAAGAAGTAAGAGAGTGGTGGATTAAACACAGAACCGGTGTTGAAGCTTACTGCCATGCCCTAATACACTAACTGAAAAGTGTGTGGGTATTAAGTCAGCTTTTAATGGTTTTATATCTCAACGATTTGAATATATTATAGAAGAATTAATTGTGTCCTTTTTTTTTTGAATTGGGTTACTGTGGAAAATTTGGCAAGTGTGACCGATAAAATAATTTGCTTCATGTTAAAATATTCACTATTGTATGTATTGGAAGATGATCATGGTTTTGTTAAATTTACACTGTTTAATAGCTCACCTTGAATTTAAACCTTGAATTGTTTTCTTCAGCATATTGTTAGAATTTGTTTGTGTGTGTGTGTGTGTGTGTGTGTGTGTGTGTGTGTGTGTGTCCTCAGGTTTTTTATAGGATAGGTTGTCTTAACATGTCTGTGTAATAATAAATGTTTAGAGAACCCATCACAATGTATTTGAAGCATTTTTTATGCGATTGAAATTGTAAAAATACATATATTTTCATATATTTTCAACTCTGTAGCATAGTCACTCGTATAGCAAAAAAGGCATGTTTATGAATTATTATTATTATACAGGAAATCTTCCAATTTAATTCATATCAAAAGAAGCAAGGAGAGATTGATTTCCATTTGACCGTGTATTTAGAATTATAACACATTTTAAGTAATGTTACTTTTAGTTAGTTGTCTTAATCCAAGACTAAAACAATTCTACATTTTTATAATCGATTTCTATCAGTTTTAGGGAACATAAAAAAGGAAATTTAAACAGGAAAAATATCAAGATGTCAAAATGATGGCAAAGACACACATGTTGACATAACCCACACATGTTGAATGAGATGTTTTTTGCCCTTTTTTTTTTACCGCCCATAAAAGCTCTCATTCTGTACTGTAGGTGGCAGCCTGGGTATGCAGTATCACACCGCAGGAACTTTGAAATCCAATTTGCCACAGTACAGACAGTTAATTTCTTTGCTAATTTTATAAATGCTGCAAAATGTTCAGCTGGGCTGAAGCAATAATATTACGTGAAAGAGGATTAGTTTAGAGCTGTAGCTTATGGCCAGGCAGGGCTTATAAACTATAGGTTTGTATGGAGCTCCTTATCTGCACACCAGGTTTAATTAAACATTACTCTTCACTAATATCTGTTAAAGAATGGCCCCCAATCCCTACCTGGCCTATTATAAATTTCACATTCCTTAACGTTATTGATTTGCTTAGTCACTCATCTGTGAAAATGCTATTTCCAGTGTTTGTAGGCGGTGTCTGTTTCTTTTTCATGCCACAATTTTGAACTGATGATGGACGTACATATTTATAGTGTTTTGACTGAACTTATTGTCCCAATAAATCAGTTTTTTCTTTTGAAGACGAATGGCAATCAATGTGTGCATTTAACGTGTTTTTAAATAATGTTTTTAGGAAGGCATCAAGTTAATTTGCTCCCGTCAATATAATTCAGCTACTTAAGGAATCCGTCTCCCCCATCCCCCCCTTTCCCGTTTTGAAATGCATGAAATTGTGATCATGAACTTGGAAAAACAATCTTTCTAGTTGAGCGCCCGCCGAAGATTGGGTGGCGGGGTACAGAAAAAAAATGCAAGGCATGATGTCTGTGACAGTCAACACTGAATATGTGTGATATTAGAGTTAATTAAAGCTTTGCGCGCCATATACTGCAAATGCTTGCACTTCTGCAATTAAGAATCAAAGGCGATGGCTTAGTGTCAGGGGGTGGGGGATGGGGGGGGTTGCTGTGTGTATGGGGGGGGGGAGGGGGTTGTCTAATACATGGGTTTTAAACTGGAATGGGACCTGATTTGCCGAGCTCCTAGCGACAAGCATTAACAACAGCCTCAAATTAGAGGGATATTAATATTCATAAGTCAAAAAAACAATTCATCCTGTGAACGTGTGATGAAATGGAATCCTCGGAGGTGAGCTCTCGTGTCCAGTCTGCCAGCGCTCATTAAAATATGCCATTACCCATGAAGTGCTTAATCTCTATGAAAGGCCTGGGAGAGAATACGAACAAAATCAGTGGGAACACGGGTGACAGAAAGAAGGGAAATTTGAATTCTGTTTTGTTGATGAAACTTTTATCATTTATTTTGATTATTTTTAAGAACAATGAGGTATAACAGATAGTTGATCGGTGTATCCTGGATTGTGCTACTTCCTCTTTTTTTTATTTATGTATGTATATATATTTAGATAAAGATATAGATATATACATACATGAATAGCAGCATAACAACATTATAATATTGTTATGCTGCTCTCTTCAAATATAATTGTTTTAATTTAATATTTCACATTTATCCGGGATGGGTGGCAACTTCTATCCTGACCCAAGTTTTTTTGGTGCATGTGTCTGGCCTGTGTGTGTGTCGGATTTGTGTGTGTGTGAGAGTTGTTGAAGCGAGGAGGTCTCATTTGATAGCATGTGCCAGAGTCTGCCACTAGCCTGTAATTATGATGCTCGAGGTAATTTTATCAGGCTCATTAGCTCTGATGAGTAAACGAGAATCGTGCCTCTAATTTATTGGCTATTCAGGCTGGAGACCTAATTCTCATCAGAGAGATCATAATATTTGTATAGCCACACACACACTCAGTCACTCATTCACTCACTCACACACACACACACACACACACACACACACACACACACACACGTGTAGATACTAGGCTCTTAGACCAACATTAGTAGATATTTTAAACCTAATTCCGCTAATTAATCAGATACCAAGTCACACACTCCCTAATAGTGAAACTCACTGCGATGAAGACGTATGTGTGCACAACGCTCTAGATTCTTCTGTTGTTACCATGACATCTGTTTTTTTTTAAGATTTAAGCATTTTTTTTAAGTGGAATTTATCATTTCCCATTATTTTGCTTTGACACAAATTTCAAATTCTCACACCACTCCAAACATTTAATAAAAACAAATTGCATTGTTACCCCCCTCCCTCTCCATCCCTGTTCAATTGAGATGATCCATTTTCTGTGTCAGAATGTGTTCTGGCAGAGGGGGTAAATATTCCCACCATTTCAGTGTGTGTACGAAATTTGCATTGAGGAGAAATTATGCATGGCAGCGGTTGGAAATGAAATGTATAAAGTGCATGACTGGTAGACTTGACAAGTGCAGCTTTCATCCATCTCAAATGAATAATTTTCACTTCCCCTTAAACATCCCTAATCCAAGCATGTTATCAGCCGGCATGCAGGATCCTGCCACACTTCTCCCTCTCTCTCGCTCTCTCCTTCCCTCTCTCCCTCTCTTTCCTTAACACCGCGGTACAACTTTTAACTCCAGCCTGAGATTCAGCACTGCGGTTACATACCGCCTAGTCTTTTTTTTTTATCCCTTTTCCTGCTGCTGGGTTTTGTGGCTCAGTAAAAACTCCTTCCAAACACACACACACACACACACACACACACACACACACACACACACACACACACACACACACACACACACACACACACACATATATATATATAAAAAAGTCTTAATAGATAGGAGAATGTCTCACTCTTTCCCTTCTTCCCCTCCCTCTGTGGTTTCTCCGCAGAGGGCGACTTAATGCACTGTATTTTACCTTCTGATTCACACATGTCGAGTGTATTTCCTCGCTGGGCCATTGTCCTCTGTTACCTTTCAGTGAAAGGCCCATGCTCGTATAAAGTTAGTTCCAAACTCCTAAGGCCTCCATTTGGCTAGAGAGGGATGTGCATGGTATTTGAGTCCTTTTTTTTTTCATGAATACCCCAAGCTGGATTGCCTGTTATTTGTGTGATGTTTTTCTATTCGGTTTTATTCCACTCTCACACGGTTTATGAAGTTACCTTTCCGTACTTCCAAGTGTTCAAGCAGTTTTAGAAAGCGCTATGACAATAAACAATTAGATGTGTAATTGGTGTTTATGCCGTTAATCCCTGTGATAGCCTTTTAATGGGGAGTGTTACCTTTGCTATTTTCAATATCCACTTTCACAGGAGCCTGGGCTTCTGATAAGAATATTAACCTCATCAGTTTCAGGTAACTTTCAACAGCTTTTTCTCAAAGTCTTGTCTCAAAGAAGCTGTGTGTTCGCGCTAGTCTCAGCCCTGGCATTTAGTGACATTTTAAGCCTTTTAACAGAATCCAGGCAGGGATTTACCGTTGCCACCAAAGAAAAATAATTTATGTCCTCCTCTTTTTTTTTCTGAGGAAACTGTGCGTAGAGGGATTAAAAGCACCAGCGAGATTTATATGTGGTGCAAGTAAAACAATATTGTGACTCAGTTAATACATGATGTTCTTTCATGTCTTGAGAGGGAGTCAGAAGTGGTTGTACCCATCTGGTTTCACAGAACCTTTTGATGTCACTGGGAATGTTCTTATTCCAAGTTTAATAAAATATAGTCCTTGGTTAGTGAAAAATAAGCTTCCTCAAACTTAGGTTTAACTTTAAAACTTATCATGAGATGAGGCAGGTATTGTACCGAAGCATGTTTCTCCATTGTCTGAGGATTGAACCACAGTTGTTTAAGTCAAGTTTTTTCACGCTTCTTTTGAATTTGGGCTGAAAGATCTGTCTACATTGGTTCACGGTTTAAACGACAAAAAACAAAACCAGTGACAATTAACTTTAATGTAACGTTATTACGAATGAACTTCCATCTTTCTCCATCGTTGGGTATACTAAAACCGCCGTGGTTAAAGAATACCCTTCAACTCAGGTCCAAGGCTCTTCCAATCAAGCTTCTTTGAACTGGCAACTAAATATTTCAACCTATTTTATTAAGGAACCGGACAAAACTACAATATATTCAAACATGCTTCTCCAATTAAGATGTTAACCTTTCCAATCAAATTTCTTCAAACCATGAAAGAAAGCAGGCAAAAAAAAAACCCTGACAATAATACATGTGCTGCACATGTCTGTAAATGAATGCCAGGAAACAAACGATACTCTCTGTGGGGGTACTTTCTGTGTGTGTGTTTTTTGTTGGGTTCTGGTCTGTGTGTCTGATAGGCCTGCCATGCATATATCTCTCTCTCTCTTTCTCTCTCTCTCTCTCTCTCTCCCCCCCCCCCCCCCCCCCCCCCACACCCCTCTCTCTCTGACTGAGAGCAGCTTTTGATGCACTGCCTCTCTCTTATCTCCTGCCTGGCGAGGTTAATGAAGTGGTGGCACTTTTGGAAGAAGTAGAAAACGGGGATGAGTGGCAGAGACCAGAGGAAGCTTGAAGATCAAGCGTCCTACTCTGAGCGGACTGTAAGTGGCAATTTTTGGTGAATTACATAGACAATAAGGAGGGGTTGTCATCCTCCTTGAACACAACAGTCGCCTGAATCAGGGGATGGCGATTGGATCTCTTTAAGCCTGGTTCATATGAAAATTACATTAGCATTTAGGGGCCTGGCTTGTAATGTGATCTGTCAAACAACCCTCTGCCTCTATATGGGTCTGCCTGTCTCCTTGCACACATTTTGTCACTGTGGCACGAGTCATAGTGTATGTGTATGTGTGTGTGGGTGTTGGTGTGTGTGTATGTTTTTACACACATAGCAAAGAGCTGTAGTGTTTCATTCAAGTTAGTAGGGAAGGATGTAATTTGCCCAAACTCAAAATGGGTTCTTTCTTAACTTTGTACTTTTGAGATTAATCCTTATTTAAATGAGCGGGGGGGTGGGGGGTGGGGAAAGCATACACTATTTCAGCAGTAGTGGCACAGTCATTTGAATGACTTTGGAGAAGGGGAAATAAAACCCACTTTGCCTTTTTAAAGAGGCAACAAGGCCCTGTATCTCACAAGTTGGTACGGTGGCCTATTTCAGCTGTAATGACTGTCGTCGACGTCCATGTTGTTGTCACATCTCGAACACAAAGGCCAGAAACGGCACGCTGTTACACATTTAATAACAGCTGATGTACTGCTAATGCGCGCTATTTCTGATCTTTTTATTCTAATATTCCAATTCCCCTTGCATCCATGAGAGCTAATAGGTAAACAGCCCCTGCATGGGAGAAACCAGGCAGTGCTACATGCCAAGGAATTAGCATATAGATGAGTTCATCTCATACAAATGGCATACTTTTTGCCCATAACTGCCAGTGCTGAGCAAAGATCATGTATGTAAAAGTGTACATGTAGAGAGAAAAAGAGTAAATTAATCCATTTCAACCATCATTTGATCAAATACAACTTTTATAATTGTGTGGTACCCCTTCTCTCATCTGCCATTATTGTATAAATGGTCCAATCATTTCCAACTGTAGCCCAATTGTGTTGGGAGCAGGCCAGGAACTTTGTTGAAAAAAATAACCGTTGGTGTCTAGGCCAAGGTCAATTAGAATCGGATGAAATAAAAAAAATACATTTCTAAATATTTGCTGGAATACAAAAAGTATTTTCTAAAGCAGCCATTTCCGTAAAAGGAACAACGTTGACTGTGGGTTTTTGTGTTTGATCCTCACTACGGTAAACCCATAAATAACCACGGTGACTGTGAATCACGGCTATTCGTTGCATAGCTCATGTTAATATGCCAAAAGATTATCGAATTGGGTCAGCTAATTAAGCAATTAGCTTATTTCTGCTCTGTGGTCAGGATGGCGCTAAGCTAAGGCATTGTGAGAGTGAATGTTCCCAAAACAGGGGAGGCTTGTCTGCCTGCGTTTGGGGCTCCTATCCCCTTGCCCACAGTGGAGCCATCCTTCCCCTCAAAGTACACAGAGAAACGAAAGAGACTCGTGTCTTCTCTAATGCTCCCATTTCCCATGCAAATCCCTCGAATTGAATAGGTTGTTTATTGTCTCGCTAATATAGTGAGACATTTATGTAGTGCTTTTTGAAGTGTTTGCTCTCAGCGTTTTTGTAGCTGTGTGTTAACACACGCAAAATCCCACACAGATTAGAGTTTGATAGCATTAAAGCCACGATGAATGTCTTTGGGTTTTAGTTGAGCTTTGCTTTAGCGCGGTGGCTTCTTACGCGCAGCATCTGAAGATGGCATACTTCTTACGCGTCTTGTATGGGAGGGGGCATTAAATCCACCCTTGTCAGTTATTTGAACTTCCTCTCTGTCAGGCATAGTGGTTTATAGTGGCAAACTTTTTCTTTAATAATAAATATAATACATTTTACCAAGTTGTTTTCAATAACTTCATCATGTCTACTGTAGGGACAGATATTTTGTTGTTTGTCCGTTATTTTATTGAACAGGGAAAGTTACCTGCCGTGTATTTGTTGACCTCTAGCCTCTTATGGCTACCAGATTGGCCTCTTGCTACCAGTTCCAAACTTTCCCAAACCACTTCCAAGTCCCCCATAACTCAACAGTATTTAGTAGTCATCGTTTCGACTGCACCTTTGTTTTATGGCTAGTTTTCGGCTAGTATTTATATGCTCCGGTGTGTGAAATAGTCTTTTAGATGGGTGTGTGTGTGCGTGTGCGTGTGTGTGTGTGTGTGCGTGTGCGTGTGCGTGTGCGTGTGCGTGTGTGTGTGTGTGTGTGAGAGCTAGCGAGTGCGGTGAGATGGGTCTTTTAGATGGGTGTGTGTGCGTGTGCGTGTGCGTGTGTGTGTGTGTGTGTGTGAGAGAGCTAGCGAGTGCGGTGAGGCTAATTGAAGGAAGAGGCTTGAAATCCGTTGTTAATGGGTCAGGGCTCCCCCCTCCCCCCTCCCCACTTACGCTCATGATGATATGCAAGGTGTGGAAATGCATTCCCAATCTCGTGGTGGGCTCAAGACCATCAGTTTCCATTTCAAAACCGTGCGCATTTGTTCATTAAGCCATCCCTCTCTCTCCCTCTCCCTCTCTCTCCCTCTCCCTCCCTCTCTCTCCCTCTCTCTCTCTCTCTCTCTCTCTCTCTCTCTCTCTCTCTCTCTCTCTCTCTCTCATATCATCATCTGCCGCTCTCGGTTCCATCAGTGCTGATACGGCGGGGATAAAACGATGTGAAGGATGGAAATTCAAACAACCATTCTCATTTGCAAAGGTCATTAAAGCCCGGCATACATTAGAAAATCTGCTAATTATGGGATGGATTAACTCCACATTCAGTAGGATTACGTCTACTCATTTAGAGTGCGTTGATCCCCTCCTCCCTTATTCCTCAGCCAGACAGCTCATGCTAGCGAGACTGTGGTGGTGGCACCAGAAGAATAAAACTGTCTGAACGTTCTCACCAGTGGCTTGTCGGTCATCTTTACCTACCGTTAGAAGTCCACATGTGGTGGTGGCCATCGTGGGTAGGATTAATTAATTATAAATGAATATCTTCGCAAAGAGCCGCACAAAAGCGTTGTGCAACAACTTCCTTGTCACGCTCTGTCTGGCCTGGCCTGATGTATGCTGTATACTGTATGCTGTATACTGTATACTGTTTGTGTGTGCTCTCCTGTGGTCAACGACTCATATGTTGCAGTTGTTGTCGTAGTTATGCACCCACGGCTTGTGAAATACCCTCAGTTAATGTTCTTAAAGGTAACATTTCAACATTCAAATATTTACAAATGTCTATACCTATAATATGTAATTTGTTGAGTGTTGTGCTTACATAATCTGGCTTGTTAATTTGGTCACCTGTAAATGGCATTATTCACCTTTACCCCCTAAATTCCGGGAAATTGTATTTAATCAAGTTCAAAGTTTTATTGGTCACATGTTTGTGTTTTACATACAGTTTACATATAATCAAACCTTAAAAACTCTGTAAATAATAACTTATTGACTGTTTTATCTCACCTTATCCAAGTTAGGCACAGACAAAAATTTAACTTGAAATTACTGATGGCGAGAATGGAACAGAATGGAACAGAATGTACGAGACAAATTAAATTAACTCATTAACGTTGGCTGCATTACTTTAATTTATAATTAAGTAGAACGGGGGCATCAGGGACCAATCTCTTCTGCTCTGATTTGAAGAGCGGAAAATCCCCATTCATGGTGAATAGTCAAATCTGCTCAGGTATGGTCCTTTTAGAGATAAGCCAATCGTTTTAGAAGTACATGATTTTATGACCATAAATAAGGCCCAAAGCTACCTTCCAAAAAGTTTCCAATGACGGCATTTCAAAGAGGTCACTGGCTTCAGCTACCTTTGGTTCTATATTGCTGACAGTAAGAAGGACTTCCTGACAAACAAAAGACAAGCCTTGAGTGCCTGTATCCAGCGTCACAACAAATGCCCATCAAGTATCTCAAAATCAACAAAGCTAGCCTTCTTCAAAGCCTTTGTAGAGATTCATGGTCCGGAAAATTGGACCATGAAGAACTATCCTTGAGCTTGCCGTGATGGATGGCACGTACACCAGGCCTCTCATGAGGGTCCTGAACATCTCATGGTGTGAGCAAAACTACCCAACCAATTTACAGAGGCCTTAGTTCCCCTTCCCTGCTACCATTGCCCTAATGTAGAGTACGCTCCGCTGACCACTGCTTTCGTGCTGATCACCACGTTGAACCGATGTTAAATGCTGGGGTCATCCATGCCCAAATAGAGGAAGAAGACCACTCAATTACTTTTGCATTATTGGCAGACACACAACATCAAATTGGGGACCGACAAATGCTAATGAGGTACAAAACATCCTTTGAATAGCGCACACCTCAGTGCCAGTCCAGATGTGCTGGACTGGCACATCTGGAAAAGCATGGGCCTATGCCTACTTTTACTTGTGAAGGTGTTTCATTAATAGTGGAGGGATACATGTAAGTTCACTGCTGCTTTTTTGGATAATAATTCTGACCAGATGTTTGACTGTTCTATGACATCCAAGTACATTATCCCAGGGTAATTATCAACGTGACAAATGTTGGCTAGCTTACAGTTCTTATTTGCTTACTGTTGCCTGTATACATAAAACAGACAAACACACACACAAATACACACACACAGACACTGTTTGCCATATGCTGGACATCAAACGTACATGTTACAGGATTTCACAGGAGAGAATAAAGAGAAAGTGAAAAAAAAACGTCTTTCATAAACCAATTGCCAATTAGGACGCACGGTTCGACGCGGATCTATAAAAGGTTAATATGGCTCAGCTGCGGTGGATTTCTCCTGGGTAAATGTCACTTAGACGGCAGGCTCCACGAGTCAAGATCTCTCTGCAGATCTAAATTTATTAACATGGCCGTCGTCTGGCCTCCCCGTCCTAACCCTCATTAGTCCTGGTGCTGGTGTAGGAGGAAGATCAGGCCCCCTTTGCCCCCTAAACCTTCCTGAGCCACTCTCGCTCGCTCTCTCTCTCTCTGACCCCCCCCCCCCCCCCCCCCCACACACACACACACACAAACGCACACTCAACTGGACCAGAGACGTCGACTACATCAACCCCACCCCACCATCGGCACACCCACCACCACCGCCGCGCAACAACAGCAGAAGAAGACACGAAGCTCACAGCAATACAATGCATGTGTCGAGCAAGCTCCCCCCTTATATACCTGTGTTGTGGACTGTGCGACACGGCTTATAGCCATCTTTTGAGTGCAGCATGGTGAGAGAAATCGAGAGAGAGAGAGAGAGGTGAAGATGGAGAGCGAGAGAGACCGAGAGAGCAGGCCAACGACTTGGCCCACAGACCCCACCATGTGTAGTGTCTTGTCAGTAACGGTGTGAGCTGTCAGCTGCACCACCTGTCAGGTCCGTGCCCCAGCTAAAGAGAGGCCGGGTGGGCAGAGGTGGTAGGGTATGGGGTGTGGGGGGATTGCAGGGCGGATGACCGGAGCCATCCGAGCCACCATTGCAACTTAATTATCTCCTCCGAGTTTAATTAACCAGAGCCTCTTTCCTGTGCCAAAACGTCTGCCATGACGGTGCTTGAGGAAGACAGGGGCCAATGTGTGATATGATTGATGATGACGGTCGGACCGCTTCCTAGCATTTGGGTGCCTTCCACTAACGTCTCCAATAATATACTGTATATATGTATATATTTTAGAGTTGGCTTATTGTTACAGGTCTATATGGGGGAAACTATAGTGATATCGACTTGGAAGGTTGCATATGATTATAATGGTCACATTTCCATATTGTTGAGATACCGTAGAGTGGCATTGCTGCCAAACATATTAATATTATGAAATGGTACGTTTCTTTAAGAAAATGTGATGGCAAAAATGCAACCCACGTGGAGTAAGAATACCGAATCATTTAATTCTAAACGTTAATATGAATTACATAGGAAAATGTGCAATAATTCTTCTGCCCTACAGAAATGATTAACATAATTCTGATAAATAGTCGGATGGCGAATGTGTGAATTGAGCTCGATTTATCTTAATTAATATCTTGAACCTACTTGGAGAAAGGTGTGTGTGTGTTTGTGTGTGTGTGTGTGTGTGTGTGTGTGTGTGTGTGTGTGCGCACAGTGTGTGTGTGTGTGTGTGCGTATGTGTGTGTGTGCGTGCGTTGGTGTCTGTATAGGTGTGTGTTACTCGTGACCTGACATGTTAGCGCTAGTCCTAGAATATTAGCTCCCTCTCCAGGTAGGCATCAACCCCAGACAGTCTGATAATAATAATAATAATAACACACACACACACACACACACAGACACACACACACACACACACACACACACACACACACACACACACACACACACACAAAAAGACACATGATAGCATACTTTAATTAGTACTAAGAAAACATTACACCAGAACATATATATGCATGTATGTTTTATGTATGTACTATGTGTATGTGGATTGTGTTAGTTTTTTTCATATTTTTTTACGCACATTTATACATTTTTACTAAAATTCTATGCGTTATTGCCATTCTTTTCCGTTAAACAGTCACAGATTACTACAATTAAAACGTTAATTATGACGCTATGAAAGGGACAAAGGAATCCAAATAAAGTGATGTATTGACATTTTTTTAATTAATTCATTCAGACTCCTACTGTGTTGCATAATTACGCTTAAGTGTTTAATTACATATTTTGACGGGATCCTCAATTACTCTGGCTTAATAAAATATCATTAGGCGGTCTCCCAGGTTCTGAGCTGAGGAGACGTCGTACAGTATTGGTTGCTCTATTTAAATAAAGTATTAGATTACAGGGGCGGCTGCATGGTTTACTTGGCAGTTCTCCAACCCCTCAATCTAAACTAAATCTCTGTTAACCTGGAAGCTGCTCCTCTCATCAAAGTTTGACATAGAAGCAAACAAACAATGAGAAATTTACATATTAATTAGCGTCGCTGGATTCGGTGGTGTGGGTGGAGGAGGGTGGGGGGGGCAGGGGGATGAATTCAAATGAGTGGTCCTTTGCTTCATGGCAATCTGCATCCACAGTGCTGTCTGGCTCTGTGGCGCACGTTCCACGGAACAATGACGAATGGCTGAGGCTTAAGGGCACAAATACACACCCTATCACATGATTATGGTCGTCTTACCCATTGATAAATAATGCATGCATTATTTTTGCACACATTCAGTTGACGGTGGAATGCGACTTCCCCATGTTTTGTCCTTAGTAGGTCTTTCTTGCCCCCGCGTAAATCGGGTTCCTTTTCGCCAGCTTTCTTCCCCCCCAGAATCTTTTTGTTTAATTTTTTGGACAAAAAACTCTCCCGATGGAATACTAATTATTTGCCGAGATTAAAATATGTAAAGGTTATCGGTGCAATCAGCGGCGGTACACCGTGGAAGTGTAGCACATGTTTCCTGAACACTGTGGTTCTCTGTAGGCCTTTGCCAGTCCTGCGTGAATCTATTAATGTGTTTTACATCTTCGGCGCACGGGAACAAGGAATCCGTGGCATGTGGCTCAGAGGCAAGAAGCTATAATTAGAAGCACAGCTCAATTGGTTAGCAGGTAATTTACCTTCAGGGCTAGAAGTCTAATTATTGTCTTTGAAAAGCTCATTTAGCGTCAAACACTTCAGGTGTCCCCCTCGTCGCCCAACCCCACCACCCTGCCCTCCTCCCCCTCTCTCTTTAGCAAAGAGAGAGGTGTCCCGCAGCATCCGATGGTACCTTAGGCCTCCTCGCTTCCTTACCCTTCTTGTCCTTTCCTTCCTGTACTTGTTCGGTCAGAAGTGAGCTTAAGCTTTGTCCATGTTTACAATCCCTT
>NC_136944.1:15383207-15390707 GCF_949987615.1 Pollachius pollachius
CAATGACAAGGTCTCTGGTAGCCTACGTTTAAGAAACCCCCAAACCGAATCAACAGTCATAAAATCACTCATTTTGGTTAATGAGCATATTAACAGCCGCAATAGTGTTTAAGCACAAACAAGATCAACAACATTAATAATTGCTACTCTCTAGTGCCTGCCTGATGTAAGCTTTAATAATTAACAAGTCTTTGTCTCGTCCCTAGAGGCTATATTCCTATTATCCAACTAAGTTACAAACAAGTAATTACGCTGTCACCCAGTGGTCAAAACAGTTACCTCGGAATACCATCTAGAGCAAATTTAACACCTTTAGCAGCGATATATACACATTTCCAGCACACCTGGCAGATGCCTCAGTTATATAGCCACAGCATGGCATTTCAAGTTATTTATTTCTCCTCTCATTAGAGGATTACTCTGCTTACCTCCTGTGTTTACATATTAGCGCTAATCCAATTGAGTCAACAAGGCACTTAGTGCAGGCTATGAACTGAGTCTGAGGGACTTACAAAAATTGTGAGGGAGGGGATATTAATTTACTTCTTCTTCTTCAGATTTTTAGGGCTTCCAGGGAAAATAGTTTGAACACATGTTGTGACAAATGAGCATTTCGAGGAAGCGCGTTTGTCACCGTGAGTGGTGGGTGTGGGTGGTGCGTGCGCCAGCGGCCTGTAGAGGGCGCCCATGTTGTGAGACGGCTTTATGACCTAAAACCTACACCAAATCGTATGAGTGCGGTATGAGCGGGGGCACAAGGCTATATTTAACGGTACTCAACCGAGGACTATTATCTACATTCAATATTAATATTATTTTTCCATTTATAAACAAAAAAAGGATTCCTATTACCTCAAAATGAAATTTGAATAAGGAGATTATGCTTGGACATATAGGCCCTAATACCTCTCTTAGAGGAATACAAGTGATTAAAAAAAGAAATACTTTGGATATGTCTTCTCGCCGTGGTTTGAAGACCAAGCAACACTTTCTGGTTAATGAGGATTGTGATCCCTGGGCTCAACCCTCTCTCTCACTCTCTCTCTCTCTCTCTCTCTCTCTCTCTCTCTCTCTCATCTCTCTCTCTCTCTCTCTCTCCCTCTGTCCAGTCTCTCCTATCCCCATCGCCCCTCTCCCCCTCCTTCCACTATCCCCACTATCATCCCTGCTATAACATCAGCTCTGAACTTTGACCCCGGGGGCTGTGCCTGTGTCAGCTCAAACTAATTAGCCTCTGGTCGTCAGTGAC
Organism: Pollachius pollachius; assembly: GCF_949987615.1. Lineage (NCBI taxonomy): Eukaryota > Metazoa > Chordata > Actinopteri > Gadiformes > Gadidae > Pollachius > Pollachius pollachius. The sequence continues at coordinate 15,384,457 of NC_136944.1, forward strand.
TGCACAACACAGCTCACGCCGGAGAAGATCGGCTTCTCCCAATGTGCGTTACTAAAACGCACATTGGGAGTGGGTGTGGTGTGTTGTTGTGTAGAGCTGTCATTGTAGGTATACAGCAGAACACAACCCTTGTTTTCGTGTAATAGCGTTTTATGTTTACACACCTAGGCACATTTAGAATGAGGAAGCAGAAGAAAAACACACACTACAGTGTGTCCGTGTCACCCCAAATCACTAACTCAGCAAACAGTCAATAAGTGCCAATTTGTCTGGAAAGCCACGCTCCCTAATATTACTCAAACCCCTATTTATAGAGCTCACACTGCATTGGCTCATTATGGAGCCAGTATTTGTCTAGCTGAACCATTTATCATCCCTAATTAGCTATAGATCAATAAGGCAATTGATTTGGCAGTAGACCTCCACTCCGAGTGCCGGTGGAGATAAAGCATGAAAAATGCAATACAATCTGACCATTACATACAGACAGAAACATGGTTCTACAGATTTCCCCCAAGACCCCCATCGCGTAAAACATTTTGTAGCACCAAATAACTTGTCAATTCCTGATTACCGATCTCACGTCGAAACAAGAGACAACCTATATGCATACTCTGCGGTAAGGAGAACTCCTACCCATTAACAAAAGGGTAACGTTGATATAAAAACTGAGCTGCTAAACACACATCTTCTGGTAATTATTATTTGTTAGCTTAAACAGTCCAGAGGCCTCAGTGCTTGAAGGGTTAGACGACTCACTGCATGGGGTGCGTGTCTACAGAGGACACACACACACACACGTTGGCATGTTATGTTTTGTCAAAGATTCTTGCAGTCATTTTTTTTTCTTTTATCATTAATCATTAGCCCCGCGCGCCTTTTCCTCCCGGGCTGGCGCTGACGGGAGCTAATTACGTCGTGACTGGTGTCAAGTATGCTAAGAGACCATGCTAGTCACGCTAGCCCCTGCGCTCGCGGCTCCGCACAGACCACTGACACACGGCGCATTGGGGACTCCTCCTCACTTGTTCACTTAAACACATCAGACTCACAGGGAAGGGAGATGGATCATACAGCTGCATACATGGCTAAACAAAGAAAGCCTTCTTTCATATATAGTCCGCCGCTGAAGACGATTCAACCGTTTTAGTCATGTTGTTATCGGGCCCGAGATAAGCGGTCGTATAATTGGTTTTCTAACTAAATAAAAGCATAAAGGCAAGACGTGGTGTGTGAGTGTGTCTACTGAAATTGAGCAGCCTTTTATATGTACACATATGCATGCCCTTTACAAAAGTAGACTTAAAGAAGTGAAATTGCCTTTTTTGGGGGAGGAGATAGTCAAATCAGAGATATGGTAAGGAAAATAAAAAAGTGCTTTGTGTGTGGTTAGAATCAGCTAGTGAAGTAACACCCATTAGAAGCTAATTTGCACCTTGAGGCAGTTCATTAATAGAAACTGGTAAAATCACACCAGTAGCCTGTCCGCACCTCAGGGCATCGTCTCTCTCCGTCAAAACACACATACGTTTCTCATTCTCACTATTAGTCCCCAATTGTGAGCCTACTTGACAAGAGACCCACACGTTTTTGTATCATTACTTAGCCATATCTTTATCAGCCGTCCCACTTAGTTTTATTTTTCTCCCAAGATTTATTTCATCTCTTTTACGGGCAATCTATTTAACGTTGGCATATCATCTGTCTAGAGATGTTTTTTTAATACAATACACAGAGTAAAGAAAACAGTAATGTATGATGTGCTCTTTTTTTTGTTATTGTCGAATGCATCAACACTATTCTGGGAGCCATGAATCACTCTGATCATGTTTTACATCCTTGTCTTTTACATCTATTTCAGGGCGCGCTATCGCTTACAATCATAGCCGGGGGGGGGGGGGGGGCAGCAGCCAGAGACAAGACTAAAAGTCTTTGCGATTCAATGTTCTTAACTCTTAGCACAAAGGCTTGTGTCACCAGCTACAACAAACGGGTGGTGGTAGTGGTTAGTGGGGGGTTCGCATAAACAAAAAATATGACTTCTCACACGCAGCCTCAGGCCAGAATAAAACAAGAGGGGGGGGGCAGGGGGAGATGCAGTTCTGCTCTTTGCCGACAGATGACCTAATCCCTCCCCCACCCCCCCTCCTCCCCCCCCCTCTCTCTCTCTCTCTCCCCCCCCCCCCTCTCTCTCTCTCTCTCTCTCTCTCTCTCTCTCTCTCTCTCTCTCTCTCTCTGTCTTCCCCTGTGTCCCCCCCCACCGATCCCAAGTGGCCCATTCTGGTCTGGATTCTCCATGAATCTCTCCCTCCCCTCCTCTCTTGTTTAACTTATTTTTCTCTCCTCCCTCCTTTCCACCTCTCTCTCTCTCTCTCTCTCTCTCTCTCTCTCTCTCTCTCTCTCTCTCTCTCTCTCTCTCTCTCTCGCTCTGTGATGTCCAGCTGCTCCTGTCAACACCTTCTTACAGCGAGCAATTCAATTGCAACACACTGGCAGCTGAGGCCCCCCGTGATGAACTTCAATCTGCTGTGTGCAGAGGGGGCCTTCACCCCTGAGTTGGGCTAATCAAGGGAAACACCCCCATCACCCCACCCCCATCCCCACAACCCCACCCCTCTCATCATTTCCAAGAGGGAGGAGGGGCAAGCGGGGGTGTCCACCACCGCGGACAGATTGAGGCCCGAGTTACCCTGTAATTACCCAGCTACTGACTCTCTCTCTCTCTCTCTCTCTCTCTCTCTCTCTCATCTCTCTCTCTCTCGCTCTCTCTCTCTCTCATTCCCTCTTCTCTCTGTCTCTCTCTGTGTATCTCTATGTCTCTCTCTCTCTCTTTCTTCTCTCTCTGTCCATCTCAGTGTATCTCTCTCTCTCTCTCTCTCTCTCTCTCTTTACTCTCTGTCTAGCTTTCTTCTACCCGTCTCTCTTTTCTCTCTCTACTCTTTCTCTCTCTGTCCTCCATCTGTCTCTGTGTGTTTGTGTCTCTCTCTTTCTCTCTCTCTCTCTCTCTCTCTCTCTCTCTCTCTCTCTCTCTCTCGCTCTCTCTCTCTCTCCTCTGCCACAAGCTGGTGCATTTGATCCTGCATGTAGAGGCACCGATACTAGCTGGGCCGGTCGTGATCACTTTTTCATGCTGATTAAAAGTTAAGCAAACACACACCACCAGCAACCACCACCAGCACCAGTACCAGCAACCACCACCAGCACCAGTACCAGCCACCACCACCACCCCCACCAGCAGCATCAGCACCACAACTGGCACCACAACAACCATCGCAAACAGCAACAAGAAGCAACGTCTCCGTTCCCCTTTTATTACCTTAACTTATGAAGTCTCTCTCTCTCTCTCTCGCTCTCTCTCTCGCTCTCTCTCTCGCTCTCTCTCTCTCTCTCTCAAGACATTTTTACCAGAGAGCGCCAGGGAGCGAGGGGGGCATTTTGTTATGCCTTCTACGGTTACACAGTGCAAATGTCTCTTGCCGGGAGCTTTTGATTATTTTCTAAGTTGGTACAGTCCCCAGGGGGACGTTCTCAGGGCTTTCTGAATTTTATTAAAGCCTCTGCCGCTGATTACTTTGAGTGAGGGGTTTGGCAGAGCGCTGTGTTTTTTTTTTCATTTTTCTTTAGGGGGAGTTGGCGGAGGATGAGAACGTTGGCCCGGCAGGGTCATGTTTAACATGTCCACAGGCAATCAATTCACCTTAACCCTCCTGCTACCCCAGCCCTCTCCACCTTAAGCTGTCCTTAATACCAGGCAATGGCGAATTACTGATAAGGCGCTGGGGTCTCTGACCTATATATCCCTTGCTCTATGTATTGAAAAATCCCCTAACCCTAACACCCACCCACACCCACACTGAAAGTACTGCAGCATTTGTTTTGTTAAATGCATAGAAAGTGTGTATTTAAACAATGTCTCTTTGAATGGGAGATTTTTTTATTATTGTGTAATACACTAGGGTTTTGTTTCTAGTAAGAGATACAGTAGGGACTCTTACAGCGCAATCGTTTGCTAAAGAAAAGGGAATACTGAAGACATAATGTATTATGATACAATAATACAACAATACTACAATATATATTTTTTTGTCATATAGTAACCCTTAAGTCAATTAATTAATGACTAACTTGATTAAACTAAACTAAATTATTAAATTATGTAATTTGAAACTAGATGCTTGCTTAAATTGTTAAGAAGAAATGCAAGTAAGCACTATATATGAACTGAATAAATGCCATTATGTTTCCATTCATTTTTTCCATGTGAACAAAACTAAACCCATTTGTTCGCCTTCGATTTTTGCTCAGAAGATAAATGCAAAATAAACCATTTACAATTCTGTCTCCTGCCTGTGTTCAATGCAGCCTTTGCTGCAAAGTTATAGCAGAAGTAAAAGTATAGCTGTGGTTAGATTTCCCTATTTAGTTTCTTTCTTCTGATAGTCTGGTTTTTTTTGGCCCAGTCTTCTTCCTCTTGATATGTTCATAGCTCAGTGGATACACTGTATTTCTTTTCCATGTCACTGACCTCTATGTAAGTTTTTACTTAACAAGCATGCAAAGGGTTCTACATTTGCCCTCTTATGACAGTGACTAATTGTCCCGAGGATGCGAGCTGCTTGTTAGGGCTAAAGGGATTCACTTGCGCTTCACCTGGCTAAATTCATTATTTCTCTCTTTTCAATTCACTGCACCTTATCTTAAAGGTTAAGCAAAGAACACATCCAAAAACCTCCTCTAATACCGTGCCGTTATTTTTTTTTCTATGTGGACTTGCTCCAACATCTATCATCACACCTAAGGCCCAAAACTTGATAAAGTGATTACTTGTAAAATGATTGCAATATGTTGAGTTTTAAAAAACAAAACATTGATAGCACTGAATTTTTCATCAATGATGAAATATGTTCATCCGCTTTTGAACTATTTAGGTGTGTTAGTTGAAATCAAACGCTTAGATATATGTTAAAGAAAATACATTATTGTGTTTGCTTAAAATATGACAATGTACCACAGCCAAATGCACGTCAGAAACTGTTACAGATGTAGGTGCAGTAATCAGATAAAATCAGGGCATACAAAACTAACAAATTCATTATAAATGCCTTTAAGAAAAAAATGGATGCACTGTTTATTAACTTATACATTTATTTATTTTTGTATTTATTGATTTGTCTTTCCTCTCTCTCTCTTTCCTCTGTGCTGTGCTGTCTCACCACTGCCTCACACCCTTAGGGGCTGTCTGGTTATTGGGGCTGTCTGTGAAAAAGGCCCCTCTCTCTCTCTCTCTCTCTCTCTCTCTCTCTCTCTCTCTCTCTCTCTCTCTCTCTCTCTCTCTCTCTCTCTCTCTCTCTCTCTCTCTACCTCTCTCTACCTCTCTCTAACCCCGCTCTCCGTCTTTCTCTCTCTCTCTTTCTCTCCCTCTCGATCTCTCAACCTCTCTCTCTGCTCCTCCCTCTCCCCCGCCTCTGTGGAGCTACCTGTGCAGCTGCCAGTGTTCTGTCTGTTTAGACAATTAAGAACAGGCGACGGAGGTGGGGGTGGGATGGGTGGTCGGCTGGTGGGGGTGGTGGTGGTGGTGGTGGTGGTGGTGGCTGGGTGGGTGGGTGGGTGGTGGTTTGGTACACCACTACAAGAAACACCAGTCTGACTGCAAGTTGTGCTTCCATATTACCGCCCTGCTGTTTTGGTGTTTATGCCCTCTGTTTACATGGAGCCCACAGAGGGGGGTGGGTGTGTTTCTGAGTGTGCGTGTTTGTAAGGGATGGGGGGGGGGGGGGGGGGGATGGGGGGGGGGGGGGAGACAATCAATGCCTAAAAGGAGGACATTATCCCTGCTAATACAGCGGATGCAGCTTCATTAGACTCTTGTCTCACGTATAAAAAACTTTCCCCTCCCCTCTCCACACTTTCAGTACGGTCGCAATTCAGGTTTGCCAGACCGCAGGGGTTCGTTTGGGGGGGGGTGGAAGAAATGCAAACACACATATTTGCCGTTACTATGGTGACTGCAGTGAATCCCTGCCACCGGCAGTATATCACACAGCAGTGCTGTATTTATTCGTCTTTACTTGTTTTCCGTGTATTTTTCAGTTTTTTTACTACTTTATCTCCTGTACTGTAGCTAGCTAGCTAGCTCCCTTCCTTCCTCTGCCACGCCTCCGAGCAATCTACAACGTTTGCCCCCCACCCATCAGCATCACCGAGCCACACCTGTCCCCGGACAGGTCTTCGACGTATAAATTTAAAATGAT
>NC_136944.1:15395707-15448207 GCF_949987615.1 Pollachius pollachius
GCTTTCACGTCTAACTGCTTCTGGCCTCGTTGTTTCCACCGATGTGACGGTTTGTTAATCATTTATATCAATAAAAAGCGTGGTTAATGCTCATTTCTTAACTTAGCCATCAATAAATGACCGTGAAACCGTTGAAAATTAACCTCCAAATGTCAGGGGGGAACCCAATCGCCTTGCACTAATATTTTTCCTTAAGTCAATAAGGGATATTTATAAAGGAAATGCAGTCTACTCACTCTGAAACAATATAATATACAATGATATAATATATATATATATATATATATAGAATACATATATACATATACAAATATAATAATAGTTTTTTCTTTACAAAAATTAATTTGCAACCCAAATGTAATGTTTGACCAAACATTAAAAAATATAATTGTGAAATTCTTGCTGTTCAGTCATGGAAGTTAACCTAGTACCCAGACTTATTGTATTTTGATCTGATTATTGTGTTTTCTGGTCCAGAAAATGCATATTCCCCTAGATGTTGGTATTCCCCACAGAACCCAAATACCCAAACCCTAACCCTATCCCAATAACCATAACCAACTGAAGTCACTGATCACTGATTAGCGCTTCAGTGTTGCCTGGCTGAACGTAGGCTGATGAAGAGGATCTGGGAGCAGAATGCACACCGAGCAAAGAGCCGGCCATGGTGGAGCAGCTCTGAGAACGTAATGACGGGAGGGGTCCCAGAGGGGCCCATGGCTCCTACCGCTGAATCTGGGGACGTCTGCTTCTGTAGGACGGCCGACCATCTGTGGAGGGGAGGTGCTCACCCTACAGACCCTCCCCTCTATTCACACCCTCTAATAAGCCACATGTTTACTTCCTTCCTATAGACTACCTTGAGTGGATTTTCAGCTAATCGCACACAACAACATTTACATTTAGTCATTTAACAGCTGTTCCCTATTTTGTCCAAAGCGACTTAAAGTGAGGCTGCCTGAGAACAAACTAATCATATCAATCCAATTTGGAGTAACTACAATAATTCCAAATAGAGAACTAGAGCACTAAAGAGTATCGGGTTGAATAAATGTGTTGATTAGATTAGTTAATCGAAAGAACATTTCAAAAATATCATAATCTATCAATTGTTAAAATCATTGATCAAGTAGAAATAGCAATCATCTGCGGCTTAATGTTAATGTTGCAGTTCCAATTCCAATGTTTGGGTCACGGATCATAGTAAAATGAACAGTTTCATTTTATCTTAACTGCTTGTCAGATAAAGCGAGCATACTTGAGACACATTAGACATATTTGCTATTATTAATGGCATTTTATAGACTAACTGATTCATTTAAAAAATAATCAGTATGTTTATTGATTAAGAAAATAATCCTTAGTTACAGCCCGAGTAACTTTATGAAGCAGGTTAACCCCCTGAAAGATACTTTTGGCCTATATTATTAGCATTTGAGTATATATTTCAGTAACGATTGATGGATCCTTTACGAGATCCGGTGGTGCATAGCAATAAACCACCTCTGGGTTTACTTTCTCGAGACAGCTCAAGATAGTATGATCCAGAAAGAGTCTTAATATACAGCACTTCCACACTAGTATAAGTATAACTGAACTGTGTCCAACAAGTGAACCCTAACTATGGCTTTGATTTAAGTTTAAGTAGTCTGTGGATTTAACATATTTTAGCTTGGAGAGGCAACAGTGGGTTTTCCTATGTTGATAGATTTGTTGTTTGTATTTAGTTATTAAGTCCTTTAGGTCTTAGCTTTCAGGTAAGATAGCAATTATGGTATAAGACCATAATTGCTATCTTGTTTGTCCATTCTGGCTACTGTAGAAACATGGCCTTGCCACATGGCGGGTTCCAGTACCCTATGTAGCTATAAAGGGATCCTTCAATTGTAACAAAAACACAACCGTTCTTATTTTCACATACTTACAATTATACTCAAACACAAGCATACTTAGCAATTTTATATTCAATCTCTGCCAAGTCCATTCCTCCAGATACCACTAAATTCTGCACGCTGAACCTCATATTAATTAGACACCAACATAATGTACTTTATGTGATTCATGCAGACTAGCATACATTTTGTTTTAATGTACCGTTTTAAAGCTACTTTCAAACATCCAAACCATGTAACTGAGCGGCTTTGTTAATTAGCCAATTTTATGTGAATGGTAAGCCTACGACGAGGCCCACCTGTGCTGTTATTGCTGTTCCAGGTGGCAGAGCTGACCACAAACAAACCGCCCAATGAGAGAGCCCGACTGCCCTGAAGTAGAATCCGTACAATCCAATCCGCCTTCGGGTGGATTTAACAGATCAACAAAGAGGAATACATTTCATTAGATATTTATCATGTGAATCTACACCGTGTTTGCTGCCGCTAACCTTTCCTTATGGAGTTATCAAGAGACATGTCTGAAGTACATTAGCATCACGAGATGCAGGGATTATTATGAGTAGTGGCTTCCTATAATGCTATTCTCACATAATAAGATAGCTGTATACAGACATCTTCAGACAAACATTAGTTTACACATGATCAAAAGCTCACATCTTTATGCAGGACCTGATGCTTTTGATATACTGTAGATGGCATGTCAAAAAAAGCCACAAAAATTCAGGGAAAGAAAGATACCGCATTTGTTTGTTTGTTATTATGTGACATTTCAAATATGACCATGTGCATTCCTTTTGAATGTTAATGTGTGATTAAAGAATATGAATCGGCAGGATGTGGCTTTCATATTATGTGCTCTTTGGAAGTCGTATTTGAGTGGAGAAACCGGCATTTATTTGTAGAGCGGATCAAAAAATCTGGAGTGTTATTAAATGTTTAGCATAAATCGCTGCTAGGAATCTATTTGGACGTTTCTGAAAGATTTGTTTGTTTTTCTTGGTGTATGCTTTGGGCTGTACACAGATCCAAAGGTAGTGTACATTGTTTCGCACTCTGAAAGGTTTCGAGATAGAGTTACCCATAACGTTATAACTTCAATCATATCCATGGTTTCATGATTGCCTTCATCCATTCATAATGTTCTCTCATTTATATATTCAATTCGACACATTTAAGTTTGGTCCACAGTTGATGCTGAAAAAGCATTTGCCTGTAATACAATATATCCTGACATTTAAAAGTTGGGAAAGCTGGTTTAGTGTTATTAGGTGTTTCTCAGCAGCTCAGATATCGTAGTGGTATAATAATATAAAGCACAATGTAAAAGTGTTGATGGTATTCTGAATTATTCTGCTGCATCATGGGATTTTTCTACTTTTTCTCAGAAACTTGTATTGTGTGTAAGTACACACCCGTAAAACAATGAATATAAATATAGGACCTCACATCACCATCATTACAACACCCTTGCTGTGGAGCATCCCATTTGGAAACTTTGTCTGGAACATGATATTCGGTGATAATCTTTGCCTGACATACCTTTGCCTGAAGGTTTTGATGGAGCTTCCTGTGCTACTGAATATGTTTTGTTAGTTTTTTAAGCGCTATCATTGAGTGCTGAAATTAAGAGGGATACACGCCAGAGACACTCGTGTCTTTAATCAACCACTTACCTGTCTGAATAAATCAGCTTGCCTAACTACCCTTGTTGACATTTGAAGCCTGGATGATCATAAAAAACGATGACGCCGGGAAACGCTGGACTTAAAATACTTAATCACACACACTTGACACACACAAAACCCAGAACGTCGATGGTACTACATGGTGTAACAACAATCTGAATAAATCGTCACAAGAAAAACACGTGCACAACTGAATCACACATTTCAAACAGCAAGATCAACTGAAAATCTCACAAAGGCTCCGGCAGAGTGGATTTGAAAGTGGTACTCAGATGAAGATGAAGGTGTGTGTGTGTGTGTGTGTGTGTGTGTGTGTCTGTATGTGTGACATGCATTTGTACATGCAAACATGCGTGTGTGTGTGTGGGTATCCTTGAACACTTGTGTTTATGTGTGTGTGTGTGTGTGTGTTTGTGTGTGTGTGTGCGTGTGTGTGGGGGTGTGTGTGTGTGTGTGTGTGGGTGTGTGGGTGTGTGTGCGTGTGTGTGTGTGTTCTAAAGGAAGGTGGGGGGTTGGGGGGAAATGAAAACAGGATTAGACTCTACAGGCCTGGCTCCCACAGATTGCCTGGAATGGGAGAACAGATTTAAAGAAGCCACTATGTGTTGACAGGTTTGGTGTTGCACAGGCATTTCCCTCCCCCCCCCCCCACCCCCCCCCTTAGCCCTAGCCCCCTCCTCCCTTCTTTTTTCTCCCCCAGCATTACACTTACACATTTGACTAGACCCATGTCAAACCCTGTTTACATGTCATGAAAGGAAGCGGAACATGCTCAAATGGGGTAAGCCATTGAAGAAGGCACTTGGATGATTTGACAGTTTGGGTCTCAGCGTATAGTTCTAGCTCTCTTTAATGTGCGCTTCAAGAAGGAGATGAAGGGAAGAATGGAAAACACTCATGTTAACATCTCCCCCCCTTTTGAAAAGTGCTGGGATTGATAAACATAATGCCGGGTCTTTAGAAGAAAAAAAAATGGTCAGAATAATACAAATATGTATAGTTTTTTTTTGCGAAGATGTCCTTTACCTTTCGATGTTCCCTTCTGCTCGAAGAACCGAAATACTTGCCATGCCTGCTATGCTTAAGTTCTTCTGGTGCTGTGTCAGCAAGTTTGGGAGATTAAACTGTTTCATGTTTAATAGGATAAAGAGGTACATGAGCTTCTATCCAATCCTGGCCCAATTGAGTGTTTTTAATGCAATTTGTCAAGTCCCTCCGCTAGTGGGATTTGTTCCATACTGTTAGAAGTGGAGTCAATTACACTGCATCTCCGAAGAGCATTTTGGCTGAGAGATTGCTCATCTTGCAATATTAAAGCTACTTAGTGCATGAGGCCGGACTGAGTGAAATGCTCAGACGTTTAGCTCAGACTTTTTCTCAAAAATCCCCCCCCCCCCAAAAAAAAAATCTAATGGAGAGGATGTGATTATTATTATGTTTATTAATTCAATTCATCAGTCAGTACCTCCATCATCGTGCTGATGGATATTTTCCATCCCTCTCCCCCACCCCATCGTAAACAGGAAATCACTTCACTTAACTGTATCTGTCACTTAAAACGCCCCATATGATTAATTATATTGACTTGGAAGTATTACAAATGACGCACCAGTTAATGTTAACAAATATTCGTCCCCTTAAGGGCCTTCAATAATCATTTCATATTCATATCAAATATTATTCCATCCCCCCTGCTGTGAGAGATCCTATTTTATTATCATTTTTTCTCTCTCGTTTTGTGATCATACATAATTTAGTCCCTGGCCACATCTAATAAATGATGTTGACATATGCTTTTTGCAAAGAGCGCTGGCTGGAAGTGTTGTTTGATAAGCTCGTTTGCATTTCCCCTTGATCCAATTTTGCCCTAGCAGAGCACGAATGGACAGTCCTTCTCTTCTGGCCCACTAGACCCTGAGATGTCTCCAGGCTCGAGAAAAATCAAGACAAGGGAGGGAAAAGGTTTTATTACAAAAGTACTTTGTTTTACTTATATTTCACTTGCACACTGAATTATGTTTTCCTTTAAACGTTTTCTTTCCTGAGAAAACGTTTTTTAATGAGCCATTGGCAAATAGCCTACATAATACCAAAGTTGTACCATATTTTCACGTCAATGATGTGACTGATCACTGGTATGTTTTATGGACGCACGCCTCTTGCCTCTTTTCCTGGGATGCTGACAATAGTGAGGGTGACGGGGGAGAAGAAGGATGTTGGCACAGTGGGTGGGGGGGCTGATGTGACATCATGCCTCCGAGGCCGAAAGCTACTACGATTAAACCCCTCAGCAGCGGTGGGGGTGGTGCTACTGAGCTTAACGTTGCATAAGCACCGAATCGGAGCCCCCCACCGCCCCCCGACTCTCTCTCCCTCTCTCTTGCTATCTCTCTCTCTTGCTCTCTCCCTACATGATCTACATCTATAAATATGAGCGCTTTTGAAATCAGAAATTCCTCATGGTTGTTCCAACTCAAACTGTAAATCAACTGCCCTTTTCCCCCACTGATCACCAACCCCTTTCACATGTCGATTGAGAGTGAGAGAGAGATGGGAGGGAGAGTGAGAGTGCAAGAGAGAGAGAGAGAGAGAGAGAGAGAGAGAGAGAGAGGGGGGAGAGCGAGGGAGGGATCAATTCGATCAATTTCCCTCCTACCAATTGTTTGTTGTTGTGTGTGTGGTTTTTTTCGTCCTGTTGACCACACCTCAAGGATTAATATTTGATTAGCCTTGAGGAGAGGTGGAAAGTACTTATTAACCTTATTTGTCAATCTGTCAGTGCGACTGTGTGGATTGTGCCTTGCGGCACGGAGGGAAGGGGAGGGGGGGGGGGTTTGTGGGGGTGTGGTGGGAGGGAAGGGAGGGGGGAGCCAGAGGGGAGGGGGTGAGGAGAGCGGGGGGGATCACTTCAGGGGATACGGCTGTGTTTGAATGGCTGTGCTGAGGCTCACCATGCTTCATCATAATCATCCATTTCAGCCGACTGCCACTAGCAGAACGTTCATTACTGCTTCTCGAATGAATTTGTTAATTGATAAAATGATATATAACGTACCCAAACAATGTCAGCGGTTGTTGTGTTTTTGTTCGTCAGTTTGTCTATTTTTTTTCGTTGCTGTATATCCTTCAGCGATTTTGCGCCATTATACCATGTGCTTTTCAGAGGTGAACGAAGAAGAATGCAAAAAAGACTAGTTTCTGATATTTAATCGTATTCATTAAGATGTTTTGTAAACAAAAATGGCGGGCATTGCCAAGCAGGTCATTTTCATTATATCCTGTGAATACGAAAGCATTTGTTCATTTTGAAATTGATGAGTAAACTTCCACATGGCAAGCGCTGAGCGGTCCGTTTTTTCATTAGTAATTTTAATTAAGTCTTCTGCACACCGCTGAAATTGACTTTATGTATAACTGCTCATTATACATCTTGTTTTTCTACAATGGGGAAATTAAAGGCCCTCAAATGGATGAATTTGAGGCATGATTAGTCTTCGTCATCCCAAATGTATAATTTCTTAATGCTTTTGTTGAGCATTGAAGCAAAGTGAAATTGATATGCGGTATATGAAAACATTTAATGAATTGCCAATTTTGCTATCAAACTCAAGCTAACAAATATTCTTTGGGGATGTTTCTGGCAACATGCTCACGTTGTGTTATGGTTATATATTCATATTGAATTTTTTTATTGCCAAATTAAGAATAATTCATGCAGCACAAGGTGTGCTGCACACACACAGAGACACACAAACACAAACCCTCCCCCCCCACACACACAAACACATACACAAACACACACACACACACACACACGCAAAAAAAACACAGACACACACACATACAAACACAGACACACACACAGACACACACAATCTAACACAAACCCTCCCCCCCACACACACAAACACAAACACACACAAAGACACGCAAACAAAAACACACACACACACACATACAAACACAGACACACACACAGACACACGCATACTAACACCGAGAACACGCACGCATACATTCACACATTGACCGTGTCCTTTGTTTACTGCAAGCACCTCTTGCATCACGTAGCTGCGGCAGTACTTCCACAGTCGCTCTGTTTCTAAACGTGTTCAGCTGGAACCACGGCCATGTGCTTCTTCCTGAGAAAAACCAACCTCCTCCCCCCTACACACTCTCTGCAAAGCTGGCTGTGGGCATCCGAGATCCACCCCCCTCCCCCCGCCCTCTCAACCTTTAGCGTTATCTGTGATCATACCATCTCCCTCCACCTCCACCTCCACAACCCCCCCGCTCTCCATCGAGCTCCGTCAGAAGCGCGTCCCACGGTCCTGCCGGTGTTAATTACACCTCCCTTTTGATGTGGGAGAGAGAACAGACCACAGGCCCGCTGGAGATTGATTACTCTTTGAGCTGAAGTTGTCTTCCAATTACTTAGACAATTAGCCAACTAATTAAAATACTTAGCCTGTAACATTGAAAGGGAAGAGGAGTAATACTGTGAGGCCGTCCCCTGATGTACGATCTGCCAGGGATATTGCGACGCTGTCTCGACTGGGAGGGGGGGGGGGGGGGAGTCTGGAGACAAGGGGGAGAGAGAGTGTCTTCACTGGGGAGAAAAGCTGGTGTAAGCTCACCTGGAGTTTTTGTGGAGTAGTTTTGGAAGATTGCTATCCGTCAAAGCAGGGGAACTTTGACAGCGCGTCACTAGTTTTATTGTTGGAGGGTGATGGTGGATTTCACATAGAAACTTTTTTTATGAAATATTTAAAAAATATGTGCAATATGGTTGAATTGTATGAATCTGAAATGTTATACTCTTTATGTATGGTTTCATGTGTCTAAAAAAAGATACACTAAGTACAATACTTAATTGAATACAATAATGCAATACAATAATTAAAAAGGCTTCAATAGCACAAAACACAATCCTTGCATGCTACTCACAAATCAACAAATGATAAATACAAAGGATATAAGGGTTTGGCTATCTTGGGAGCATCCTGTTAAAAACTTGAACATGACCAACATGAGATCCCATGAAGAGTGAAGCCAAAGTCAGGTGGCTACCAGTCTCAACATACTGATGTTAAAAGCCAGCAAACCGTCCTCTGTCTTGTCATTCTGCACTGTGGACACACGTTGCCTTTCTAATGTCCTTATCTACGAGGGGATACTTAGCATCATAGACCGCCCCAGAAATGGGTCTTTGTATTGTTTATCTTCAACCACCACACACATTCAAATCCTCTGTAAAGTTTCTGGTGTGCATGCATGTGTGTGTTTGCGCGCGAGTGTGTGTATGCGCGTGTATGTGTGTGTATGTGTGTGTGCGTTGGCGTGGATCTGAGTTTATGCGTGCATGTGTGTTTGCATGTGTGTGTGTGTGTGTGCGTGTGAGTGTGTGTGTGTGTGTGTGCGTGTGTTTTTTGTATGTGTGGACACACACAAGTGTGTGTGTCCACCATCTAACTTGGCCTGTCACGCCCCTCTGTGTTCCCCTCAGAGCAGCTGTGGGCAACTTCATTATTCCTCCGTCTTTGTTATGGTAATGGCGTGTTATCTCTGTGAAGGACAACTACACACGACACAACGGGATGTAGACATGTATTCAATTTATGCATTCATAATTGCTTTTGATTATGAAGATAATTATGTGGCACTCTAGAGAGTTTGGCGCTGGTTAAATTACACACTGCCTTTTTTTTTGTTCTTTGTTTTTTCGTTGGACCAACAGCTTATGTGTAAATAATATTTTAAGATAAAGGTTTTGAACTTTTAACCCAATGAGAGAGCATCTCTGACATGCATTTCTTGGGAAAGTATATTGCCTTCTGATAAACGCTAAATTTTTAATTAAAGACGCGCATTTTTGTTTTGTTTGTTATTTTATTTTGAGTGGAGTGTGAAAATACATTAGAAAGTCAACACACATTTATATATTTACTTATGTTTCTACTCATTAACCAACTTATTCACTAACTTATTTAGTTATTTATATATTCATTAACTTCCTTATTTAATTACTTAGTTATATATCTTTGTTTACTTTCCTTATTTTGCACCGCTTTATTTCTTCACTTATTTAATTGCTTTACGTATTCAGTTGAAACTCTTTAGTTATTTATTTGCTTCTTTGCTACTGAATGTTCTGCCTCATCCATCCACCCATCCGCTTGATTAAAAGACACGGGGCTCCCAATTCATCCAATGCAGCTGTTGTGAATTAACATATGAACAATTGAATTCTCTGATATGCTACTTATAAATTCATTCGTATGTTAATTCCCCCCTCTCGATGCTGTCCGTTACTTTTTCCCCGTAGAGAACCTGTGACTCAAGGGGGGGGGGAAGTGTGTCCGATTGTCTGTTGTTTTGGGGCCAGGTTTGGATCGAACAGCCTAGTGCGATTAGGAGGTCAGGGGACTAGAGGAGAACGGGCTCTCTGGCTTCATCCTCTAATCAGGGTCTCTATAAAACAATCTGAGCACCACTTAACCTGGGCAGAGGGCTTGATGTGGCTTGGCATGCTCTGTCTCTATTAATCCATCAAGCTACAGGCACTCTCTCGAGGAGCAGGATGCAAATGCTGATTATCGCTGAGACTCCCATTTCTAGTGTGTCTCCTTCTGTAGATCTCTGTCAGGTCTCTCCCTGGTTAAATTTATTATTATTATTTTTTAACGTTACATTGAATGTGGTTCTGAAGTGGGATTCAAAACCATTTCATCGCTCCATCTGTTAAATAGTCTATCTAATAGTCTATTTAGCCTACTCGAAGTTACTGTTTACAGGGTAAAAAACAATGACATTTTTTGAATCTCTATTTACTTGAATCAGAGTATCATATCAAGATCCATCAGGAGCCCATGGACCGCTTATTAGTGGAAAGCACAATATAGTTACAATACTTTGGGTGCTTAGCTTAGCAATCACAACTGTCCCATTTGATTCAACAGCTAAAGCACTTAGCTACTATAAAGAGAGACAATCTCTTCACATCGCAATTGAACATGTAGTCCCAGCTCCAATCAGTTTTAATTGTATCGTGAGCACATCATCAAAAGTACATTGATATTTTACCGTGTCGTGTTGGGAAAAAAAATCTGTGATCAGAGCCTGATGAATGTAGAAGCACGACATCGGAGGAATGCATTCGGTGGCCTTGAAGAAGGCTACCAAATACACTCAAGCACAACTGTTCAGAATTATTTTACTGCTATCCTACCGACCCCCCGCTCGCTGTGGATAAGTAGCGGTATGGCATGCGCTCAGACACTATCGAGTGAGGAGCAAGCATCACTTGATTCTGATGATTCCGGTGGCCGGCCATCCGTTCGCGACTGTGTAATGAATGTATCGTTTACCAGACGTGTTTACCTTGCGTGACTTACGGAGGATTCGGATCCATGTATTTCGGGGGGGCAGGTGGGGGAGAGGGGGAGGGGTAGAGGCATGATGCTCAAGGAGGCCTGGTGGTTCAGCTTGGCAGCGGCCATCAGGAAATCGAAACCAGTGGCTGTAATGAATATGGGGAGAATGCAACATTTTGTTATTTAACAGGGAATTAAGCAGAGGAGACATAGAGGCGAATGTTTTATAGGATCTAAGTGGCCCTCGGCGGGGAAAGAGCTGACCCTCGTATGCTGTGCCTCCCGCCGCCCGCAACGCAATAACCGTCTGGTCGTCATGGCGATAATGCCTTTGTGAGCGGTATCAATTGAGGATACTTTAGTTGCATACCTCATTAACCCCGGCAGCCCTTATATTGACCCCCCCCCTCCCCCTGTCCCCACCACCACTACCTCCGCCACACACACAGACAACGTTTCTCGTGCGATGGGGTCGTCGCTCTCCTTCGCCAATGCGGACCACCCCCTTTCCCCCCCACCCATTTACGTAAACGACCCCCTGCACTGCCGGCAATCGCTGCACAAACACTTCCTTGAATTCTCAGGACACTTCAGGGATGCTGACCTGGTAATGTCTCTCCTCCACCCCCACACCCACCTCCCATCCACCCCCCCCCCCATCCCGGCCCCCCATCCCGGACTGCTTCTGCCGCTGCTCGCGAGCGCTCAGGCTGCCCGATCGAATGGCTCTGCTCCATCGTCCGACGGCCAAGCACCACCACTGGGGGAGGGGATGGAGGAGGAGGAGGAGGAGGAGGAGGAGGAGGAGGAGGAGGAGGAGGAGGTGGTGGCGGAGGGACATAAAACAAGCAGCCAATATCCCATTGTCTCTGGCCACTTAGTTCCTCTCATTGTTGGAGGTTATTTTGTCCTTACGAGGGCCGCAAGGTGCTCCGTGTCACTGATGGGTGATTAATGGACCACCACACTCCCTCATCCCTCCTCCCCGTCCCCTGCACACACACACACACACACACACACACACACACACACACACACACACACACACACACACACACACACACAGCGCCCCTCACCTGCTGAGTCGTAAGAAGTGCACACACTCAGGTCTCGACTTACCTGCCTGGTCTCCCACCACGGGGTCTCCACGCGCACCCCCTTGAAGAAACCCACAGAGAGCCCCTAGTCAGTAGTGCTGCTTCGTTTATTTTGCACCTGTGTTCCTTTGACCGAAAAACTAATTGATTTGTTTTTTTTTACGACTTTAACCTGAGTCAAATCCCTGCTTGACTTCCTCTAATGAAATGTGATGAGTTGGGGGGAGGGGAGTTAAAGTTTCCCCTCATCTTTTCAGCTGAGCATTTTGGATTGTTTGTGGGTCCGTGTGTGTTGCGCCTGGATCTCGTCGGCCTGTTGTCCGTCGTCGTGCTTGTTGTCGGTGTTTGGCTCTTGTTGAAGGATCGCGCGACGCAAGGCGCACGAGTCGCCCCAGTAGAATTCAGGGAACGGCTGCTCAATATCCCTCAAGATGAACACTTTGTGTCAGAAATGTACAGAAGTGATTTATGGCACGTGGGACGTCAGACAGCACAGGTTTGGCAGCGAATCCTCTGCTAATCCTCAGGTTGTCCGTGTATTCTGGAGGAACTTAGAAAACACAGCTGAATAACAAACAGCCAGGCGCTCCCCTTCTCATACACACATTATAGAACAAGGAAACAAAATAATGAATACATTTGCCTGGGGAGGGAGCGTCTGGGGGACTGGCTACTGTAGTTGCAGAGCCTGGAGAAGCATGTACAGGGGGCAACACTTGCTTCCATGACCTTTAGCATCCAACACTATATTCTGGGTTCCAAATCCCTCCGAGTGCAACGGAACCCAAGCCCGTCTCTGCTGGGGCCTATAGGACTCAAACGATACCATTTGTCCAATTTGCTATTGTTTCATCCATGTCAAGATAATTTGCTTTGGGTTTTCTCTCGGTAATGTCTTGGGGTTTTTCCATGAGAACGAAGCCCCCCCATCCCCGTCCCCCTCAATCCTTCCTCCCCCCGTTTCCCCCCGTCTCCCC
Organism: Pollachius pollachius; assembly: GCF_949987615.1. Lineage (NCBI taxonomy): Eukaryota > Metazoa > Chordata > Actinopteri > Gadiformes > Gadidae > Pollachius > Pollachius pollachius. The sequence goes on from NC_136944.1 coordinate 15,408,735, forward strand.
CAGCCCCCTGAGAGACCTGCGATACAGCTGTGTGTGCCCTAGATAGACTGTTTATCAAGTGGCTTCTGTCAAGTTGACTTTTCCCAAACCTGTGATGCGCTGATGCAAACGACAAAAAAAACGTGTGGTTTCATTTCGCCAGAGATCTCAGGAGGAAACTCCTTGCCCCCCCCCCCCTTGTGGTCCCCCCGGCGACCACAGCAGGGGGCGGTGTTTACACAGGGGTTCTAATTGGGTCAGAGTTAATACCACAGAGGAAGAGTAAAGAGGCGGGGAAGTCTTGACAATGATAAAGAAGAGGCCGTTATCATCACTCAAAGGCAGCCGGATGCTGACAGCTTCATCACTCCCCCAGTAGCCGTAGCAACACCTCCCCCCCACGAACCATGCCTCCCCCCTCCCCCTAATTAATCCAATTATTATCTCCCCACACTTTGGACAGGTAGCGGCTAAACAAATTAAGACACTGCTGCGACTGTCACAACTCACCTACATCTCTAGGAAAATCTCTTCAACTACAGCATGTATACGTGTGTGTGTGTGTGTGTGTGTGTGTGTGTGTGTGTGTGTATATGTATATTATTTATATATAAAAGAGAGAGAGAAAGAGAAAGACAGAGGGAGAGAGAATATATATACAAACTAGCCTATTGTCAATGTTAAGTTAACAGTGCTAATTTGATGGATTCATTTCCATGCCATGCCTTCCTGGCGGAGCAAACACAGTTTTATATTTTATATAGTTATAAACCCTGGGAGCTGGGGGGGGATGAATCTCGGGCTGTCAATTGATTTTATCTCAAGTTAGATTTCTTGTTATCCCCATATAAAAAAATTTAAACTCAATCATCACTTACGATCATTCCCGGGGTCATGACAACAATGACAGGATGTTCATTCATCACACGGCTAACTCACCACTCTTAGCCAGCCTCCTGGGTTCACGATGTACAGAGAGAGAGAGAGCGAGAGCGAGAGAGAGAGAGATAGAGGTAGAGAGAACGAGAGAGAGAGAGAGAGAGAGAGAGAGAGAGAGAGAGAGAGAGAGGAGATAAGGGCCGAAAACAGTGGACACTTGGGCAGCCTAGTTCATATGTAGGCCTGTGTACATTGTATGATGACCACGGTTAACTCTCAAGGGACTTGCTATTGAGCAGACTCTGTCATCCAAAGGGACTCAGGGTTGTCTTTAGATCTTTAGAACCAAGCAGTTGGAGTTGGGGGTCAGGCCTCTTGCCCCTTTCAACACCCTTGACCTTTCAACACCCTGACCCTGACCTAAATTTCCTAGAGGGCTGAAGTTTCAAACCTAGAACATTTCAACTCATTCAGAGTCAAACATGCTAACCGCTAAAGCTATCCCTTCCCCGTATGGTTTCAGAATCCTCTGCAGTCTCTCTGAGTATGACGGCTCACAGGCAAAAGGCTTGGGGTTGGAACCAAGAACCTTTTTTAAACAGGCGAGCATCAAACCCCGACTCATCACCACTAAGGTATCCTGCCCCCTATTATCAGAAGCCTCTCCGTAGAGCGAACGACGAGCGATGGAGGTGCTGAGACGTGTGGCTTCCTCTCCTCTGTTGAACAGCCCGGGTGTCATGCTTTCTCTCCAATTAATTTCTCTCGCGCTAAATGTATCTTTTGCGCGTTATCTTGTTCTATCTTTTGATTGCATGTGCTTAATCCTTATCGTAATTGGAGCTGCAACACTGCCACTGGGGCCCGCTGTATCTCCCCCTCCAAATTAGGCTTAAATTTGTTTGCCGAAGTTTGGATGCAGCTCACTTTAGCAATGAATTTAATAATACTAGGAAACCAATTATATGTACTCCTGTGGAGGAAATTCGAAGGGTGAATTCTCTCTCTCGCTCTCTCTCTCTATATATATATATATATATATATATATATATATATAAATATATAACGGATTTGGCGACACTAAGTGGGACTATCTATTGTTTTTCCTCCAACAGAATTACGTGGTGTAATTCTCCCGCCCTTTGCCGGTTTATTACTTTTAAGTGCACAGTTGAGTTGGACAGCGATACATGCCCTTTTATTTTTATGAAACAAAGATATCCAAAGTGGTTGGAGAAAATGCGTTCTGAAGTTACTAGTCCCAGAATTTACTTCTTCAATTTGTATGTGAATGAAAATGAACAACAATCAATGTTGTTTCAATCAGGAGAGACTATTGGGTTGAGATGATCATTAACTACAGTAGTCTTTTGGTGATATGACTCGATCATCCTTGCACAAATGCAGTGATACAGTCAATTCTAAGAATATGATGTAGCAGTGAGTCCTAGTGTCCAGAAGAGCTTGGCTTAATCTATGGAAGTGCAAGTGTTCTATCCATCTGAACCTTCGATACAGCTTAATTTGTAGAAAATAAGCAGGGATGCTAAAGATGCTAGCTCTCAATTTAACCTCTGTGTGTACGAATAATACAAAAGCGCTCTAATGATGGTGATCAATACTGTGCTTCGATGCTGATCAGCCAGCAACTCTATTGCTTTTTGGTCTGTGAAAGCCACTGTTCAAACTGTTAGCTTGTTGCTCATAGCCTGTGCATCTTGATACCGATTTTTCCAGTAATCTGTATCAATAAACTTCCGTTGAGATTACTTTGGGGATGTGCGAGTTCAAATAGATATGGTTCACAGTTACATTTCAATAGAAGAAGGTAAAGTTCTCTTTAATTCAATACACACACTCCCGGCGCCTAGTGAGTATTTTTTATTGTGAAATATCTTCCTCAGGTATTTCTGAAGGGAACCTTTTGGGAGATTCAGCGGTTATTTTTTATGTTATTGGATAAAAATGCATTGATCAGCAGCATCTTGAGGAAGTGACCAAGACACAAGCGCACTCATAGTGAAGACCTATAATAGCAGCAGTGGTGTCACAGAGCTGTTGGCTATGATGTGTGAGGTATGTGTGTGGGTGGGTGTTTGTATGTATGTGTGTGTCCGTGTGTGTCAAGGCGTGTGTGTGTGTGTGTGTGTCCGTGTTTGTCATGGCGCGTGTGTGTGTGTGTGTATCTGTGTGTGTTAAAGCGTGCATCTTTGTGTGTCTGTGTAAATGTGCGTGCGTGCACGCATACGTGCATGCGTCTGTGTGCATCCAAGTATGCCTCTTTGTGTGTGTGTATGTGCGTGTGTGTGGGGGTGTTTGTGCATCCACCCCACTGAAGGACTGTTTCAAAGCCTTGTAAATACATTGATTTTACAGCAAGAGACAAGGCCCGGTGGTGTCAGCCTCTAGAAGGTGTCAAGCTTTGTCTAATGGATGCATCTCAGGCTCCCGGGGTCTCTGCAGAGCCACAGTCGCAGACACTGTTTGCCTTGTTAATGAAATTTCTCTCTTCTTCTCTGTCTCTGCACGCGCCCAACGAGGTCATACTCCACCATTGGTGTTAATGTCTCTCCCATGTACAACAAAAGGAGGAGATGGAGGGAGGCGGAGAATCAAGAGGGGCCCTGGAATCTTTACTGAAAACAATCAAATAAATAAAGAAGTGGCTGTTTGTTTTGGCGGGTCTATATGTTCGAGGCGCATCACCGCGGAGAAGTGTAAAGGCAACGCTCACAATTTTTATTGCTTCAATTTTACAGACAGTTGGGATTAATGTCAGACTCTATAGCTTCTGGGTGGAATGGGCAATAAGGCAGGGGTGCTTTCTATTATTTGTAGGCTATAGTGGATGAAAAGCACTTATGCTCTTAACTTGGCTCGTGGTCATGGTTACACGTTGTACCCCTATAGCTGCACGCCCGGTTAAAATGTCCTCCATCATGATTTCGGTCAGATTAACTTACTTAGAGACAATCTCCAGGGTGGACATTTATCCTGCAAGTCAGAATAAAACAGATACTTATAATAATATGTGTGTGGTTTGTTGTTGGTTGTTCAACTCCTTTTTCAATTGAATACTATCTTTGAAGGCATGTGTAGAAATGTGTGTAGAGTTGGCAAGAGCAGACGTCAGAAAGCGTGTTTTCTCTACACATGTACAGGGTTTATTGTAGATACATATTTTAATTGTATATTATGGCCACTTTTGCACCCATTCCAAAAGAAAAGGCTTTTGGATTGATGGAAAAAGTTATTTCTCCCCAATCCCCACAGTGTACTTGAAGCCGTCGTGTTAAAAGAGATAAGTTGAGTGAAAGTGGCCATCCAATTAGCCAGACAATAAAAATTTACATTTCGATATCCATTTTATTCTTCAGCTCTTTTGTTAAGAAACACTCGGGCTGAAATTAAATCAAAGGGGTTGTATTTACCTGTTCTAAATGGCTCATACAAATTCATTTTCCTGTCTTATCCAGATAGGGAATTGCCAGTTTCTCTCTCAACCACACTGTGCTTTCCTTCAACTGTTTTAATTACATTGGAAATCGGCGTGTCCAAACAACATTTTACAACGCCTTAAAACCAAAGAGCAGATACGACTAAAATTCGAAACGTTTTCGAAAAGTTATGCAGACAAAAAAAGGTTGGAGCACATCAACACTCAATTAAAAGAGGTGCAACTTAAGTTTTAACTAGTTTGTTTAATACCACTTTGGTGCCGTATCTACTCAATGCATAACACTGTTTCAGTCGCATTCCAGAGAGACGGGAGCTGTCTCCACACAGTGTCCTGTGTGTGTGTGTGTGTGTGTCTGTGTGTGTGCGTGTGTGTGTGCGTGTGCGTGTGCGTGTGTGTGTGTGTGTGTGTGTGTGTGTGTGTGTGTGTGTGTGTGTGTGTGTCTGTGTGTGTGCGTGTGTGTGTGCGTGTGCATGTGCGTGTGTGTGTGTGTGTGTGTGTGTGTGTGTGTGTGTGTGTGTGTGTGTGTGTGTGTGTGTGTGTGTGTGCGTGTGTGCGTGCGTGCGTGTGTGTAGGTGGGTGTGTTGCTTTGTGATTTCTGTATTGCTGTTTGACAGTTGAGCGGTTAATAAGTGGAGTGTGATACTAAGTGGGAGTGAAGGGTGGAGTGGTCATAGAATGTTCCGGTACGGTTCATCTGTGACACTGACGGAGGAGCTCTTAGTCCTTTTGTTTTCGTTGTCTGTTTTCAGACACTGGGTTTGACATTCCATGCTTGTATACAGTATGAGGGAATAGAGAGATTTACTGATCCAATTTCCAACACATCTCTCACTGTTAGTGTGTAGATGTGTAGATGCATTCATTTGATGCGTTGTTGAGTGGAAATATTACAGTGTTTACATTGACAGCTCCACTACTTTGGCGTCCGTACGGCTAGACTGGAAGTCATGCTAATAATACCATTTAAAAACACATTAATGATTGATAATGGCGAGACCTATTTTAGTTCATAATTTAGGAAAGCTTCTTAGAACTAATTTAGAACTAATTAATCTGATCTCAGCACATTTAATACTAATTTGACTGATAAAGTCAATGTAGGTTGATGTTAGTTCAAAGAACAGAATATTGAACTTCTCTATCTAAAATCTTATTTCTGGCTCTAATTGTTCTATTTAGTTTGATATTTAGTTTAGTCCCAATTCCAACAAAAGTTTGAGATCTTAACTTCTCTAGCCAAGCGAGATGTAAGCTTCAATACATCCTATACCATCTTAAAGTATTACAATATACTTGATTGTTACATAATAGATGTAGATAGTTCCTGTTCGTTAAAGTTGAAGCAACCATACCCTTAAACCAATGAAAGAATAACAACGAACCAATCTGATTGTGGTATATCTTGATTTAAACATCTAAAACATGCTATAATAATGCAACATAAAAATATATATATCACGTAAGCAGCTGAAAAAAAATGTTTTGAAAGAAATGAAACAAAGGAAGTTTATTAGCCTAGGTCTATACGGCCAATTAAACTGCATGACACTAAAACCAGAAGTGAAAACCAATATTTTTCTAGCAGGGGACATCATTGAATGGGCAGTAGCAATAAATACAACTCAAAGTTCTAAAATAAAATGTAAGGATCACCACTGATTCATGTGCCAATAATATTGTTTAAGAACTGTTATTGGTCCATCCCCAACCAATATTGGTCGCTACTAACAGGACTCATTTTGATGTACAGAGCACTATAGATATACCTCTAAAAGGACAAGTTACTGCGAGTAAAGACATTTATTAATGATGTTTCTCAATAGATCCAGCCGGGTATCAGAAGCCTAACCGACAACGTTTTTTTGGTCAGCGTAAAACGCGTGAATGCTAGCTTAGCTTCCGGGTCACGGAGACAAACTCGAATAGCGGCCTACACACACCAAGGACGCCCGCTGGAGATTAAACGTGGTCGATAAGGAAGGCTCTATTAAATTTGCATTAACACATTGTGTAAATCTGCTTGGTGATTGCCTCTCAGAGCCCCGGCGCGCTTTCAGCGCGCCATTCTCAGCTTTCTGTACTGCTGGCCAGATGGCCACTCCAGCAATAAGATTGACACAGTGTTTCAAACCGATTTCACGCCAAGTCTCATGAGAGGCACGCGCACCATCCCCTCTGTTGGGAATCAGGATTACAAAATAGCCAATTAAAAAGGAAAGTGGTGAAATCTTGGCCTGATAAGGTGAAGATTAAATCGGTTATAGTTTATTAGGCAAAATTACTTATTAGGAGCTGTTTCTCTCTCCAGCCAGATTCCCATTACCAAATCCAACTGCTTCGTTTTCTTTTTTTTTTGCAATGCTTTTATCTGATGGCTGTGATGCCGGTAATTAGGGATCCGCCAAATAGCTATCAGCACACCAATTGAACAACAGTTCCTCATGCGTTTTATTTATTCTTCACAGCCTTTTAGTAGAGCAGCCTAAGTTAAATGTCTCTCTGCCGCATGAATATAGTCCAGTGTTGCCATGCTATACTCTATGGACATTATATAATTTTTTTGCGCAAGTAATTAAAAGGCAACACTAAATCAGGCTCCATTAAATCGCTTATTTCCCCCCCCCCCCCAAAAAAAAAAATAGCCAATCACTATGTTTCATTTGGGGTTCCTGTCTCCATGGTGTCCATCATGTGAGACCACCCTACCCCTCCCCCCCCCGGTGCAGTGAGTTATTACTCCCAGAGAACCGGCAGATGAGCAGATGCCGGGACCCTCCCCCCTACCCCAGGCAGGGCTGTGGGGTGGTGGGGGTGAATGAGGAGCATCCATTGCGTCCCTATGGTTATAAATGGTGGTGGTGGTGGTGGTGGTGGTGGTGGTGTTGGTGCCATGCTTTTTGCTTTACGGCTTTTTGCTTCGGAGAGGCATCTGTGCAGCACCTGTGGGTCCACACGGCCACAAACCACTCCCACCCCACCCTACCAACACCCCGCCATCAGCTGTTCCTCCTCCATCCACACAGTTTGCCTGTCTGGGCCTCATACCCCCCAACACACACACACACACACACACACACACACACACACACACACACACACACACACACACACACACACACGCACACACACACACTCACAGCTTCTCCCTGCAGTTCAGTCAGGTTCATGAGAAAGCCCCCACTAAGCGTTTCTCACCTGCGATCGTTCCTCCCTGCAGGTTCTTCCATGAAGAGATGTTTTTAGGTTTTACCGGCCTCATGGATGGCATGATCTGTCTGCCCTCGGTTATCAACGTTCCTGTGCAAAAAAAAAACCTTTCTTAAAAACACCAACGACCAATCTCACGGAAGTCAAACAAACAAGCGATTGGTCAATGGAAGAAAAACAAACCAAACAGGCCTCCTCCTGTTTGTGATTTCGTCCGTTGTCCTTCAAACTTCAAACACGCCGAATTGGAACACGAGGGCTGGCTATGGCTCCGGCTGGTTGTTTTTACAAGTACCACCGCGGAATGGTCTGCGGAACCACATTGATATAGATTGAATTCTTCGCTCGCAGCCCCACGGTGAACAACCATTTGTATTCATGGAATCAATGTATTTATCCTGGAGATGAGATTCTACTATATTGTGCATACATATAGAGATACTGTGTTGAAGCCAAAGTGTCGATAACACGAGGCAATAACAGTGGATCACATTTCCATATCACCTTTCATCTGAGGATTGTAAAGCTCTTTACTTTGTGTGGAGATTACCCAGCCTTTGCCAGTTGTGTGTGCAGACCAGGATAATTGAGGCAGGAAAGAGGAGGATTCATTAATTTGTAATTTGGAAGAATACGGCCCTGATAGTGGACTTAATATATGTACAATTTGTTATGGCAAATAGTTTTCTCTCTCTCTCTCTCTTTCTGTCTCTCTCTCTGTGTCTCTTTCTCTCTCTCTCTCTCTCTCTCTCTCTCTCTCTCTCTCTCTCTCTCTCTCTCTCTCTCTCTCTCTCTCTCTCTCTTCATATCATACTCAGCATGCTGCATTATAAACATATAATTAGTTCCATCAGGGTTTGGAATTATTTCCTTATTATTGGCACTAATATATTCTTCTTTTTTTCCCCCTCCATTTTTTATTGGCTTATCTACAACACCATTTGAGATGTTTACTTGCAGCATAAGCGCGGAGATTAATTAACTTCAAACCAAGGTGCAACAGAATCCCGATCACCAGGATCAGTGGCTTTGATTTGCTAAGTCCAACGTGTGTAATTGCAATGAGAGACTCCATTGTTTTCCGAGATCCTTGTGATCTTGAAAACGACCAGGAATGCTTCAGCTTGCCAGGCTTACTCTGGGGAAAGTAAACAGCGATGTTTCAGCATGCTTATTAGCATCGGTTCACAGAGACAACGGTAGGGCTAGGGCGTTCGACTCCCAGCCAAAAGATACAGGGTTCAATCCCCAACGTCCCCTACCTATTTATAGGCATACAAGTGCCAGATGCCTAACCACTACATGCCACAAACAAGACATCTGAGTTCACTGTTAGTCGCTTGCATAAAAGCGGCTGCTAAATGCATTAAGTAAAATAGTAATTAATATTGGGAACCTGAATGTGAGCTTTTGGCAATGAGTACACACACCATGTTAAACATGGTGTGTATTTACAATCATTCAGACCATTGGCCACATTGCCTCAGTGTTGTCCAATGGTTTCTTGGCACGACGTGACCAAAACATGGCCGCAAATTCACGCATGCCCCAGCACCTCGGCTAGCACGGCTATTCCTGTGCCAATCGATGGGCTCTGTGACCATATGGGACTCCGCGATCGGCGGTCATCATCATCATATGCCCGTTCATATGTCCACATATAGACACAGTGTATTCAGAGAGCCCTCATTATGATGGAGATATCGGAGGACGCCATTTAATTTCATTAGGAAGAGGAATCTAGATGAAACCTTCCGATCTCTGAGGACATTTAGCAGCGCCTCAGGCAGATTGACAGGCGAAATGACGCATTGAGTTGAAGCTTGAGTTGATTTTGACGATAGATTTGAAAGATGTATAATGGATCGAATCCAGGTGTGTGAGGTGATGAGTTAGATAGTCTAATTAAAAAACATGTCTCGTTGATGTATGTTTTAAATCGTTTGGACCTCACACGTAAACGTAAAGAAATGACAAACAATTGCAGCTGCATGCATGACTATGCATGAGTATGTTCTAGTAATGCTGTTATAACTGTGTGTAATAATTTCATTATAATGGAGTCATAGATGTTCACATTTGGTGAATGCAAATGATTCTGGAATACTGGAATGGAATATAATGCAAATGAACTGGAATACTTTCCGAAACTAACGTTCGGAAAGTATTCCAGTTTAGTTTTTCACAGAACTGGGTATAAGCTAGTGAACGGACACAAGCCTTCTATAGGCCTACATGCATTCAGCACCATTCCCAGCCTCATCGCAGCATGGCAGGCCGGGTTTACATCTGTAAAGCAAAAAGGAAACATTTATTCCGGTAAACAATTCAATGAGCATTATTTTCCATTATTCTCATATTGAAACAAATCCTGCTGCTTCTCTCAATGTATTTTTCGCTAGTTCTCCTAGTGCGCAGCTATGTTAACAACTAATGACCCATTCTATGCAGAGCGGTCCTTTGATGAAGACAATCGTTGATTCTCTTTTCCCCTCAATTACAGATCACTATTTCCACCCCTCTCTCTCTCTCTCTCTCTCACACACACACACACACACACACACGCACACACACATTTGTTTTCACACAACGTGCCCCCGCTTTGAGTGGCTGTCAGGGTTTCCTTTTCTCATCCGTGGCTGACAATCACACTTTATTGAGAATGGAAAAGTGACGGCTAATTGATTTTACAGTGATACCGATGGAAAGACAATGAATGTGCCATCAATTCAATCCGCTATTTAATGGTTCCAATTTAGTCTGTAAACGCCCGCTAAACTAATTTCACCGGGCGCGGCAATCTGAAAAGCTATCACATCATATCTAATCTCCTCCTATATATTCATAAGGAGGGGGGATAGAAAAAAAAGGGGGGAATTTAGCCAATTCCAAGGTGTGGAGATGATCTGTTAGTGCAGTGTAAATGTTTAGAACGCGGCAATTGAGTTCATTTATAAGGATATGAAAAGTTTTATTGGCAGGGCCACCCGAGTGGAACTGTTAGATAATAGGCAGTTACCGAGGAGTGTTTGAGGGCTGTGGAGCATAGAGATGTAGGGAATAAAATGCGGGGACATAGCGTAATCGGATGCTAAACTGAAAATCTGAAATGGCACGGCTGTTAGATTCCCACTGATAAAAGGCTCGGTTGCAGAGGCCATCGCCGTCGGACCGTCTATTTATTTTTTCTCCGTCGCAAGCTCTTCAATTTTAGCCAAAACTGAGAGGGAGGCAGTGAGCCGCATATGCCAATGTGGTATGAGATGGTGATGGGGATGCGATGGGACTATTTTTTCTCCCATCATAGCACTTTTTTTTTCTCCCAAACCCAATCATCATCGGATATGGCTTTGACTGCGCGAAAGGAAACAGGGTGTTAATATGGCTATTCTCGCAATAAGGGGAAGAGGGTAGAGACACAGTAGTGTTTTAAAGATGAGTGCATTCAATTCACATCACAATTCATTGCCCATCATCAGTGTGACCTCAATACTTGCTTTTGTCCTTCTGTCATTCCCCCTTTCCATTTGAGCACTGGCTCTCTGCTTCTAGCTCCCTCTTGGCCTGACACACGCGGACCACCACACTGGTAGACACACAGGCATTCACATACACACACACACACACACACACACACAGAGGCAGACACACAGGTGACTCTCACACACACACACACACACACACACACACACACACACACACACACACACAGAGGCAGACACACAGGTGACTCTCACACACACACACACACACACACACACACACACACAAACACATAGACACAGATACAGAGGCAGACACAGGCCATGCACACACACATTTATACATACACGCACAGAGACAGACACACATAGGCGGGCACACACAGATACAGAGGCAGACACACAGGTCGGACACACACAAACACACACACATACAGAGGCAGACACAGGCCATGCACACACACATTAACACATGCACGCACAGAGGCAGGCACACACACATACACGGGCACACACAGCCAAGCACACACAATCAACATATACACACAGAGCAGACAAACATGAACACACACACACACAGTGGCAGACATAAACCTACATACATATGTTACCATACATACAAATACTTACATACAAAATCTAGCATTCCTAAAATTCATATTTTCCTCTATCATTTGTATTTTCTTTGTCTCTCTAACTGGTTTCAAAGTTTCAACACATATATTGTACGCACATACATACGTGCATACTTACATACATACATACATTCATACATACATACATACATACATACATACATACATACATACATACATACATACATACATACATACATACATACATACATACATACATACATACATACATACCTGCAGACCTATAGACATGCAGACATACAGACATACAGACATGCATACATACACAAATACGTACATATTCTCCATGTGCAATTGCTATGTTGAAGCCTGGATGTATTTCAGTGGGGAATTTCCTGATCATATCCTGTCACTATGGAGAAGTGCTCGTGACTATACCCCCTTGAGGGTCTGCAAAACACTGCCCCAACCCCCTCTGCTATTTGTTTACACCAAAGCTGTGGGGTCTGGACATACATTCAGCCGCTGTTGAGCAGGGAAATGGTTGGTGAGTCCTAATGAATGCAAACCGACAAGGCGATGGATTTATTTTGTTTTTTTCCCTTCAATTACCTTAATCACAGCCTAAAATGAGCCCCCCCCCCCCCCCATCAACACCACACACACTCTCTCTCTCACACACACACACACACACACACACACACACACACACACACACACACACACACACACACACACACACACACACACACACACACAATAACCCCACCTTCACAATGACGCAGACAAATTAATAAAACAGATCAAATATAAATCAGACGATTCATATTTTAGGGGGTTATAGCCTAAACATCGAAGAGGACAGATTGATATTTGAAACAAAAACAAAGCAATACAAGAAACAAGCCCCCTGTCTCAGTGGATGTCCACCGCATCGCTAATGTCTGCAATTAGTCTGCTAAAGTGTATTCCAGGATACAACGGGAGACACACAGATGTGGGCTTCGGCTCTCAAGCGCCTGATGATTAGTTTTACAGGTGTATTCCCGGAGGGGCCCCGTATCTTATTGTGTCTGCATCGTCCCCCGATGCCGGGGAATGTGAATATACTACATACTACTTATATGGTTACCATAGACACAACACTCCAGACAGTTAACCCCGTTGAGTCCTTCCTCTCTGTAAATATATTGACGGACTGATTTGTTTTTTGCTGTTGTCGGAAAACATACACGATTATGGTGTCACAACAAACAAAATATGCGATGCCAGAACATTTAATAGTACTGGTAATATTGTCGTTGCTTTTGTAGTAGTAAATAGTGCTACGTTTTGCAATTACCCTACGACTAAACTGCTTCTAATACGAATACAACTACAACGGATGTTTAGATGCTGTAGGCCTACAGCTAAATATTTTGGAGCAAATCGACTTCCCTGCAAGTCATTTTCGTGTGCCCTCAGCACTCTGGCAATATCGCCAAAGACTCAAATCATTTCCCGTAATTCAAAATTAAAATTGGAAATGGAATGAGCACTTCCTTCTGTCTTAAAATGCCCAATTAAAGAATCCACCATATTTGAAATAGCTGTTTTAAGTCAGCCCTCTAAAGTTCAACAAAGAAGTGTCACTCTATTCTATTACGTCCATTCTGCTGGGAATCCTCATCCCCTATGAACTCAATCTCCTCCAAAACATGTTATTTTACCTTCGCGTTTCCCTTACTTCAAATTCATCATAAAACCTTGAAAACTCCTTTTGTCATTTAGAGGACAAATGAATTCTGACAATTCTTTCAACAAAGTTTATGGCGTTCTATAACGGCTAATATGTAACGTATGATATGCCTACATACATGACCTTCAACGGTGAGAGCGATGGCCGTATACGACGCAGAGTAAAACACCACAGACATATAGGCTACGGATGCAGTAAGAGGCCAAGAGAACGGCTTTAGTCCACCACAAACAAACACCATTCGCTGCCAGAGGAAGTATTGTCGTTGTTTATGTGTGTATATGCGTGTTGTCTGTTGTATATGTTTGTGCTTGTGTGTTGATTTTGGGGGAGGTGTGAGGCCATGTGAGGACCAGGGGGGGGGGGGGGGGCTAAACACAAGCTCTGGGGTAGCCAGGGGAGCCGAGCTCAACACAGATAAGGGCGATCATGCTGAAAATGACTCATAGGTAAGACCGCCTATCTCCGGATACCCAGCTAGAACAAGCCTTATCAAGAGCCCTCCTGATCTGGATCTTAAAGACTGAAAGTGCTCGAATTCGCTGCCGCCAGAGTAGGTTATGTAGTGGAGCGCTGCAACTGCAGGAGATGGAAAGGCTTACCTGGCGGCCCAATGGACCGCGAGATCTCTCAGGACAGCCGGTGCCGTCGGGTCGAACGGATCACGACGGCGCTCACAGCCACGATGACCTCTTGTAGTGGGGCACTGGTTCACATTCATAAGGGTTAGAAGAAAGGGGGAACAATTTCATTTATATAATATGGGAATACTGAATATCTTTTTCTTTATTTATTGTTGCAATGATCATGAGTATTTTCACTTATATTTTGTTTCTGTAAACAAAAATGTGTTTGGCCTTTTAACTACCACCCCCTTTTTGGTGAATTTCCATGACTACATGTCTGAATATATCAGCTTATAACTCTACTGAGTTATAAACTGTCTGATATATTTAGACATGTAGTTTGATGGCCACATTCTTGCCTTATCGCGTTACACCATGTTCTTTCTGTGATGCTCCATCTGCTTGCAACTTTTCAAGGCTAAATAAAAACATTGAAACAAAATCCAATAGGCCTAATAGCACTCTCTCGAACCGGTGCTGCATACATATATTACTTTTTGTTTTACTGAATAACATGTGAGAATAGGTCTGGAAACAATCACGACTATGAGCCTTTTCTATTTATCTGTCTTTGTTATATATATTTAGATGTCATATCATCAGAAGAACGGTATCAATGAAAGGTTTTACCTTTCTATTATATTCCCCAGCTTTGGAGAGCACGCAGGACTCCATCGCACAAAGTTTAGGTCATCTCACCGTGCACCAGCTTAAGTGCACAAACCATCATTTTCAAGTTTTTATTTCAATAGCAGCAAAGGAGATAACAATGTTTCCGTGAATCAAGTGTATTCCCTTTCAGGAATCACATCACCCAAGTCCCAGCACACTTGACTCGGGATTAGAAGAGCCAGATTAAAAAGCTCAATTTAATTACAGCGGATGGATAGATCCACCACTTCAAATAGCAATAAGTAAGGCCCCACTTATAGAGAGATATCTGCCGGCCCCGCTGAGGTCTATCCACCCCAGGTAAAATTGAAGATGTAATCTTTCCACCGCAAAGAATAAACTCCACTGACTGCCTGCCAGGGACACACACAGGGAGCTCGTGATGTCTCCGGCTCTCCAATCACGGAGCAGCGCCTTGTAGCCTTAATGTAGATCAATTATAGGGCAGAGGAGTCACTGTCACATGTGATTCACAATATCAATTTCATGCTCCCGGAAAGTGTTTGGCAAGTATTCCCCTCTCTTTACATCTGCTAACCAATCGCAAGGCGACGTGTCAAACGCGAAAGACAATTTAATGGTATGACAGTTAACCAGTGAGCGCGGTGTAGGAGACGATTTTCCCAACAGTCTCTGTCTGTCATGGCGTGATATTTATTTATTTGCTCGCATAGCCCCGCACAAATAAAATGTCACATCTCATTTACACGAACCCCGCACCCCCCTCCCACGCCAACCCCCTTTTTGTGATGCATAGATTTGCTGGAAACGGTAACTGCAGGGACCGCTGGAACTGATTAAAGCGCCTTTAAAGCGTGCTCAAACACCAGGCCCACAGTAGGCTATACCGCGCGGGTGTTGACACACAGAAATGAAACAGCGGACACCTGGTAGTCCCCTCATTTCAATAATCCCATATTGTGGTTTCATCGTAAGCGTAATATTTAGAGAGCCTAAAATGAAAATAACTTTGTGGTTTATTGGGGGAATTCTCGTATTGGGGGTTTGGTAAGGGTATTTTACAAGGGAAATAATTTAATAGTTTCTTGAGCTTTCTTAAATGATTATAATGGCCTTATCTCTGCTGTCATGAAAACAGAATGTCATCTGTGTATGCCACACACCATTGGAACAATCTATGGCAGCCTGGCCTCCCAGCATATCCAGAGTCCTCCATTGACAGTACAGCCACCCTCTGATTGAAATGTACTCATACAAGGAGCTGAGCTCTCGAAGAAAAGAGACAAGATTCTCTCCCCGGTCCTCGGAGGTCTGGAGGAGTTTATTATATATTTATCATGGTTTTTTTTTACATAAAACACGCAAAGGTGCCAAAGCCATTCCACATTTTGTGAAAAGAAGCAGGTCCACTAATCTATGAATAGGGGCAAACCACCCCACTCCCCCCCTCCCCTAGTGACAAATGTTATCTCGGTGTGGCATAGAGGGGTTCAGACCCTCCATTCAGACCCCCGCTCACACAGGCAACCGCTAAGATGATGTCACCCTAATCCTCCCCAGGGCAGCCTAGAATCTGTACCCCCCCCCCCTTTAGATGGGCAGGTGATTTCTATGTGTGAGCAGAAAAAAATAATAAATAAATACAGAATCGCCAAAAAAAGGGCAAGCCAGGAGAAATTATTATTTATTCTGAGCATACAATGGGTGGGGGTGGGTGGGTGGGGTGGGGGGGGGGGGGGGGGGGGGGGGGTTCGAGAGAGGGTCAGAGTGCTGTCATATTCTATATACACATCCCACGGTTCTGGGAGATGTGATTTTCCAAAAGGTATAACAAATGTACTGGGGGTGGATTATGTGTTGGTGGTGTTTTGTTGACGGTGTGTGGTGGTGTGATCGCTGCCTTTTGACATGAGTCAATGGGACTTTGTCTGGAAGTGCATGATGGGAAGAATTGTTGGCTGGGTGGATGGATTCATTGGATGATTGATTGGTTGTGTTATTGTACTTCTTATAATTCTCAAATCGTCTCAAAAATACAATTTTTTTGTTTAATGGTATGGACAATGGTCAAAACATACATTCAATCATAGGTGTATACATTCAAAATACGACATAGGTCCCACTATGCATGTTTTTCCCCCCTGGTCGCGAAAATCGAACTCATTGTTTTCTACGTAGGCAGAATGTATCGACGAACGGGAACACAGAAGTTGTGGATCTGAACGCCCACCGATGCACTACACTCACCCACTTCTGATCCACCAGGAGACATTTCCTTTAAGTGTCGGGTCAGTGGAAGTGGAGCCGCCTTCGTGTGATCTCATTGTGTTTGTGTTCACACACGTTGTTTGTATCCTGGTGGTTCAGCCTTGGACGAGGTCACTGAGGGGTGTGTTTCTTTTTAACACAGAGTAATTTAAGTTCCCTGGTTGTCTGAGGTTTTGGGATGGAATTAATCGTTGGGATCCTCAAGGACGGGAAGAAGACGAAGATGTCCAAGAAATTAAACGGGATTAATTGAAAATCTTAATTACTTTCTGAGGGCATAAACATCTCAATATCAATTAAAACGTGTTTCCCCTGCTCTTGGAGGATATGGGGTGCAGCAAGTTAATTAGATGTGGAGACTGATGGCCGATTTTCAATATAAGCCCTTCGATTGAACGCCTATGATTTAATGGCATAAATAATGCATGTGGGGGCAGGGTGGGTGGGTGGGCTTTCCCTTTAGTTTCACACTCTTCATGAGACCTGTTATTTTACCTGTAATGGCTACATCTACACACACAATCCCACGCACACACACACACAAAGGCACACATCCATACCCACATGCGCGCGCACACACACACACACACACACACACACACACACACACACACACACACACACACAGCCCTGCGCATTCAAAGTTGAGCAAAGTTGAAGGTTAGATAGATAACGTGAGGCGAGGCGAGCATATCCCGGGTTATAATTCGAGTTTCTTGAATTATAGAGTGCATATTAAGCAGAGGGAGAGTTATATGACTGGAGCCCCAACAGGGAAATAATATCCTCTAGCCGCTTCGCTAGTGCACCGCGGTCCACTGAGCAGATAAAAGCTGGGCAAAAAAAAAAAAAAAGCTGGCGAGCGGATGAGGGAAATGTTTTGGAGGTGTTACGGTGATTGTTATTCAAGGGACAGCCTCACAGCCAACCACCGGTAGGCTGGCCTGCAGGCCCGTCTGTCATCACGCCCAATTTCACACTCATTCGTTTTTTTTTGAGTGTTTGTGTTTTTTTTTTTCTCTTCAAGTATTTATTAATTTACGTGACATTTTCCTTAATTCCAGTTTATCTTGGGTTTGGAGGGGGTGGGGTTGATGGGCTAGTCAGAAGGTAGAGGTCTTCTGCTTTTACCTTGTCGCTTCTCCGCTGAGGAGGAGGAGGAGGAGGAAGAAGATGAAGAAGAAAAAAAAAGAAAACGTCGGGCCAGTCATGAACCATTTAACCAGAGGGGAAAACGCCGGGCCCCCCCTTTCCCACCCCATTCCCCACTCTCTAAACTGGTATTTCCGAACCAATCTGTGTAGTGTATTCGAATTGCAGAGTAACAAATGGACAGTGGAAAGGGGGTTTGTAATGGTGATTAGAGTCTGAAATTGGTTCAGATTTACAGTGTCAGTCAGACGGAAGGAGAGGAATAAGCAGTCTAAGCGCTCTAATGGATCCATCGGCTCGCTTGGGCTGCTCAGCGGGCCCAAGCGGGGGTCACCAGCCATCCGCGCCCACACGCCCCCCGACTCTCCCACATCCCTCCCCACCACCACCACCACCACCACCACCACCACCACCACAAAAGCACTTCAATTTTGTTAGGAAATGTATCAATTTAACTGACTCGAGCGGCACACTGAAAACCTAATGAATCTGGACTCAATTTTCCACCACGCTGCCCCGACGAAGGGAACGGAAACAATGTTGGTGTTGGTGGTGGTGGGGCGTGGTGGGGGGTGGGGGCCAGTCGGGGGATTGGCTAGGCCTGTGTCACATCCGAACCCCCCCACCGCTCTCTCTCCACACGACCAGTCAGGGGAAAACAGGCATGGGTGGGGTGGGGGGGAAGGTGGGGGTGGGGGGGAGATGGGGGTTCAGGGTGGGGGTGGTTGGGGCTATTGGCCTCCGTTTATCGAGCGATAGCGATGGTGACGGTGGTGTGTGGCGGCGGCGGCGACTGCTGTCACTCATCTGACAATCACGTCATTAAAGGTGAATTGGCTTCTATTTCAGCCGCGAAATGATAATGCTAATTGAGTGGCAAAACATAATACAGGGGGAAAACTGTTGTTGTATGGGCCGCTAGAAAGGGGGTGGAGGGGAGAGGGTCAGAGTTGGGGGCTGGGGACGGGACGGGACAGATTAAATGGAAATACAATGGCGGGGCGTGAGGCATGGCAGATGTTGCTTTGTGCCGAGCAGCGCGTTGACATATCTCTTGCTTGTCAGGCCTTGCGCTTTAGAAGAGACTTACAGGACAGAGGGGTGGGTGGGGGAAGGGGTGGGATGGGGGTTGGGACGGGGGAGGGGGGGGTAACCAGATGGACGTGTAGAAGCAGAGGGGTCTGAATAAAACAGTTAAACAGCGGAGGCTGGGTTTGGGAGACAACCCCAGTGCTGCGTGAGACGGGACTGGATGACTGGTTGGTAAATAAGGAGTGGTTAAGGAGTTAAGAGTCTGCTTTTATAAGGCGCTAATGACACAATGATTGTGGGGGCCCCTAAATGGCAAGGCTAATGACAGAATCCTGTTTCAGTGGTTAGACGTTTTATTTAGCGCTCGCACCCTAATCACTAGTGACCCTCCTTTCTATTAGAACTGTCACGTCAGCTCCACTCCTATTTGTCTGGCGCTCCTGAAAGAATCAGAGTGGGAATATCGCTTTTACTAGCCAAGGTCAAGTGGATATAGTATTTAAACAGCTTGTATATTCTTTATTCTGCAAAAGTTGAGCTGGTTTCCTAAGACCGCACAAGCGTAATGTTGCTTAAGAAGATTAAACATTTTCCAACTGGCTCTCGTTTCAGGAAGGGGAGGGGGATTAGGATGTCACTTGTTTGGCACACCTTGGGCGCATACTTACATCGCATCTTAAGCTTTGATCGACGTGTCAGAGTACGTGTACGCTGTATCGCGGTGCTTTTACGCAGGGCTATAAGGCGCCGCTGTCAGACCACCGGACTGAGAGAGAGAGAGGGCCAGTGGATGGGCTTCTTGCCCCCTTCCACTTGACCTCACCATTATGGCCGACGATTGATCTCATTTGACAAGGGCTGGCTGTGGCGGAGCCCTCGCTGTCTGCCAAAGCTGATGGCAAAGCGGACGGCTGTAATGTTCACCGGTGAACATCAGCGTTATGGGTGGTGCTATGTCATCCGGTTTGATGCTGAGGGAATGTTTTTTTTTATAGTGGTGGGGGTGTTGTTCTGCTGCAAGGGGAGCTCTTCCGCAAGGGAAAGTCAGTGGTTTACCAAGTTCAATGTTTTGTGAAGACAAGAAAGCTTTTTCTATTATATTGTATTAGGGATTAAATTTGTATTATTGATGGAGTCGGACCATGAAACTGTGAGATGTCTGAGTTTGTCCAAATGTGTCAGCATATCATTCAGTCACCCCCCCCCCCCCTCTCCCTTTGCAATATTTGCCTTTTTGTTATTTATAAAGGTGGTTTGCAATATAAATCACACTGTGACCACTACTAAAATACGAAGCTTAAACCGGGCTATCTCTTTCATATATCTGAGAAATAAATAGATTCCTCATGATCCCAGCAAAGCCCAAAGCGGGGAGTCAGAATCCTGACATTTCACTGTCGTCTCTGTTCTCCCTCAATGAGAGAGATGAGCTCAAGCTATGTGTGTTTGTTCTCCGCCTCGGACGGAAATAAACAAGCTGATCAATTTGTGCTGAAGCCCTGTGGAAAAGAGAAGGGAAAAAAGTTCTAGATGCTATTTTACAGGTTCAACCTGTTTTATTCCCCCTTCCCTCTCTTCGTGTCCATCCCCTTGGTGTTGGACTGTGGGACATTTAACCGAGGGACTAGCGGTTTCATATCAGTAACAAAAATCAAATAATGCAAGATGATTTACTCCCCCTAGCAACTAGGGAGCATACTCTTAGCAACCAGCCAAGCCCCGGGCTTCGGTGTAATCAGCTTGAAAATATTTCAATTATTGTGTTGATTTTAGTGGATTTTGAGAGGCGGGGAGAGTGAGCCTCAGTACATTCAGCCCCATGACCTGCCGAGGATGGCATTGATTTAAACAGGTGTCAGGGAGGAAACGTAGAAGCAATTTAAATGGGAATAGGATGGCAAAGTCATTGAGCATTGTTCGCGGCGTGTGTGACATCCAACTGATGCTGCCAAATCAATGCGGCCTCAACTGAAGATTCCACACCGGAGGATTCGCTTGTCTGCCTGCGATTGGACCACCGGTGCGGCGCGGCACGATTGCTTTCTGGGGTTCCTGTGTATCTCACTCATCTACATTGTTTAGAATAGAAGAGGGCAACTCTTCAGCACAGCAAATGGTTTGAACCGAAGCTGATGATGCAGCAGCCCAGAGACAGCTGTGTATTTTTTTTGTTTGTTTGTTTGCTTATGTCTATTGACTTTTTCAGATATGAGAGAATTTTAATCTGATTCTATGCAATCATTTTCTCCTCTAATGCTGGTATAAAGGAGGCACAGGTGACTCATACTATTATATGTGATACCATATCAGCTATGAAGTGGTTGTTCAGCTTGTGTTAATATACTTATAATGTAAATATTGAATTTACTCTGAAATAATGGTCTGACATTTAGCTATCCAGGTTACATCTGAAATATGAATAAAAACACATTCATAATTAGAAAAAGCTCTGAAATCTTCTTACCTGGGTGTCAATTCAGCTACACATCTGTCACTCATAATGGCAGTCAGGTAGTGAGGATAGGGTAAAAGTTGCTAAATGTTTGTTAAATACCTCATTTAAATTTAACACACATGTTTTGTTCCATTTTAATTGCTCAGTCATTTCTAACTAGTTGGGGATGTTATTTAATAAGCAAACTGCACATTATTGTATATTTTTCTATTTTTTCCAGCATTGTTTTGGTCCTATGGTTGGAAAAGTATTGCATTATAGTTTAATTACAGATGGTGGGTTTTAGCTTTAATAACAGTAATTCTTCTGCTTTCATACAGTGTCATGGAATAGCAATTAAATGTGTTGCACTAATGTCTTGAGATTGGATGCACTGCTTGAATCACTGCTTGAACAAGAATCGTCTCTTGTTGAAAACAAAGGAGGGCTGTTATCTAAGTGTGGGCAAAGTGTAGGTGTGAGGGAGGTTTGTTGTTTGTGTCGCGTCATGTGCGGGTTTGTGAATGTGTTTGCTTATTACAGGGTTTGTTCTTTGCTGCCTATTGAAACATTGGGGGAAAAAAACAACCATTCTTTTAATACGGTTAATTGAAAGCTCCAAAGCAATGTTATTTTGAGTTTTTGATGTGATGCACGATTAAAACAACACGCAGGATCTGTTGCAGATGCGATTAAGGATTATGCTACTTTTTAAACACACGACAATTTGCAGTTCCCGCTCCGATTTTCAGTGCCTTTGAGAATAATTGTTATTTTGCCTTATACAATTGAGGTACATCCGTGAAATATTTTGTGGACCTTCAATAGCATATCTTTTTATAATTAAAAATGTGCAACTGCCCAGAACTCAATAACCTTCAGGTTAACATATTCCAGGTGTGTTTACTGTTTAATGTTGACAAGGACTAATGTAAACATATCAGCAGGCTCAGGCATTTTGGATTTCAGATTGGCCTCAAGGTAAAAAATTAATAAATAAAAAATCCCAAATATTGCAAGACTGTCCTTGAGCAAAGTGTGCAACTGAGAAGATACCCCTGCCCTCTGACGTCTGTGAGAAAAAAAAATACATATATTATTATGAGGCTATGAGTGGATACGCTTGTTAGGATTATAGCAGAATCCAAATAACTGTTCGAAAGTGTTATTTCAGGCAATTGGTATGTAGCTGTCTTATTTAGACAGTTAATAATGAAATACATTTAAAACTATTAAATGAAACGGCTTCCAGTTGGTTTTGAAAAAATACACAACACACAATAACAATTGCAGTGTTAATATGGCCAATTACAGAATTAGCCACATAGCACAATGTTTGATAGCTAGTTGCTATCAAATACATGGAAATACCACTGAATAATAACAAAAACCCATGTCAGAAGTCACAGGATTGATAGTTTATAACAACAATATTATGCTTGTATACATTCAGTTGAAGACATTGTATGTGGTTAGGCCTACTTTAACAACATATTCTACAATGTTCTTATGCAAATGTCTGCAAATGTATCACATTATTCACATTCTAATGTGATAGTAAATCAATCAATGAATCAGTTGGTCAAATACATTTGGACAGTTTATTATAAAAGCAATATTGTTGAATATTGTTGTTACAAAAGATGCTCCATCATTTCCTCTCTGTGGTTTGTTTGCTAGCTGACATTGCTAATGTCTGGTAAAATTATAACCTAATTAATAGGTCCAAGTAGACCCTATTGTTGAATGTATCATTAAACATTTTCCTTGAGAGAACCTCCATTTAAAGGTCCGATGACATGCCACCAGGTGTGGTGTGATTAGACGTACAAGCCATTTTGGAAATCGGCCCCTTATGACATCACAGGTGGGCGTGTCCACCTAGATGTGTGCTGGGTAGATCAGTCTACCAGCCTATCCAGTGGACTGTAGCAATCGTTGCTCATCTATACTTCACACATCTAGGTAGACACGCCCACCTGTGATGTCATAAGGGGCAGATTTCCAAAACGACTTGTAACATCTAATCACACCACACCTGATGGCATGTCATGGGACCTTTAAATAAAGGACCCAAAGGAAATTAAGCATCTGGTGTTAAAAATAAAATTGCTGAAGCAACAAAAAAAATAAGCATTTGTCATTATGATTTTAGTGTTGAGGTGAGAGTAACTAAATTGAGAAGTCTATTTTTCGCTTCCTCCTATTAGGTACGACACATGTCTAGCATTTTTAGCTTGTGTACACTGTATTGAGTGGATTGTGTATTCATTTGTAAACTCATCCTTTTCCCCAAATCGACCTAAAGCAAAATACATCTTCAATTGTGACGTCAGAAAGATGCTAATGTGTGTGATCACATTAATCATCTGATGGGATCTCACATTCGCCAGTTAGTCCACCATGATTCACACTGAACTGAGGTCCAGAAGTCAGGTGTCGTAATTTAATTGTGTTATTTCCTACTTCCCTCGTATACTTCAGGGGACTGGAGAGTAGAGAAAACTAGGATTGACCCCTCCCCCCTCCCCCCACCCACTTCAACCTCCCGTCCGCACCCCTTACCCAAGACATCCCACCCTCCACACACATATAGGCCTACACTTGAACTCTCTCTCTCTCTCTCTCTCTCTCTCTCTCTCTCTCTCTCTCTCTCTCTCTCTCTATCTTTCTCTCTCTCTCTCGTCTCGCTCTTCCTTTCACACTCACTGGCTCCCTCTCTCGCTCCCTTTTCTTTTTTAATTGGGGACACTGGGGGTTCACCTCAGTTTTCACTTTAATCTTGACCTGAGAAGATAAACCCTTGATAAAAACGAGAATCATTATCTTCCCTGAGAAATTCAAGGAATAATTTCCCCTGCTCATGTTGTAGCGATTAACGGGGGAAAAAGGGCTTTGCTGTTGAAGATATCTCCAACATGTGGATATTGTATGGAGTCCATTGAAGGCTGTTCATGAAGGAGGTGTTGAAGTGAGAAATTGGGGAGGATGTGTGTTAGTACAGTTGAAGGATTCACACTTTAACCTGTATTGTCTGTGTGTAAGATTGATTTGTTTTGTAAACCTGACTTCATAGATCTGATTCAGAGCTTTTTTTCTGAAAGGTATAACAAACTATGAACGTCTAGTTTCTCAAGAGAGGGCAGTACAACTGTCAACGTTCATCCAATGTAGTCTGAACCTAATGCTTATCCATATGATGATACAAGGACTTTGCTACTATGCTAAATGTGCTGTTTCATAGAAAACAATAAGAAAGAGATTCATGCAGACATAATCAGTCTTTCCATCTGCGTATCGTCTTGTCTTGATTTTGTATTGTTTTACCTCTACACTTGAGAATAGCATCGATCAAATGGAAAGTTGACATATCAATCAAATCAGAAATGGCCTGATTATTTTCCCCCGCATTCAAGGGGATTTCCAAGCACTTCTCCTCGCCACCGACCGGCTATGTCGACGTAGGTAGCGTCTTCATACAGTTTGGGTACAGACATTGTAGCGGCTACATGGCGACTCCGCTAACTCTTTAGCATGTCATCTGCAGTAAAGCGAAGGGTCAGCGACTGCCCCCAGACAAGGACACGTTCCCCTCCCTCCTGATTGGAGGACTGCCTGGTTCTCTGTGGAATATAGTGGCGTGGAAGTAGGTCACATGCGCTACCTTAATGCGAGTTGTGGTATAAGTGTTTTCAACTATACAACCTTTTCCAGCGTCTGAATTAATGTGCCCGCCATTCATTTTAGCACTCTAACCCCGATGAGGGATGTAATGTAGACCAACTAATGGCGTTTACTTTGCCTTGGATAAAAAGGGGCACTGTGGAGGCCAGTTTGCGTTAAAAGTGTATCATTGTTTGCAAGTGCCACGGGCCTGCTTTTAAATGGGAGGGAATCATCTATACCAGAAGCTAATGCTTGACCTGAAACACTTTTACTTATTAATCAATGTGAATCGACCGACATCAGGGGTCAAATGGTGAGGTAGAAAGTGCTTGGGTCAGTTTTACAATCTGAAGGTGTTGATGATGCTGAATGGATCCCTTGACCAATCGGTCATCAAGCCAATCAGTTTGTTTGTTTGTTCGACGTGCATACAAGTTAAAACCCCCATAATAATATAAACCCGGGGAAGGCAATATTGCAGTGACGAGGGGATTTCACTCCCAGCAGAAAGGTACTAGGTTAGATCCCCAATGTTGGATGCCTAGATGTAGGCTTTCTTGAGGGAGATGCCAATTCAACCTAAGTCGCTTTGCATAAAAGTGTCTGCTAAATTACTTAAATCGGTAATTGTAAAAGTGATCGCAACATTGGGAGAGCCTCCAAGTCCGAGGCCCCTGAGAAGCCCTCTGGGGTATATTCAGGGCCTATATATCTCCTGCGACCCGATCTGCATGTTGGGCGACCCCATTGACGTAAGGGGTTAGGCATCTTGTTCAAGGGTGGGCTGCAGACATTCGGGTTTGAACCCACAACCTTTTGGCTTGGAGTCAAACACCCATCTGACTATCCTGCCCCCTTTTTAGAAATGCATCATGCAACCAAAATCACCAATCTTGTTCTTGTTTCCCTCCACCTGAAGAGCTCATTTTGATCCACAATCTCTCCTCAATGTTAAACAAAACACTAAGCGTTACTTGGGGATTGGTTACAGAGATTCTAAACGGTTGATCCCTGTTGTGCAGTACTTAAAATCTAATTAGAAAAGCCAAATCAGACGCTGTTGTCCAGGCTGAAGTGTCTTTACAAATTCATTAACCATCTACCTGTGATTCCTTCATAGCATTTCCCCTTCGGGAGATCTCCGCAAAATCACAAACTGTTTGTGCGTGCTCGTACGTGAACGTGTGTGTGTATGTGTGTGTGTGTGTGTGTATTTGGTCTGTGTGTGTATTCGTTCACGCTCTCTGCATATGGGTCAGCATGACACGATAAGCAGTTTAAAAAGGGATGCCTCATGTTAAGCAAGATGAATTGAATTATGGTGTGATGTTGCAAAAATGACGACATCAGTGTAAAAAATTTATTCAGGGCACTGATTGTTACCAATTGTTTATGTTTGTGTTTAAGGAGGCTGCACATGGCGCTGTAATTGTTCCTCCTCCCTTCTTCTAAATCTCTTATTTAGAAAGCACCGGGATACTCATTGATTGCGCAGAATGAATGTTACACCGGAGAGAGAGAGCGAGAAAGACTCATCGAACTCTGTGGTGCTCTCTCTCCCTCTCCCTCTGTCGATAGTGGTGGTGTTGACGAGGTGGAGCTGTCTTCCGTCATCTTGCGTGTCGTTGATGGATAAGCTCACACTTCCAAGAGGTAACCACCATTGATTCTGTCCCGCTATCACCTCTAATGTGCTTCCAGCCTTTGCAGAGTAAGCTCTTTTATGACTAATCACACCCATTTACACAACTGATACGTTCAAGTTTGGTTGGTTGTTTTTTTGTTCCGTTTTTTTTTTTGGTGTGTTTGCGTCTGTGTTGTTGTGACGGTATCGGTGTGTGTGTGTGCGTGTGTGTCGTGTCAGTGTGTGTGTGTCAGTGTGTGTGCATGGGTGTGTGTGAACTTGTTTGTCGGTGTTGATGTGTCGGTGTCAGTGTGTGTCAGTGTCGTGTTGGTGTGTCAATGTCAGTGTGTGTGTGTGTGTGTGTGTGTGTGTTGTGTGTGTGTGTGTGTGTGTGTGTGTGTGTGTGTGTGTGTGCGTATGTGCGTGTGTGCGCCTGAAGCTCTCCGACACATAGTGGCGGTACTGAAATGTTTCCTGGCTGTCAAATAGGCCCCACTTCCTTTGCTCTAACAGGATCGATTTCAACCAGCGACGGAGCCCCCCCATAACATGCTCCTCCACAGGGCACATTGATGGGTAACATTTCAGGCCCAGTTGAACCCTATTTCCCCTGGGCCATTAACCGGAGAAAACTGGACCCTGACTCGCTCTCTTCTTGAGTCTCGTTCATCCTTTAGCTTACTGCCACATTAATGGCAGAAATTGTATGTGTCAGTATACTCGGACCAGGGAAGACAAAAGATTAAATAATGTGCATGTAATAGTGAGATCTGGGGGTCTTGGCCTTGACGTGCTAAGTACATCTGCAACATGACTTTAATAGTGGAAGAGGAGAGCGAGGGAGGACATGTCAAGTCTTTCTCGGGAGCCTTTTATAATTGCAACTAGAACGGTCCATCAACGAACAGGCCTTTAGGCACATCTGAGCTCATGCTATTAGCTTCAGGATTACCATCTCTTCTATGTATTTGTATAGTATGGTTGTTATTAGTAGTATCGTTGTTATCAGCATTGTTATTATTGTTTTGTGATGTTTTTTATTTATATTAATCATGTGATTTTTTGGTTTTATTATGTTTATTATAATCATTAGAATTTGTTTCCTTTGTTTAGGATGCACGCTATTAAATCGAGGATAATACTAGGCAAAAATAACATTTTAATAATTAGCCAGTCCTTTTCGAAGGAGATTAATGTCGTCTGCCGAGCGGAGAGGAGAAAGGCGGCGTCGTGTGGACTGAAATGATACCTATTCATCTGGAAGGTTAACTGCACCCCATAGCAAAACTCCTCTGATGTCCTGCTGTTGGCATGACCCAGATCAAGAGATAATTAATTAGAATTAATTGTGTCATCATTTTTTCAAATCCATTAACAAAATAGGATTTCTGGAAGTAGCCTCTTGGAACATGTCTCGGAGTCAGACGTCTCTATCACTAATTCTAGAAATGGAGAGATGGAGCGATAGAGGGATCCAGAGATCGAGAGATAGAGAGACAGACAGTAGATATATACACACATCAGATACATGCAGGTAGATACTATGTAGGTAGGTACTCAAACCATACTGTTTGATAGACAATGAGATTTGACCACTAAGGAGCTGGGGAAATCAAATGCAGTGATGCGTTTTTAAAAACAGGACATTTCGCTGAAACCCCTTCAATATCCATAGAGACATAATTGTGTTGAATTGCTTTAGCTTGTGGAAATGCTGAAAGCATTTTTTTTTTCAGGACCATTGCTTTACAATGTACTTTATTTATACATAAACATGTATTTAGAAGTGACCCTATATTGGCCTTTGGATTGAATGGAGTGTGAGTGGTCGGGACCCCTTTAGGATGCCCCCCCCCCCCAATCTCATGTTCACAGCAGGTTTAGATTGTTCCTTATTACTTATACTACCACAAGACCATATTGAAGTAAGAACAGGGTGAGGGGTGTATGGATGGGTGGCTGGATGAATGGATGGATGGGATAGATGGATGGGTGAATGAATGGATGGATGGATGGATAGATGGATGGATGGATGGATGAATGATTGGATGGAAGGATTAATGAATGGGTGAAGGGATGGGTGGATGGATGGATGGATGGATGGATGGATGGATGGATGGATGGATGGATGGATGGATGGAGGGGTGGGATAAGGAATGGATGGATGGATGGGTAGGTGGGAATGTGGATGGGTGAATGAATGGTTGGTTGGATGGATGTGCGGGTGGGTTGGTAGATGGACATGGATATATGTGGATTCTAAATACTCAAATAGTAATTTGAGTCATTATGGGTAAAGGTATCAGAGGGAGCTAAAGCCTTGAAGCCCTCTTAGCGTGTTGTGGAAATATCCAATGGCGGGGCCTGAGGTAATCCATCTTAAACATATACCAGTGTAACTATAAATAGCTTTTAAAGTATGAAAGTACACCCTGTATGGTTTAAGTTTGTACGTCTGAGTCAACATCGGGGGATCATTAAAACATATGCATGTGTCGTGGTATACCCACCCCTTATGATGGCAGTTCATACTACTTAACACATTAATTTGTTACAAATGGTCATCATATGAATAAGGATATATGTTCTTATTTTCACAAGGGGATAAAGAAACAGCAGTTATTTAATAAGCATAAAATACCATGTTGGTAAGTGTTAATATTGGTGGGTGTAGGTCAGAACAATTAGCTAAAATCAATATTTTCTGCCTTATAGAAGATACAAGGAGATGAGGAGAGACAATATTTCTAGGGAATATCTTTGCTCACTAATTATAAGTGCCCTTTAACTGAAAATCCTAAGTCCTACAAACAAAAATCTCACACTGTTTACCTACCTTTAGAAACTGCTTTTGTGTATGAACCAGTAGAATACAATTGGTGAGAAAATATATGCATATAAACTTTCACAGTAGCCTCCTCTGTGCTCATTAAAAAAGGGTCAAGTTTTGCTTACTGCTTCAAAGTTTCTAAGGTTAAATCTTAAAGTTTTTGTTATTTCCTCAAGCATGCTGATTTCCAAGCTGAATGATACCCTTCAGGAACATGACAGTATGGAGTGTCCACCTAGATGCATGATAACATCAATAACAGTCCACTGGTAGGCTAGAAAGTTGAGCTAGCTATAATAGATTTTGGTGTGATGACTTCACACAAACTCACATCTGGTGGTGAAATTGGGGCCCTTTAACTGATGACATCGAGACTAATTGTGCCCTTAAACCTGTGTACATCATAAAGACCCAAACATACTGTCTTAATACCTTCTCAGATGTGAGCCATATAGCAATTCCAATACTGCCTTGATTATGTTTTGGACCTGAGCCCCAGTTCTTGTGGCACCTTTCGTGGCGATGGACATTTCACTTCTTTCTACCAAATTGTTTAACCTGCAATTATCCGATTGTGTGAATTGTTAAAGGTTGGCGAAAACTCACGATAACATAACAGGATCCTGCTACGCTACAACTACGGACTCAGAAAGTCAGTAGGAGCAGCTGGAGATCTGCCTTCAAAGCCATTCCGCTGATGACATCAGTGGTGATGTCATTGTCCAATTAACTAATATTGTGAGATAGATATTGACTGTGGCTGTGTGCATGTCTTTGTGATGCCGTGCCAGCCAATGGCCAACTGTGCTTTAATCCAACCAATTCTCCATTTAGCTTCATATGTCTCTTTTAAGTTTGTTTTGTCCTTGCAATGTGCCTGATTTTGGGTTGCAAGGATCGACGTTTCCATGGTAGTGCAGCCCACGTTCCTTCCTCCACGTGTTGGACTGATCTTTTTTAGAACCGTGCTGCATACGTTTTCCTGAAGTACACCATCTGATGAATTAAGACAATGATCCACTAAAATGAACACACTGATTAACTGAATACCGAGCAGCAGCAGAAGTAGCATCTTGATGCTAGCCTTTCTGGACGCCAGGGAGCGCAGGTACACCTGTTGTTTCGGTTGGTCAGGGATTAGAGGTGAGGTTGAGTTTAGAGTTTTAGGCTCATGATGGCCATGCTTGGATAAGGGTTGAGGTTATATGCTAACGCTCAGAATGTCCTATCTACTATGTCTATCTAGCTAGCTAGGACAAACATTAGCCTCTTCATCAGAAATCTTTGAACAATACAAATGAATGGTAGGACCTACAATACAAACACACATGGGAGAAGGAGTAATACCTGTTCTGGCCTGCTCTGCCCCTGGCCGTCTGGGAGCATTCCACTATGGCTGCACTAGATTTTCCACAGAATCACTGAGGGCGGAACTTGTTTGCCATCTGTAATATCATTCTGTCCATCCTTCCGTTCCTCAATCCAAACCCTGCTTGTGCTTTTGAAGGTCGTTGTGTTATCTAGATGGTGGTTGCAGCGGTTTGTTCCGTTTTCATTGGATGTAAGTGTTGTGAGGGTCATTTTGTTGTTTGTTGTTTAGAAAAGTGAGTGAGTATTCTCACTAACATTTGTGCGAATTAGAATTCGCACAAATGTTACACTTTTTCTTAAGACTAAATGTAAATTTAGGCAAAAGGTTCTGACCTCGAACAAAAGGACTTAATGATAGTGCCCAGTGATAAGGGCTTATAATGAGAGATATCATATTTGGGCAAGGTCTTCTATATAATGGAGGGAAATCTTTAAAATAGTGTTAATTGTGTATTATATTGCTGATACAATAGTTACATTTTAATTTGAAAAAAACAGCATAAGTTGTGACATCACAAATACTACAGAATAACATTAAAAAAAAACACATTGACCAAGCTCAGTTCCACCTCTAACGTGTTCCCAGTCGTTGCCTTTTACTTCAAAAGCACTTGCTAGGTATGTGTAATTGTGACGTGTCAGAGAACCCATTTGCTTAGTGCAATGCCCCTCCCCCAACAGCCACGTTCACTAGAACCATCTAAAGCTGAGGTCTGACACATCTGACGTTTGAAAGCAGAAAGTTGCGTTTTAGTTTTTTCTCCAGAAAGTTATTTATAGTGTAAATAATAGCACATTGGTAGCCCATCAAGTATGCTACAATAAAATGAATGTATTATGTAAAATACAAATATTTTATATTTATAATATAACAGGCCTACAAAAATGTAGGCTACTTTAGGCTATTTTGGTTTATAAATGTGTACAGTTCATTCAGTGAGGCTAAACTGAGGATTAAAGGGGATTCCACATACATGACACTGACCCTTTAAAATAAGCAATTGGACATTTTTATACCTAGTATGTTTTAATTTAGAAAGACCTACAACTTGAGAATGTGGAAACATAATGCATAATCATTAAGTCTCTCAGTTTTACTCACTGAAACCTCGGACCACTTATTATGACGTTTTCCATACATAGGCCTACGTCTAATTTTGGTTTATATTTAGGGTAGTAAACTACAGTCAATACACAAAGGTATGCCTATTTATGTAGGCTAATGCGCATTTGTCAAATTAACTGATGTTAGTATCATCTTAATTTTCCATATAGGCCTCGGGATATATCTGTTTTATCAATCAATGCAGGACGATTACAACTACCTAGAAAACGGTGAGACCTAATGAATGAAGAGTATGCGGTCTAAACCCAGGCCTGGCCCAGGTTTGCACAGAGATTAGAATTATAATTTCCATTGCCGCATTAGTGAGTGAGAAATGTGAACTAATCCTAAAAGACAAAGTACTCATATATTCTGAGGAAGAAAATTCCTTTGACCCATGAAGCAAAACGGTTAGGCCCACGCGTGTGTGTCAGGATCTAAGATCAGATGGGGGGGGGCGACCCAAGATGCGTATAGCATATAGACCTTATAATAACACAACTTTTTTTATTACACAAGGAAAACCTTGCTCGCTGTAATGTATTGTTTTGTTTCTCACCTCAGCACTTTCACATCTAGTGGATTAACGTCTGTAATTGACAAAATAATAAATAATAACAAAGAACTGAACAATTTTGGCATATCCCTTGTATTATTGTTTCATAATGGCCTGTACTGTGCCGTGTTTGTCATGTATTGTGGGTTTGGGGACATATATTTGTGTTTAATTTTACTTTTGAAAATGGTTATGTTACGGTGATATTAGTTCATATTTTTTGGGGAGTCATTGAGAATGTATGTGAGCAAGATTGTCAAATGGCTCTCGGTGAATACATGCCTTTGGCCTAATTAATTGCGCAAATTTGTTTCTATTAAGTAAGACTAACACATATTGAGAAAACTCCATTAACCTTAATTAAGCTCGATTGACTAATTTAGGAAAGGTGTGGTTGGAAACAAGGCTTTGGTGTGTTTCTCTCTCTCTCTCTCTCTCTCTCTCTCTCTCTCTCTCTCTCTCTCTCTCTCTCTCTCTCTCTCTCTCTCTCTCTCTCTCTCTCCCTCTCTCTCTCTGCCTCTTTCTTCGATAGTGAATAGGCTGCTTTCTGCCTTTGGGCTGCTTTTCCTCCTCTGAGACCTGAAAATGAGAAATGGAAATGGAATACCAGGAGGTGCTAAATTAGCTGCCTGATCTGCACTTATTGCCGCACACAGGCCTCTATTACTTTGCCAATCTGTGCCTCTCTTTTAGCATTCCGTGCATGCAGAGGCTTCTAGATAGCATATTTATCAAATGGGAAAATGAATGCACGATGATCAGTTAAATTGAAAATCAGCGTCTGCATGACAGCCCGACCTGACACCTCCGTAATTAGAAAAAAAAATGATGGCGTCCGATGCATAATAGAGCAAAAACAATTTACACTCTCCCATAATGATCTGGCGTTCAAATTGAAAATTTTCTCTGGGTTGAAATTGAATTCATAAAGTGTGATTCATGGAAGACACAGCTCCTGGAGGCAGCCTGGGTATATCGATTGATAGTTTGTCCTGAATCACGCGTGCTGCTCTTAGGCAAGAAAAGCTTAACTACTTAAGCAAATCGCTAATTTCACCTTAAGGCCACCAATGTGCAGCCAGCGATACTCCTATTCAGGGGAGCTAATGAATTATGGATGAACTGGGCATAAGTTCCAAATAGCCTAAGAGTATAGAAGGGAGAGAGGAAAAATTAACCAAGGGACATCAATTTTAGGTTATTTCCAACCGACCTCTCACTTCAATCTGGGAAATAAACCTTTACCAGTTTGGGGGGGCAAATTGTGCTCTGTTTATATAGCCTAAACGACGTCCTATGGCTTAAACTGTGTGATTAAATGATTTGTATTATTTTATTATTATAAAATAACCGTATTCATTAGGGTGTTTTACGCCGTGGCTATAGTTACAACCACAGCCTTCAGCCTCACAGCACTGATCTTTTCCATTCAGTGCCATGTTGGCTTTTTCATCCCCTGCCTCCCACCTAATAAGTAATTGCTTCCTAGAGCAAACAGCTGCAATATTATGTAAATATTTTGAAAAGGACACTGGCTCAGAAATTCATTTGCACCGGCTCAGACATAAAGCTGCCCCTCTGATTATTTTCAATTTATTTGCAAATCGAGAAGCCAAAAAGAGAAAACTACCACAAATGCTCGTGGGCATTTCAACAATGCTTCCAACAACACCGCATCCTGGCTTCAGAACTGGAAATACTGTGTTTGTTTTTTTAAAGAACTCTGTTTGTTTTAGAAGACCTTCTTCTGTGTGTTGTTTTAGTTTAGGTTTTAGTTTGAATTCAGCTTTTATACCTTGTGGTCATCATTGCTAATATTCCGAAGGAGGCGCAGATGTCCCAGACCCTGCATGCATCCCCCCGGGAGCCCCAGCCCTATTAGAACAAATGTGTTCTGCTATTGTAAATAGGCACGTTCGCTTCACCCTTCCCATTACAGCCGACGCATGATCAATAGGTTGATAACACAGAAACATCAATGTAAGCGACAGAACAATGAGGGATATCATCGAACATCTATCTTAATATAGCCGGATACAAGGGCCCCTGACAAAGTGAAAAGCTCATGAAAATTCCGCCCCACGAATTCCCATCTCCTATCCAATATGCACAAACACACTCCCAGCTGCCGAGGCTATTATTTTCCTATTTCAATTTGACACCCCAGCCTTTCATGCTAATTCTATTATTCTTGGAAGTTTATGTGATTTCATATCACTAGAAATCGGTAATGTATTATAACCCTTTGAGCTAAAATAAACTGAATCCCCGCAGTAGCCACCGGGAAAATAATTACTTTCATATCCAAACTCTGCAGGAGTCGAGCGGGTCCTTTGCCTCAGGCTCCTAACCTCATTTCGGTGGGGCTTATAGATGAATAAATTTGTTAAGGCAATATACAAAGTACAACATGAGATTTCTTCAGAAAGCCCTTCCTACTGTAGACCCTCCTGGATGTAAGGTCTCACACACACACGATTTGAGGGGCTTGTATACAATAGATTTATTTACGAAAACCTTACATATATAAATAGTATAATACCTTTTTACACATTTTGAGGAATTTTGTGGTTCTGATGTCTTGTTTTTTTTTGTTTACAGTTTAGCAGACATTAAATATCAAACCTTTACCCGCGAAACATACACACAAGAGGAGGGGAGGGAGAGAGAGAGAGAGAGAGAGAGAGAGAGAGAGAGAGAGAGAGAGAGAGAGATCTATTTGCTAACACACCATAATGGAGATATTAGCTGAGAAAATGTAGCCTAAAGATTATAAATGCAATTCTGGTGGACAATGATAAAACTTTGGCCTATTGAATCTCGTCCCTCGATCTATATCAACAATTCTTCCAATTGAGGCTATACTTTAAAGGCCTATTTTCAGGAGTCTGTCTTTGTTTCTTTCGGACTATAAGTTATAACTGACTCTGAATGGTCACAATAGTCTTTATCTTGGATGTGCTCTTTTGCGTCTGCCTGTAAGGAGCTGGGGTCTAGGGGCCTGGACTCTCGCGCGTCGTTGGGGAAACACGTGTCACTACTATTACTATTACTACCACTGCTGACTGACTGACTACTTTTGCCACTGAGAAAAGTGGCCCGGGACGGACTGCACTGTGGGGAACTCGTCTTCATTCTCTCCGGCAGAGCCACCCCCTGTCCCCTGATCGACAACGCGTCATCGTCCTGTGTCGAGTCGCAATTATAGTCCATGGCGCGGTTCTTACATCCCGAGTTGGCCGGATTTCCTCGACCACGCTCAACATCGTCCATGACGATGTCAGTTTTTGTTGTTGTTGTTGTCATTGTTGTGGGGGTTGCTTTCAACGAAGTCTGCGGAACGATGAATCCCAGCGGCTGGGTGATGGGGTACAGTAGGAAGTGTCCCTTTCCTATCAAAGGCCGCGACGGGGGTAAGGCAGAGAATCCGTCCACGTTTGATTTACGCCTGCAGGGTCGGGAGTCGGACAGGAGGCTCTCGACGCTAAAGGGGTTGAGTTTCTGCAGGCCGGAGGCCCTGCTGTTGGCACACAAGCTCGACTGCTGGCTGCTGTCCGAGGAGTCCAGGTCGGAGCCGCCAGCGTCGTGGTGGTGCGACTGTCTTTGGTTGTGCGTGGTGGTGGTGATGGGGGTTGTGGTGTTATGGGTGTGTGGATGGGTCGTTTGGTCACAGCTCGTTGGCGTTTGGTTCCTGCCCGCAGAAGGGTTAAAAAGGGTGCCCGTGTGCTCGCTGTCCGTGACGTGGGACACTCCGCTGTCACTGTCCGAGCCGGGCGTGTGAAATAGGTCCCCGTGGAGGAGCTTATTCTGCGCCTTCAGCAGCCTGCGCTCCTGCTTTCTTTTCTTCTTCTCCAGCCGGTCCAGCTCTCTCCGGGCGATCTCGTCCGCGTCCATGGGCTCCCCGCTGCAGGTGGTGGGGTGCGAGTTGTGCGCTGGTCGCCCGGGACCTTTCTTTGTGTTCTCTTTTTTCCTCCATTTGGCCCTGCGATTCTGGAACCATACCTGCAGAGGCAAGGGAATATTGCATTAGTCAGTCGCACACAATTAAAACTCAAAATATAAGACTTATCTAATGTAAACAAAACAAAACAAAACAAAACGGTGTGTTGCTTCAAAAGTACATTATTGTGCACATGAAAGGTTGATGAACACTGTAAAGGGACAATGTTGTGTGCTTTGGGCTTTGTTCTATAAAGGATATGATAGCATACACGTTGCAATATTAATATTATAAATAAATATAGAGATATAATATATATTTTTGTAAAAAACATATAGTACATTTTACAATTAAAATGCATGCTCCACATAGGCTACATTAACACGCAGCTATATAATCTATAAAATATTAATATACCTAAAAAATATATGTATATAAAATACCTATAAAAAAAGTAGTACTGAGAGAGTACTGTATATTCATTTGTTTTCCCTCAAATATAAATATTAGTATGATTATATCTATAAGTATATATAAATAATAATAATAATAACAATAATAATAATAATAATAATAGGCTTAGAATCCGACCCAGCATGCACTGGTTTGGTCAATTGTTTGATTTGTATTACTAAAAAATTAGGCAGCGGGATATTAACAAAAACATAGAGAAATCCCCCCTTGAACAGCCTGGTGTGGACTGGTTTTGCCTCCGAGAGTGCGATGCCATTGTTGAGGTATAGCGACACCGTCCAGCGTTTCTTATGATAACTATACGCCCAGATCTGTTCTTTGATTTAAGCATTCTAACAGAGTTCAAATAAACCTATAGACAGATATTAAAAAAAAATGGTACAGCCGTCGATGTGCAATAACCATGCATGCACACAAACTCGGAGATTGAGTGCAAAGTTGACGTGCAAAGGGTTGAAGGAAACATGGTTTACCTGTACTCTGGACTCTATCAAGTCCAAGCGGAGAGCCAAAGCCTCCCTCATGAACACGTCCGGGTAATGGCTCTCATTAAAAGCCTTCTCTAATTCCTCCAGCTGCCAACCAGTGAAATTAGTGCGTGTTCTCCGTCTCTTGCAACCGGGGCTATCTTTGTCTGGATCTCCCGAGTCTGACGTGAGGATACACAACGAAGTGTCAACATTGCACTGCATTAGGACATGCAATTACACCACCAACATGCTTCAAAACAAATGTGTATAACATAGCTTGTGCAGTTAAACGAGGTAAACCCCATGGAGGCTGTACGTTTAGATAGGTCGGGGATGGATATGCCTTCACCAAATTTAACCTTAATACGTTAATACCCCGTTAAGGAAGGATGCACGTAGCCGCGTGTTTTGACTTAAGTGACTATTATTGACTACAACAGAATCGTTCTTTCGCACAGCTTCAGCATCTGATGGTCGCGATGCAACGGAAAGGATCCACTTTGCTCCATAAAAGGCATCGTGTCTTTGTTGTTGGTCTGCACAACCATGATTTTAGTAAATGTATAATCAAGAACTAGGCTAAATCGTATAATAAAATCGTGTCTTACCTGTCAGTTTATACTGGTTATCTCCGTTCATACCGCAGCCCGCAGACAAGAGCGAGTTGGAATTGACAACAGACGCCGTGCAGGACCCGTTCAGTAATCCGTCTATGGAAAAGGGAACCGCGGTCGCAGATTGGAGTTGATGACCGGCTAATTCGTACACATGATGGTGGCTCAGATGGTACGGGAAGCCCACCATCCCGCCGAGAGAGCCTCCGAACTGGGCATGAGGAGGCTCCAGTATCCTGCTGTCCATCATCCCGCAGCAGGCGAAAGGGAACGACGTCTTGAAGCCGGCGATGTGGATTTAAAAAGCATGCAGTGAGCGTGGCCGACGAGCAGGGGACATGATGTGAAGGGAGGGGATGAGCTGTACTTTATCCACGTGAACCTTCCAATAATTAGCCGCGGCTTTGGGAATTTGAGACCAATGAGAAACGGTAATCGACTCTGACGTCAGAGACGGGGTCTGCAAACGCTTTTCATATCGATTGCTAATTAAACCTGACATCCCACCTCAATAAACAATATCAGAGCTGTCACAACAAGACAGGGGGGCTTTGATAAGAACTACATTGTAACTACACGGGGGACCGGCGAGGAAAGGAGCTCGCATTGAAACGCAGAGGGGGAAACGCGGGGCGGGATCACTTTGGATGTCAGTTTTGTTGGTTCCCCTTAACTTTTGCTCACATTGCACACACTTGCTGTATATTTATATGGGTTAGATAAATAGTAGCTGCGCTGCAATTAAGGGACCAATCAATTAGGCTATTAAGATTGCAGAAGCAAATGGAGCATATGAAAGTGAATGCATGCGTTTAGCGGACGTTGCACAATATAATCCGACAATATAATGTGTTTTGTCACTTACTATACAACGAGGGGTGAAAGAGTAGGCTATTGACAACCGTGGAAATACAAAAGATAATAGAAGAGAAAGCAGTGGGTCTATAGTTTTGAATGGAATATTTATTATTTATTAACAAAAAATGTCGCTTATACTTAGTTGACAATAAATCATAATGAAACATTATGATGGGCTTTAACATGACATAGGCCGATGTGGTTTAAAATCCTACAAGGTTCTGCGGACTTTAACTAGAATAGAATAGAGTAGAATAGGCAGCACATTTGACATGTGGCAATTTCTGCACCAAACAAAACGGCTGATAATTAACCATTCAGTATAGTTATAAATATATATAAAACACATTTAATCTAAGATTTACTCACATTGCTCTATCGGTGGGCATTAAAGCGGCCTGCAGCGACTACAGCCTGTGCTACTTATCAAGTTTCAAATAATTAATTCGACTTTATTTATTCCATGTCTGGCATTGTCA
>NC_136944.1:15453207-15610707 GCF_949987615.1 Pollachius pollachius
ATTAATATGTTAGCATGAGCACCTAAGCTACTTATCAATATCTGGTTGATATTTTAATGAACGGAGCGGACTGTCCACAACAT
Source organism: Pollachius pollachius (assembly GCF_949987615.1). Taxonomy (NCBI): domain Eukaryota; kingdom Metazoa; phylum Chordata; class Actinopteri; order Gadiformes; family Gadidae; genus Pollachius; species Pollachius pollachius. Next base: position 15,453,291 of record NC_136944.1, read on the forward strand.
TGCGGATTGGTTCATCGTTAGTCGAGCCACATCGCCGACCCCAACTCGAGTGTAGCGAAATGTTGCTGCTAGCCTACTGGCTCTCTGGCTCGGTGTTTCGTATTGTAACGTTAGTGTGAATGTGCTGGGTCCCACTACGACACTGACCAAGACTGGGCATATTGTAATACAGAGGACCATCGTGTTCGTGTAACGTTAACGTAATCACTTGTTTAAATACTTCCCTGGGGATGGAAGCGATGGAGTTTTTCTGCTCGAAGCGACTCCTTGCCTGGCCTAACTTGAGGCCTTGTAGGTGTGAACGGATCATGATTCACTGCGTGAGAACACTCCAGATCATTACACGTAGGGGTTATTGACATGGCCATTAGCTATATAATATTCTAAATATCTAAGTTCATAGATATTGGCAGCTATCGAAGTGTCAAGCCCTTGGCTGACATCCGGTTTACCACGCCTATATTACATCTTAGCATGACTTATCAATTTTTAGCCTGCTTCTTGTGTGTCATTAAGCTTATTGTTGTTGTATGACTAAGCAAAATCGGGCTTTTGCTCAGTTGTTGCTTTGTCATTGTTTCAAGGGTGCCACTTTTTTAAGCTGAGCTTGCTGAGCTATTACTTTGCATTTTCTGGCTAAGTCATCCTCACTAACTTTAGTTGATAGATGGGCTATCAACTAAAGTATGTATATTAGTGTACATTGATGTGTTTTGTTTTGATATAATGTTTGGCATATTTTCTTCTAGATCTTCCCAGGATACATCGATTTTGTCTTATTTCTCCACATCAACTTATTTATACCATGGAGCTTCCTCATCTGGGCGAGCATTGTACAGAAAATACCTGCAAGCGCTTAGGTATGTTTTCGTGTCTGTGTCTATATCTGTCTGTGTGTGACCTGAATTTTGAGAGCATAATCAAAAAAAATGTTTCCCATATAGATTTTCTTCCGATGAAATGTGACGCCTGTGAGGATATTTTCTGTAAAGACCACATAACTTATGCAAACCACAAATGCACGTCGGCTTACATGAAGGTATTTCATATTTATATAACTTTATTTATATGTATGTGTGTATTTCTCAACATATAAAACAGTACAAAAATGTATAATGCGGCTACATTGTTCTTATACATAATAAATCTATGATTAAAAGTTAGTTCAATTTTGTAATCACTCCCATTATTCTACTGCTGAGATTTACAACCTCCAGTGTGATTTAATTTTCTTAATTATGTTGTTCAGGATATCCAGGTCCCTGTGTGTCCCTTGTGCAACATTCCCATTCCCATCAAACGAGGAGAAATGCCCGACATCAAAGTCGGAGAACACATCGATCGGGACTGCAAGTCGGATCCTGCTCAGCGAAAAAGAAAGGTTGGTGTGCACGGTTTTATTAATGTAAATATGGCATTCATTACAACATTCGGTTTAACAACATTCTGAAGCACTATGAAAACGAAGGAGGGAACCATACCTTTTCTTTCTCCTCTTTTGTAGATCTTCACAAATAAGTGTTCACGCGGGGGCTGTAAGCAGAAGGAGATGATCCGTGTGACGTGCGACCAGTGCCACCTCAACTACTGTCTTAAACACCGGCATCCGCTAGACCATGAATGTAAAACAGACGGCAAGCCGTCCTCCAAATCTGGGTATGGCTCAACATCACTGCCCTCATAGCTTAGCACTGGGAAGTTTGTAAAGCTGACCCTAATTTGCCAGGCCAACATTGTAATATCGCTGCGTGCTTTGAAACTTGTAACAAATCGGAATGATTGAAGGATCTCTCTCTCCTTCTGAGTGTGTATTTTTATCTACATTTCTTCCTCAAACTGACTGCAAAATGAATCCTACTCTAATCTCCGCCGCCACAGGAATGCTGCTTTAGCGAGGGCCCAAGGGGTCCCCTCCCACTCTGCCTCCGGCTCCAGCTCCTCCAGTCAGGGTCTCTCCAGGCCTGCCTCGTACAGTGCCAGCACAGCCTCTGCCCGGAGCCACAACAGTGGGTAGGTAGTTATTTAGTTCCATGCTAATTCATGCCACATATTGACAACGGAAGCTTTGCAATCAAGTGTTTAGCGAGGCTCAGCAGTCGCCGGGTATTTTAAGTGTAAATTGCGTGAAGCAGTTGGAGGATACAGGGCTGAATGGCGCATTCTCCTTTTCTACGGACCGACGTCAAACAGGTTCAAACGTAGGCGGATTTTGATATGCCATGGTAAGAGGATGCTTTGAGGATGCCAAATGTAGAAATGCATATCATAGCAGATGTTCTGCGTTAACATGGTATGGGCCCTCTCCCCCTAGAGCGCCTGGGCCAGCAGTCCTACCATGTTATAGCAGAACCTTTATGGCCTAGAGGTTCTGCTATAACATAGTAGAACTGCTGGATCCCAGATTACCCTGTTTCTATTTCTTAAACTGGACTTCGGTAAAGTCATTCCAATAGGGGCCATTGAAAAACATATGATCGTTTTCGACATGTCGAAGATTCTGTTTAGACACCACCAAAAAGCGCCTCCTATTATCTCTGCTCTTAGATCTGACCTGACATGTTAAATATATCGGAACAATAAAAGGTTAACGTTTTCCCTTTTCTTGTTTTGGGTTTTATGTCTAACATTTTTCATTTGTTTCCCCTAGCAGTGCATCCCGACGAATTCCCACGTCAGTGTCCGCCCCTTCAGCACAGAATGTAATTCCAGCCTCGGCTTCCTTCCAGGCAGGCCTGGTAAGCTCTCCCTGACTCACTTACACTGCCTTTAGATCAGACTTGTTTTAATCAGCATGTTATTGTTATGGAAGCCAAGCTAAGCCTTTCCTGACTCTTCCTCCTCCTCTTCTTCTTGTTCTTCTGTTTCCTCTTCCACCAGACGGAAGAACAGGCCTTACAGAGGGCACTGGAGATGTCCCTGGCCGAGTCGAGACCAGCACCTAGCCTCAGGTAAGCGAACCCCTCCCTATCTCTTCTCATTACTGTAACATAATCCTGTCCTCTTTCCATCCTCGTGACTGAAGTCACTAAACCCCTCACTCACTCAGTCACATGGTACCCTCCGTTGTCCTGCTCAACACCCGGGCAAGCATTAGAAAGGGATTAGATGTATGGTTGAAACTAAACCCAGGTCGTTCTTGGAACTCCTGTTGCAAAAGGTGTCTGATTGAACAGAACAATTTAACTCTGATAAAGGACATCTTTTATGTGGAAACGTTATTGTTTAACACTAAATGACAGAAATAGATGTTTCAGAAGTGTATCACAAATTATTCAAGGCCATACCTTACACTTGTTACAAATTCTTCTTTGTCCTTGTTTTTCAATTTGTGGTTTGTTAAATAGGTGCGTCGGAATCTGTGCTCTTTAGGTTTTATTTTACTGAAACATTGGGTTTCCTAGAAAATGAGGGAGGAGGATGATGATGATGATGATGACAAAGATGGTTATTGTGCAGCCCTCAGGAGCAGGAGGATCAGGCCCTGGCTCAGGCTCTGGCCGCCAGCCAAGAAGAATTCCGGCGCCAGCAGCAGAGACAGCAGGTACCCCGAAAGCTTAGCCGCCGCTAGCATGCTAACAGGAGCCCACCTAGGTACCGAAGCCTTTTCCAAGCGTCACTCTTTTCATGACGATATTGATTTTGATAGCGTTTCACATTTAAAGAGGGAAAATATGTGCAAAATGGGGTTGTTCATCACCTTTTTTAGGAATGTCTGTCATGGACTTTAAATTGATTACTTGGTCCTTTTGCAAGGGCTCCTATTGTACCGCCAGATGAGATGTTGATGAGCCATTAAAAGCCATTTTGAAAATTCATGTAATAGCCCTTTAAAAAACTATTCTGTGTATGTCAACTAACTGATTTTGTTTCCCTCCTCTCTTTCCGTTACAGGTGAGAGAAACCAAAAACTCGACCTGCAGTCTATCATAAAGCTGGATTCCTCTTGTCACCCTTGTCCTACACATGACAAAATGGGACACAGAGATTCAGCAGATGAGCGTTATTGCTGTTCTTAACTAATGACAGAAATTCTTGAAAATTGCCGATATTACCGCCTTCCAATATAAGCACATACTGCTCCATCAGGATTTGTCATTTTTACCAATGAGTTGCTCTGTACATATTTTATATGCTAATCATTTAACAAAATATCCACATAAATGAAGAATAAATTATTTTAAAGAGAGACACGTTTTGCGTGCTATCTTATCATCTTTGGGTATTTTAATCCATCCTTCTTACTTTTCTTACTAAATAGCCACACTGAGAAAGGGAGACGGTATATCTTTGACCTTTTGAGACCATTCATGATATTATATTTATGTTATTTATGATTAAATAACACCAAAAACAAGTGCAAGGAAGCTGTGGATAAGAGCCTCCTGTCACGTAAGAGTCTACAGAGGAAGAAATGCCACCGCTGACAAATCGCTTGTGTTGGAGCACATACCCATTTTATACAGTAGAGGGAAGTAAAACATTGAGTAAAGTACATCATCGCAATGTACTTCTGACAAAAAAAATATGTCTACCGTATCACACCTAGGCTGCTCATATAATCGGGCAAAATGTGGTCTGTTCCCTTCGTTCTGCTTTAAATATTCCACAAATATTAGCAACTAAATCCGTGAAAGAAAATTGTGTGGTTTGATAATACATTAGTGACATTGGTACACAATTTGCAAGGCTTTTATATAATAGGGTTAACAATCCCAGTTATTTTGAAATCCATGAACTCTCCCAACATAAATTTAAACTTTGTTTTCATATCTCTATTTGCTCTTTCTGTTTATCTGTTATGACCTCTCCATATAACTATCCTTCTGTCTATTTGTCCTATTTGTTGGTGTTTCTGTGCGCGCGCCCGTGCGTGCTCGTGGCATATCTCACACCCCACGTCCGCTGATTTGATCGTGATCTAAATCGCAATCCCGCATGATCAGGTGGCGGACTTCTAATGCTACTGCTGCTTGTCCACCTGAGACCCGGCTGGTGACAAATACATTCTTTGAGCTCGAGGTCTATCAAGGCCGATGACGAATGTTCACACAGGCTCGTGTGTAACTCGTGTCTTGACAAAGGTACCGCATACACGCCTCCTGCATTGTGCATCGTGCCGCTGTGACGTCACACGCTGTCTGCGATTGAACCGGTCTGTTCGACCTTGATTTGAAAAAAGTTCGCTTTTGTGGGTGAAAACGTATAGCGCAAACGTAGTAGTCAAAACCAATATACTCGTATTGTTGTAAATAGAGAGGAAGGAGGAAAGGTAGCAGAATACATTTTAATTTTTAAAAAAGTGTTTATTCTTCACTGAAATATAGCTGCAATAATCTTTCTCAATTCAAGATTAATCCCAGTTGTGCTTAGCGTCTATTTTATAATTCTGCTCGTTCTGATTATTAAGGAAATCTTTAAAACAACAGCCAATAGAGTAAATATCTGTCATTCGGATGATATCAAATTTTTGGATTCATGACTTTAATAGCAGACACTGCTGTAAGTCTACAATATTCCCCTGTGTATGATATGGGATCTGCACAATAAAGTAGCCTAAAATGGGGGTAGGGTAGGGGTAGAAATACTTAAGGAGCCTACTTTGAGTCAATCTTACTTAAAACAACTCAAAAGTATTACCAATACATCTAATACATTTCCACAGCAAAAAAAACACGTTATACTAGTTCATAGTTCCAATTAACAGTATTGTGGACAATAGGAGTGTTCATATTATTATTGCTATTTTTGATGTTCATGTTGTTGTTGTTGTAACCATGGTGCTGCAGTGCCTTGACATTTCCCTGGCAGACGGAAGCAGCCACATGCTCTATCCAACATCAATAGTTTCTCCATGGTGATCGCACGATGTTGATGTTAAACAAATGCAGAGCCATGCTTGGAAACTTTCAAAACAAAGGCTTGATTCGCGTCCTTCGAGCCGAGCAAGGTCATATGCTTTGATGCCGACAGGCGGCAACATTAACCCAGCATTGTCATCGTATTGTAGTGTCTTTCCGAAGAGCAGTCGAGTGTAGGATAATAACGTGGCTGTGCCCACTTCATCATTACGCTTGGGGTTGTTCGTGGTCTTTTGATTGTAGATACAGTGATTTCATTGCGCTGCGACAGAAACGAGGCTATTTTAATCAAATGGACGCTTTTGCACAGAACAGAGGATCAGCCATTCCCTCTCAGATGCTCATCTGATATCTACTGTTACAGGGACTAGAAAACACAACCATGGGGACAAGTAGCCTATGATGCATAAAGTGACGCAGGTCTATGTGCTGACTAATGACTTATCATCAACACTGTAGAACACAATCCATTGCCAACATTAAGGAAACAATCCCAGAGTTATGTGGTTCTTGCCCACCTATATCATTCCAAAGGTCAAACGTCCACAAACAATGTCATTCATAATTAAGGGAAGATAAGGCCTGATAGTTGGCGATTGTGGTCTTTAAGATGTCTTATGATGAGAATGACTATGAATGATAACTTATTAAGGGGGGGGGGGGGGGGAGATTATGAATCAAATCATGCTATGATCTGTCAGGTCAACACAATGTACAGGCTAAAGATGCAAACGCACACCTGTTTTAGGTGTCTGACGGGGAACAATTGAGCCTTTTTTATTATAACATAAAATTAAAATACCCCAAAATATGGACCATTACAATACACTAATTAAGGGGGAAAAAAAAAAGGATTGAAACAAAGGTACATGCTTTATTAAGGTAAGACATAAATACACACATATGTTCACATTTGCTACGTAAAGCGTATTAAATCACATTACTTTTGTATGAAATGCACTAAACCAATAAAGTTGAGTGCCTTCCCGCATTCGTTGCGAACAGCTGAAACAATGCCAACGTCATACTGACTTGGCCTTAAACACTTACAAAATGCTAAGGAGGAGCTCTGATGGTGTTGTAAGGTCCTTTAGTGGCTACTACTACTGTTGTTGAACATAATTGGTCTGTCAAGGTGATCTCACGAAGGCAGTTGCTATTGATGCAGAAGATGATGCATTCCGGAACTCATCCCAGCCGTGATTCATCCCCGAGGCAACAATAGAGCCTGCAGGAAGGTTCCCCTTGAATCATTCGGCATAAATTCACATTAGCATCTCTTAACAAAAGACTCTGGGGGGGGGGGGGGGGGGGGGGGGGGGGGGACAGAAAACGATACCTCAGGACTGTGGTATTCAACAGGGAGACCCACATATTCTTAGTTTCCATGACAACCGGAGGATGATAGTGGTACAGACGGTGGCCCGAGAAACAAAGTTAAGCAGCCACAGAATGCTCCCTCTGTAGCAGCCAAGCAAATAGGCCAAGCCAAGCGTAGTACTATTGAACTGAGATTTGTTTCGTAATGGAACTGCACCGAGCCTATTGTTTACGACACACCCGTCGAGCTGAGCAATTGTGTTCAGCCTCCATGCCAGCCGCTGACAAATAACACATTCCACATGAGGGAGATAAACATGTGCACAACAAAACTTCATTCAGAAATCAAAACTTTTACCAGCTGGAATGTGTTGGCAGGGAGTGACAAGGGAGGTTGGGGGATGTAGGTGGTGGTGGTGGTGGTGGTGGTGGTGGTGGTGGTGAGGGTGGTGGGGCTGGTGGTGGTGATGAAGGTAGGTGGTGGTGGTGAGGGTGATGAAGGTAAGTAATGGTGGTGGTGGCACCATGATGAAGACAGATGTTATATCCCCAGGCTCCTGCGACAAGGCATTGCGGTACCTCATTTGCCCACGATTTCATAACTTATTAATTGCAAATATTATCCATTTTTAAATAGATTTAGGCTACTTACTTCTTCCAAACGTTATGAGAAATGCTGTATGAACAAATAATTCAATTAGCTTTGTTTAAATTGAGTTTAGCGAAGCCTTTTAATCTGACAACCTTTTTTTTAACTGAATGGACTGAGGAGCTGCATGAATGGGGTGGGTGTGGCTGATTGATTAGTGGAAAAACAATTACCTAAAGTTCTAATTAGCAGTGTGACACAAATACCAATATGATCATATTTATACATATGCATATACCTATATCTACAAATATATAGGCCTGCTTTGTTGCAATTCATGCACAGAAAGAGTGTAACAAAAATGCCATGGAACAGATGTTTTAATGTTCGCATGGATTGTATTAATATTGTGTTTTTTTCCTCTCTTCCTGAAGATTTATTGCGACAAAGCTGGCCTCTTCAAGCTAATAGAGCTAAAGAAGATGCAATCCCTGCGCAGATATTGAACAAAGAGACTAATGATACCATTGGTATTTGTGTCACACCACCATGTAGGACTTTGTTTAATTGCTTGTTCACTAATCAAAGAGCCCACATCGACACCGCTCCTTCAGTTCTTCTGTCGATTCGGTTCGGAAAAAATGGATACACATTCAAATGCTTGCCAAAACACAGATCATTTAACCTTTGTTCCATTCAACCATTGTTCCATTCAACCATTGTTCCATCCATCCTGATGTTTATCAAATACTATTTAAAGTATGGATGTTTAATGATGCAAATATAAAAACGTAAAGTATTTTAAATATTATTTTAGCTGTTGGGTACTACAGGGTATTTAAAGTGTAGTCGCAAGCACTATGCTAGTGTTTAAGGGCACAATAGTGTTGCTTGTACAGAATGTACCGTACTGCTGAATTTTAGATGGAGTCTTTGCATGATTGAAGTTGAGGAAAACATATTTCAATCTTGGATCTCCCGAAAGCATATTTTTGATTAGGTGTCTGACGTCTATGAATTCTCTTTTATTGTGCAGAATGCCGTACAACTCATTGGGCTTCTAGACTGAAGGCAATCTATGCTTCAACATGCTTTGAAAGCGATCCATCCATAGTTGCTATGGAAACACTCCTGGAAACTCACAAGCAGAGGTATATCAGATGTTCATTCTCTCAAACCAGAGTAAAGGAATGAATCAATGTCCGATCCAGACTTGTGTGCTTTGAACATGCCTTTGAATCGTCACTTTGAATATACTTTGTGGGTAGCGTGCATTCAAATGACCAGCCATTATAGCATCATGCCCATTTAATATCTCTCTAACTTGACCAAGAGATGAAAATCAATCAAGCAAAAGATGAGAATCAAGTAAAAAGCTCAGTTATAAGCGGAGTAATTCAAGTTTATCAACAAGTATTTCCAGTTAACAAGTATATCACAAGTATATTACATAATAAGATCCGGGTCAGATCCATTTTACTCATGCATTTGACTGGAAAGATTCAATTTCACCGACTTGTGTAGAAATGTCATTGGCCCATTAATAAAAATGACATTCAAATAGGCGTTTGAAAACTCTATGGGAAGACAAGCCTTTGATATTTCTTTAAATTAATTGAAACAGAAGTACTTAGTTAAGTTATTTATTGGTGTGTGTATTATTTTATTTAGCAGCATTGATCAAAAACATCTCTATGGTAAGCGAGAATACAAAGCTGTTTCGGCCACAGCTGGTGGAGGCTATCGTCCAGAAGAATCTCCCCAAGACCGGATCACCCCCCTTCCTCCACTCCACTCCACCACCACCTCCACCCATCCCTCCAGCCCAGAGTTAAGGAGTTCCTGTGTGAAGGAGCAACGGACAGAACAGCTGCTTCACCGGTAACCACACAGCACACACACACACACACACACACACACACACACACACACACACACACACACACACACACAATCACACACAATCACACACACACACACACATACACACAGCACACACACACAACACACACAGCACACACACACACACACGCACATCCCTCTAAGCGGGGACTCAATATCAGAGGAAGCAGAGGAGGCGAGGATATTGATTGCTAGGAAGGCCACCGTGAGAGAATGCTTGCGGTGAACAAAACAAACCTCACACATTCCAGAACATACAAACACTGCTATATACTGTGTATATATATATATATATATATATATATATATATATATATATATAACATGAGGGGACATCTGGGGTCATGTGGTCTTTGATGTGTTTGCATGTCCAATTGTCATTCGTCATTCATCTCCTGGAGGTAAAACAGCCTGGGGCTGCCTGAACTGTAATATTTCTGCCTGGTTTTGCCTGTTGGTGAGGGCGCTCACTTTCTCCTTCCCGCCATGCAGCTGCTAATGAGAGTCGCGTGGATGATGTCAGTTGCAAAACCTGGGACCGTTTGATGGATGCCTGGGGCTGGCCCGGACATTGTTTGTTGTCACAACATGGGTGCACTGATGAAAGCAACCCCCGGTGTTAAATGAATGAAATCAGTCATCCACACGTTTTATTAAACACTTAAATATTGAATTCTTGCCCTATAACCCTCGCTCCTGGCAGAATATTATATATATATATAATATATACGGTACTTGGAGATACACCCATGGTGTGGCCTAAGGCATGAGAATGTCGTAACTGCGACGAGCAAGTCAGTGGAGTAGTGAACCTGGCCCTGAGCAAAAGCCATCGGTAATGTAACATGTTTAACCGAGTGTCCTGCGCCCTACTAGATATTGCGATTGCTTGCCTCCTTATCTGAGCCATCCGAGGAGACCCACTGGTCCTCTAATGAAAACGTCTCACATGGTGACCCAATCAGTCCGTCTTAAGAGAATAAATGTTCTTCTGTTCCTGCAACGGAAGAAGGGAATTCAAAAACAAAAACATAATTCTCTGTTATTTTTACAGACTCTAATGGACTCTAATGCTTGCTTATGCCTGCTCTTTGCAGTTTGATTGCAGTAGCGCATGGGGGGAACGGCGGCTCATTTCCCATGCCCTACTTCAATTTGCAAACCTAATCTAGCAGTACTGTTTATTTTCAAATAAAAACCTGCATAGATACACACAAAAACACACACAGACATTCACAAACGCACACAAACACACACACACACACACACACACACACACACACACACTCTGAAACAATATTGCCTCTATTTAATAGAGTTGTGCCACTGTGGAATAAGGACGTGGCTGTTAGTTGGCTTGTAATTTGGCGCAAATCGACACACACACACACACACACACACACACACACACACACACACACACACACACACACACACACACACACACACTGCTACACACTATAACAAATGTTGACTACGTCCCAGTGGCTGACTCTTTCCATCCTTTTGGAGATGAATCTGGCCCAACATGTTATTTGTCTACGGAGAAGAGAGAGGTACCACTACATGCCTCTGCCTTGCATTCCTTTTCTGCAGTCAAGTGTGAACATATAAGTGAATATGCTGGAGGAGGAGCCCTGATAAGGATATACGGGTGGGAGGGAGAGAGAGAGACACACAGAGAGAGGGAGAGCAATGGAGAAAGAGAGAGTGCAGGGGAGAGAGAGAGAGAGAGAGAGAGAAAAAGGAAGCGAGTGAGCTAGGGAGCGAGTGAGAGACAGAGAGAGGGAGAAAAAGAGCCCGGGAAAGAGAGAGAGGGAGAGAGAGAGAGCAAGAGAGAGACATAGGGCGAGGGGCTGGCTTTCAGAGGTACAGAGAGAGCAAGGGAAACAGATTTAGAGAGAGCCATTGAGAGAGAGATGCTAACATCCCAGGCAGATATCGATGTACAAAGGAGAAATATAGATTCAGGGAGGAGGAGAGGATGAGTACGGCAATCCTAATGCATTATGATAGCTGGGGAACACCGCTGCTAGTTTGAAGAGGAATCCCAAAGCACTGCTTCCAACTAGTCAAGGTACGTTCCACACTTCAACTCAATCTGCATGTCATCCCTGTGCCTGAGCAAAGACCCTTTGAAGATTCTAAGCAATATTTATATTGCCATTTTCCGAAAGCCCTGGTCTGGGATATAATTCTACGCAAGTCAGGGAGCATGTTGCAGATGGCTGCATTGATAAGCAAAGTTTCTTCCTATCATCATTCAGTGAGAGATTCTGCATCATGACTAACAGCCTAACAGTCAAACTGTGTGGCTGGTTGACAAGAATGCCATAGCTGGGCCATCATTCCCAGAGTTCCCCTGTTTAATGTAACTGCATCTTCATTGCGTCCTCCTATCCCAGTATGTGTTAATCAATGGGTTTGACACCCACAGCTGTAAAACTGGCTGTTGCTGAATCCCAAACATCCTTCCGGGGGGAACTGCCTCGTCCACATTAGCGGAATACACAGCCAGAAATCCCCTTAGATGTGTTGCACATTCTGACAGGAAGAATGTTGTGCATTTCGGGCATTCCCTCCACACCACGGCACCTTGGGTAATGAATAGAAGTCTGGATTATGCGACTCGGAGGTGTGAGCTATCGCAGTGAGAGGTGTGAGTAGAGTTCTGGCGATAGGGCTTACATCACAGAGACGCTCCCTTTGTAAACGTCCCAAAAGCTGCACCCGCTGACATCATGACTCCTTTTTATGAGGCGTTTTTAATCTGCATGGGCCGCTCCATATTTATGTTTTCATCTGGGAGCGTAGGGAATATTTACTGTTATCGTATTCATCGTTGTGAGCAGTGAATATCATCAGAGATTTTATTCTACATGGTTGGTTTGGATTGTTATTTTCTGTTTCTAAAAAAAAACGACAGTAGAGGTTTTTGGGTTCCTTGGGGATCCCACAAATAAATGTGGTGACGTAAGCGTTCTTAGGGAATAGGGAAAACTATTGAAGGTGCTTTTTTTTTTTTTTCAGCTTTAGTGACTTGAGTTATTTTCTTAAAACCACTGTTTTACCTGCTGAGAGAAAGGAAAGGATGGGGTGAACACTTTGGTTCACCCCATCCATCAACTCTGACAAATATTGGCTTAGCCCACATATTGACATAGCCTTGCGGAATCATACATTTTTAACACGGTTCTCCCCAGTTTCTTAAAAATGTATGAAATTGATTTTAATACAGCCCTTAAGGGAGATATTGAACTGTAAACGATGATTAACATGTAGGCCCATTCCTATTAGTGATGAATTTAGTTATTGATACTTAATTATCCTGAGAGCATTCTAAAGGTTTGTTTATAGAGAACTAAATTATTCAACTCAACAACAACAGCTGCAGACCCTTCCTTCCTTCGTCAGTTACGCATTACAATGTGGGCCCACTAAGGTTTGTGAAGGCACCGGATTATGTAGGGCCCATTTCGGTTCCATGAGACTCCTCAGTCTTGCGTTGAGAGCCCCAGGCAGCCCTCCAATCTGAGAGCCGATTACACACCACTCCTCCTTGGGGATGAACAGCATATTTTCTGCAGGCGGAATGCAACCAGAGTCAAACACTGGAAGCTGTCACACAAAATAAATCATGTTTCTTTTGAAAATCCATAGAAGTAACAGTCCTGAGTTATTGGTCTAAATACAGTTACATACCCACGACGAACAATATATAAAAGTTCAAATAGCATTGTTCGAAAACTTCCTTCATTCAACCCATGTCGTTATAATGTACATATTACAGGCAACCCTTACGTCAGGGGAACTGGTTATATTTAAAGGTTACATATTTTTGCACCAGGTGTGAGTACGATTAGCCGTTACAAGCCGTCTCTGTTGACATCACAAGTGGGCGTGTCCACCTAGATGTATGACACACCTGGTGGTATAATATGTCACCTTTAAATTTACATTCACACCAAACTCTTTAGTATATTTTTTTCTATTTCAGATTTGCATCTAAACATGTCTGATTTGGAGGACTTCAGCAAACTCGGAGGGCCGTCCTCCAACGTGTCCGACAGCTACCAGCTGAACCCGACCAGCATCATTGTTTCCGTGGTCTTCTCGCTCATCTTCCTGCTGGGCACCATCGGCAACAGCCTGGTGCTAGCCGTCCTGCTACGCAGCGGGCAGGTTGGCTACAACACCACCAATCTGTTCATACTCAACCTCAGCGTTGCCGATTTCTTTTTCATCATCTTCTGCGTGCCTTTCCAAGCCACCATCTACTCCCTGGAAGGATGGGTGTTCGGCTCGTTCATGTGCAAGGTGGTGCACTTCTTCATCAACCTCACCATGTACGCCAGCAGCTTCACACTAGCGGCTGTGTCTGTGGACAGGTATGGGTGGTTATTGCACTATTGGATTTTCATAGTTCAATAGTTCAATAGAGAGCAACTAGAGAATTAAAGTTAAGGATTTGTCTTAAAGGTGATATATTATACCACCAGGTTTGAGTGTGATTAGCCATTACAAGCCGTTTTGAAAATCTGCCTCTTCTGACATCACAAGTGGGCGTGTCCACATAGATGTATGCTGGATAGATGAGCAACTTGTGCTGACATCTAGGTGGACATGCCCACTTGTAATGTCAGAAAAGGCAGATTTTCAAAACGGCTTGTAATCATACTCACACCTCCTGTCATAATATGTCACCTTTAATTGCACGTCAAGGCTAGGCGATATGAGGGTCAACAATAGGGAATTTTTTTCTAAATGAATCTTGCATTTAATTAATTTAAACACACTTTTCTAATTGTTCTTGAACCTAAGGTGAGGGAGCATTTAAAGATGGTTCCTGTAGCCCATCACCTCTTTTGGAGGCATGTTCAGGATATTAACCCTCCAAATAAGAGCCAATACCACCATTGTAGTCTGGCAGGCAGCACATAGGCCATCGGATGACTCATTAGTTCGAATCAAGTTTACATTCAAACCGGTATGACCCCTATCCCCCCCACCCCCGGTTTTGATGTACTGTAATGAATTGAGCTTGTTAGACAATAATATAATTGGTTTAATTTGTACGCAGCCAAATATTTGGCAACATGCTGCGCAAATACTTTTATATAATCTGCCCTACTCTCACTACTCTTCGTATAGAAGAGTATGTCCGCACTTTAATTTGAACATGAGGAATGAACACACTAGCAAATGGATAATGCTTTCTCTGAAATGCCACCAAGCTTATATTCAAATATCCTCAATCTATCAGCAAGGAAGCCCTTTCAATCGAATTCAGGCTGCCAATGATAGGACAGCTGAGTGACACAAATTGGCTCATCAGTTGTCAAGAGGGATTAATTAGAAGCAAATACCTTTAACACCCCAGAGACTAAGTCAAACTACCAACTGAACAAATCACAAGGGAAAAGATAACTTACTTTAAACAGAAATTATACTCTTATTTCTATGAGCCAGAGACCCCCCTCCCCTCGAACTCCCCCCCAACACCCCCCCCCTATCCCCCATTACTGTTGCTGGGCAACAAAGGCGGTCAATCAATATCAGCGGTTCTTTGGCCTGTGCAATTGAAACCATTAACAAACACTGGCAATATTTACTTCCTCTAGTGGTTTTCATCGAACCTGACCTGTCCTCTTTGTTCATGAGATCCTCCTCTTCCCGAGGCACGTCAAGAGTATATGAGTCAACACAAATGTTTTCTGTTGGAGATGAGATACGATGAAGGACTGTCGTTTCCGCGTTCCACCTGCGTCATTGGTTTGAGGGATAAGCAGGGTGTACATTCCTACAGAGGGAATTGTTAATTTGTCTACCGGGCAGTGGATCCCCCAGAGGAGCAGATCATGGATGTTCATGCAGCACTGAAATACTTATCTTATCCAAGATCCCTCCCTGTGAAAGCATTTCCATTGAAAATTATATAACAAAACTCTGCATGATGGAAGATCAACTGAGAATTGTCTCCTTGATAACAGGCAGTTGGTCCCTTCACTCAGGATTTATTATAAGCCTATTGATTGCGTTCCCCATGATGAGCTCGATAAGAATTCCACCAACGTCCATCCCTTCTCATGCATTATGAATCAATCTTATCAATTTGTATGCACGCCTTGTCACGCCAATGGGGAGGAATCTCTCCTTCTCCTACACCTCAAGCAAATTCCTTTCTCTGCTAGGTATCTGGCCATCCGATACCCCCTGCGCTCCAGAGAGTTGCGGACCCCCTGCAATGCCGTGGTCGCAATGGTGGTCATCTGGGGTCTGTCCTTGGTGTTCGCCGGGCCCTACCTCAGCTACTACGACCTCATTGATTACGACAACAGCACCGTGTGCATCCCCGGATGGGAAGCCCACAACCGCAAAGTCCTGGACACGTGCACCTTCATGTTCGGCTACGTCATCCCCGTGCTGATCGTGAGCCTGTCCTACACCCGGACGATCAAGTACCTGTGGACCGCAGTGGACCCCCTGGACGGCATGTCAGAGTCCAAGCGGGCCAAGCGCAAGGTCACCAAGATGATCATCATCGTGACGGTGCTGTTCTGCATCTGCTGGCTGCCGTACCACGTGGTGATCCTGTGCTACCTGTACGGCGACTTCCCCTTCAACCCCACCACCTACGCCATCCGGATCCTGTCGCACTGCATGGCCTACGCCAACTCCTGCCTCAACCCCATCGTGTACGCCCTGGTGTCTAAGCACTTCCGCAAGGGCTTCAAGAAGGTGTTCAGCTGCATCCTGAGCAGCAAGAAGGGCCGCAACAAGGTGCACGTGATGCACGTGGCGAACACGGCGCCGGGCTTCGAGGCGGGCTCCACCGAGGTATCCCAGATGCATGAGGAGAACGCGGCGGCGCGCTCCGACGCGTGCGAGATGGTCAGCAGGCCCGCGGTGGAGCCGCGTGAGGCCGCCATGACTCTGAACCTGCCTCTGCAGAGGCAGCCCTGACAACGGCTGCGGCGCGAAGAGCCGCGTGTCAATACCGGTGGAGCGGTCGCGGTCGCGTAGCAGTTCATTGAGGGCTTGCGTTTAAGGTCACCAGAAGGGGTTCGTAGCAGCTCTGAAAGGTGTGCGGTAAACTTGGGCTACGCAGGGAACTCCGATTAGCCGTGCCGGTATGAACAGACTTTTTGCCAAACTTGTAAGGATAAGGGTTCAGAGTGGATCCCAGGGCGAGGTAGCCTTACCGTGTAGATGCTGCAGTAGATATTTTGTAAAGTAGTGAAAAAAAACTGTGATAGCTCATCCTCAGTGTTCTTTTTTTTTTTAAGCTGGCGTGTAAGGGGAGGAGAGGAACAGACCGATGACTCATCCTGAATCCTTAATGTAGACATTTGTTGCCCAGTTGTAATTTATTCGTCATCCTTGCATGGACCGTGGAGCATACAGTGTTGTCGGCTGTGTTATTGCATAAGTGTACAGTTACGCACCCCCATCAACTGAAATATCCTCTATAATCAGTATTTTTCTTCTCTAAATACCAGAACCTCTTAGTAGCTCTATCTCTTTTCCCTGAATTGTTTTGTTCTTCCTGTATCCTACCTCACTGTGGTTAAAACCATCTCGCATCCTGGCCTTGCAAAATCCCTCCACTTCTAAGATTATGGGAGATGCAATTATCCTTTTGAAAGGGTAATTGCTGTTTTTGCTTATTCTATAAAGACTTTTTTTATACTGAATATTATCTGTGGTTTGGCCTGCTGCCTTTGTAAATGAATTTCCAAGTGTCCATTGCTGTTTGAAAACTTTTCAACTAAATCCTGTATTTTTCAAGAGATATATTTAAGGAGAAATTGACTGTATATATTTAATCTGATGTTTCAGAGGACTATGTACTGCACACTCAAATATCGAAATAAACTATTTTCTCCTGTGGAATTGTAATGGATGTTCATAATTTGTGCTCAACAAAACATTGATCATGTTATCTGTTTATTTCTCTGAAATACCAAATCTATTTTCCTTAATACCACCAGAAACATTAAGCTACTGTTTAATTGAAATAAAAACCCTTGGCAACATAAAGCAATTCCTTTCAATATTAAATCGATGCTTCAATTAAAACCAATCATATTTTTTTATATCCCTAATGGAATGTAATTAAATACAAGATATTCGGTATAATTAGATGAGAAATAACGGTTAATTAAATAACGGTTCTTTCAATGGATGGATTCTTCTTTTTTCCAACCAATTAAGGATTAGGGTTATTATTATTATTATTATTATTATTATTATTATTATTATTTTGTATCATTATAACCTATAACTCACATGTCCATAACATCTATTTCAAAGTTGGCTAATTGGTAACGTATGTAATGAATAATTGGCTATTTACAAACTATCAAAAATATCAAATTGAAAATAGGGTTAGAATTTGTTACACTAAAGGCTATTTTTTTTTGTACCATTCTATATTTTACCGTTAAGAAATATCAAGGCACATTGAAGATATTTGTACGCCTCAGGAAGGCAATGTCAAACTAGGCAATGATTGTATTTATCAATCTATGTATCGGTCATTCTATCTGTCTACCAATCTGTGTGTATCTTTCTATCTATATATTCATTGGTTTGATCAATATATCTCTCTATTTATCTTCCTGGCTAACCTACAAACAAACAAACAAAGATAAGGAATTTCAGAATGTTACCAATTTCACAGCCATTGAGCTGATGAAATAACTACAATTCTAAATTAATATTAATATTATTATATAGATATTATGCTCCATATGAATGAAGTGTTAAATATGTAGCCTTAGTAGCAGAAACCTATAGCTTTTTTTTCAAAATGATTTTAGTTAACATGAAAGCAATCTTGTCATCGAACGCCTAACCGATTGGATTCAATTCGCCATCTTTGCCTTTGTCATCCTGCAGATCATAATAAGCCCTTCATTATTGATCACAATATGTTCTGTAACCAAGTGAAGGGAATATCAATACAAATGCCAATGTGTTTAGGACTTTGCCAATATAGCTTTCAAGGTCATCTAGTTTGTTCAAAAGTTGAGAAAATGATTAATAATAAAGTACATCTGTGCCTGTTGTTCACACCTCACTTGATTCTAAATTATATTGATTGATCCTAAAGAGCTCTTTAAAGTTGGTCACTAACACTTAATACCTAATACCTGTCCCATTTAATAAGAGGGCTAGCCGGGGTGTTTCAACTCCCAGCTGAAAGGATCCGGGTTTGATCCCAAATGTCCAAAATCTACCATCAAACAGCTGTTTAATTCTGGTAATTCTAGTTTCAAGCATTATGTTATTCAGAACCAGTAATACAATCTCTGTAACATGTTATAATATCTTAATAAGATAATTAAGGAAGAAAAAGCTTGAAACAAGCAAAATGCTCTAACATTAAAACTGCCTGGTAAGAAGAAATATCTTGTCCGTCAAAAAAACGGCATATACTATAGATATTGCCATGATTTAAAATATGATTAATCTTACTAAGATTTACCTTTTTTCCGCACAGTATAGGTATTCTTGAGCACGGTAACTCTTATACCTGCTCCTTAATGGAATTCACCAATTCTTTGGCTTTGTATAAACGTGTCTTGAATGAGAAGCAGCAACACATGAGAAAGGAAGCCTTTACAGGGTAGTGATTGTTTTTTATTGGGCTGGTGGCTTATGACATTTGAAAATGATACATATATACATAGAAAACTGCAGTGTGACCAATGTCAAAATAAAAATATAAAGCTATTTCCTGGTTGAAAAAATCACATAGACACCATAAAGATCAAAATGAAGGCACTGATGTTAATTATATACATAACATTGCTTTTTTAGAAAGGAGGGGGCTTAAAATGGAGGGAAGCTTTCACAGTTGCTCATTAAATTCTCAAACCCTCTGGAACACAAAGAACACAAACGAGAAGATTAATTCAACAATACATTTAGTTGTGTGCACCGAGGATGATCGTCATGATTGCTTTATGAGACATAAAACACTGCATGTGTAAAAATATTCCAGTTAAAAATGTGTAATAAATATTCAAAACAAACAATCCCCTAAGGAAGGAGATACCCCTTACGTTAGACATCTTGCGAAAAAACATGAAACAATACAGCACTTGGATTTAAGGTCCTCTGCTCTGAAATGCCATGGCATGAAAACACAATGCCTTAAGTTACCGCTGGCTAGGTTTCCCTAACAGATGTGAAAAATACTTGAATGAAATTGTGGCCCTTTGGGATTCTGTTTTTGTCCGCCATAGTGTGCAATAACCTAGGATTTCCCCTAGACGTATGAACAAACAACATAACCAAGCTTATAATGCCAGAGGACGACCAACATGTACATACGTTCTTCAACACATAATATGTACTGTATGACAAAAGAAATACATCGATCACATATGGATTCAAACAAATACTACGTCTATTTGGAGCAACCCCATAAACAAGGATTGTGTACATTAATGATATTTCAATGCCGCACCGTATGCTTTTATGAAATGTGATATTATTTTTAAAATATATTTTTTAAACACTTCCTATAGTGACTCCTAGGCTCTATGTTAAACCATCCGTCACAATGGTAAAAATGATGAGAATGCAAGTATAACATGGAAATCCTTTGAATGTTCTTGCCAGCGAGTAACAATGATAAAGATATTGACAACGATAATGCATAACACGCGTGAATCTCCCTCAACAGACTCCTAAAAACCGCAGGCATATTCAGGGCATCAAAGTGCCTTTTCTTTTTCAAATCAAGGCTGGCTTTTCTTGCATGCAACCAAATAATACTACATTGAAAATAACCAAACCCCCGCATTTCCTCCCACCACCTATCAGTCATTAGTAATCTAGACCTGTCCACAAAAATGTATAACTTTATTGCAATGAAAAATCCTTAGTTTTAATTTCAGGGAAAAGGCATTATCATGTCTGATTGTACTTCTTTAAGTGCTCTTATGAGCTAAACCCTTACAATGTTGAACTAATGTAGGTGATGAAACATAAAACAAATTCTAATCAGGCTTTTTTTTTACTGCCAAAATACAGAGGACATTGATACAAATGTATACATTCGCTTGTAATTTTCCCTCAACAGTTTTAAAAACTACAGCTTTTTTCCCGGCTAGATTACATTCTACGGTAGGTGTTGCAGGTAAAAAATCTATCAAAGTGCATGCCAAAATAGATCTGATGGATGTGCTTATACATGTCACCGACAAAAAAAGGAAAAGCCTTTAAATGGCTCGAATAGAGAAAGATAGAGACTACGGTGTTCCCGGTTCATTCGGAAGATTGATTTTTGCAAATACAGTGCAAATTTTTACTTGGCCCGGGGTGTCAGGTTAACAAACACTGAAAGTGCAGCCTAATGAAATATCACTCGGTGGGTGCTCTGAATGTTAAATGCATTTTTAAGAGCAAATCCATAAGAGCTGGCTGTTGCAAGGCATGTTCAATCAGCAATGTTGGAGACCCTGTATTTGTTCTACAGGCACTGTACCCCATGCTTCCAAATCACTGAAAATTACAGCTTTCTTCTTAAATACTTAAATATATAAAACTTTGTTATTCCTTTTTTTTTTAAAACAGACACTGTACAGATCTGGTACCAATACATATAAAAAGAAAAATTACAAGTGCGTTTACTTTAGAAAGGATACCTTCCAGTTGACCATATAAAAATATGTAGCCTTAGTAGCAGTTTTTCGTCCTCTGCTCCACTAGCATATCAATATGATGCTACATCTCTCTATGCAATAACGAGAATACCTTGATTTTTTAATTCAGCCCAAAGTCTTTCCTCTTGTACCACTTGCTGCTGCACTCAGCATTAAGGACCATGAACCCCTTGATCCAATCCCACTAGTAGCCCCTACAAACCACTGGGAGCTTGTTCTTATCTGTCCCATTCCCACTTTCCTGCACCTCTCACTCTAAAAACACTTTCTCTCTCCCATCCAACTTCTTGCTCGTTCCATCAGAAACATACACTGTACGTCTTGATTCGGACTCAGTCGATCTTTTCAACTTTACCGATAATCTTCTCTTCAAAGATGGGCAAAACAGCGTGGTCTTCACGCACTTCCTCGAAAACCACCCCGCAATCAAACTCATCGCTTAACTTCTTGAAATAAAACCTGGAGAAAAAAAAGGAAAGAAATTTATCTCAGTTTAATTCGATTTGCGACTTTGTGGAGTACATAATCAGTTATCTCACTGTGTTCCTGAATTTGAATGAGATTTAAGCACCACATATTTTAGCAATCATGTCACACACGTAATTTGCATTTTAAATTTTCACATTAATCAAAGAAACTGATGCTCACGACAACGTGGATCCTACTGGGTCAGAGTGCGATAAGCTTTCACACAGCATGAATTGAAGACATAATTTGTCTGAAGATTTTGCCTGAAATAAATGTCATGTTTTAGAGTGCATTATCAGTTGGTGGCCCTGTACCTGTGTCACCTGGGTCAAGATCTGATCTTAGTAAAGTTAAGTAGAGCGAAGATAGAGAGGTTTTGGTAGAGGTAGGTTTAAGCTGAGTCTCCAAATAAAAAAAATTTAACACAGGCAAACCAACACAAACATGAAAATATAAATTTGATGTGACAAAAACCAGTGGATATGTCGAGGGCCGATTGTTCAATTTCATAATTTGGCCCCTCTATTGAAAGGTCAGGGCAAATATAATTAAATGATATCAAGTCTAAGCATCGCAAATTTATCATCTTTCATGTGCCATAATTAGAGTTCTTATGATATATGGTTTGTGTAGATATTTTGAAAAATATGGTGATGAAATACATAATAAAGCGCAGGTTTTGCACGCTTATAAGTCTGTTTGGGGTTGGCGTTCAATATAGCTGACAATAACAATATGGGGGCTCATCCGGGATATTATATTGTTTAAAGAAATTAGTAGAGATGTTGGTAGTTGTTTTAACTAGTTTGTTTTCAAAGTGAAAAGTCACTTCCGGTGGTTCACGGTGAGTATTGGCGTCCGGGTGTGCACGGTCCCGCCTTCACAGGTTGATAACAACTCCCTCAGTTAGACAGAAGTGTCCAGCTGGGTCGCACAGCGGCTCCTCCATCGGACACTTGTTTTTTGTTTTTCCTTTATTATTTTCTGAGTAAATCCTGGGCGGGGACCGAGTTCCCCGACGGAGGTAGGCGTTTCAGGACTCCGGTCGCTGAAGTTTTGCCTTTCAAGTCGCCTCGAGCCCGGCACGCACCAGAAGATAGACAGGTTAGTTCCTCGCTATGTAGGGTCTGGGGGATGTTTGTTCATTGTAAGGTTGGGTTTGTTTGTGTGTGCAGCGTCCGGTGTTAATAGTTATTACGTCTGCCCCGGAGTGAGTGGATTACACGCTAAATGGTTGGTAGCTTAGCCTAGCGGCTAAGCGCTATTGCCGGCGTGATGGCGGGTGTGACAGCGTTTAGCGTGGAGGAGTTTGTGGCGGAGCCTGCGCTGTGTAAACTAGACAACAGTAGAAAAGTTGACTTATTTGCGATTGCCGACCACTACGGTAATCAAGTTTCGGTCTCTCTCCTTAAGAAGGAACTGAAAGCTGCCGTGGTGGATGGGTTAGTGGAAAGGGGAGCTTGTAGTCTACCAGCGACGGTGGCCGTGGCCATGGCTGTCTCCGCAGGGGAGGTCCACTCCGAGTTTCGGGGGGGGGGGGGGGGGGAAGCGATTGAGCCACGAGCCATTTTGAACGTGACCCCAGGTGCAAAACGTGGTGGCATGGACGATAAGCAGTTTACGTTGCCGCGTTTTGACCCATTGTCTGTCGAAACGACTCCTGGCTCCAGAATGGACGCCCGGGTCAAGCTGCGTTTAGCTCGTCTCCAGCTGGAGATGGAGGAACGGGAGCGTGAATTTCAGCTCCGGAGGAAGCTGGAGTTAAAACGGTTGGAGGCAGAGACCGCTGTCAAGATGCGCGAGCTGGAACTACGGTCTAGCTCAGCTTCGTCTGGCGCACGGTCGTCTGTTTCTTCTGGCACTTTTGATGTGGGTGGGAACATTTCTTTGGTTCCCGTCTTTCGAGAGTCTGAAGTTGAGGGTTATTTTGGTGCGTTTGAGCGCATTGCCGCTGCTCTGCACTGGCCGAAGGATGTGGGGGCAACACTGCTACAATGTAGGTAAACAGGTAGGGCTCAGGAGGCTTGCGTTTCTCTTTCTCTGGAGGACGGCCTCTCTTATGAGAAAGTAAAGAGCGCGATATTGCGGGTATATGAGCTGGTGCCTGAGGCGTATAGACAGCGTTTTCGTAGCCTTAGGAAAACAGCAGGCCAGACATACGCTGACTTGGCCAGGGAGAAGGGGATACTGTTTGACCGGTGGTGTTCAACTTGTAAGGCGGATGACTTTGTTTCGATGCGTGAGCTGATGTTATTGGAGGAATTTAAAAACTGTGTGCCTGAGCGGACCGTAGTATACCTAAATGAGCAGAAAGTATCTACTCTACGGCAAGCGGCTATCCTTGCTGATAAATTCGCTCTCACCCACAAAAGCGCCTTTTTTAGGCACGAGTCCTCCACTCACCGTAAGGCTGCTCTTAGGTCTAGTGACACGCGTGTTCCACGTGCTGGTACATCTCTCTCTAGTCCTAAGACAGATAGGCAATGTTTTTTCTGTCAGAAGACTGACCATTTAGTTGCCGACTGCAATGCGTGGAAACGTAGGCAGCAGACGGCAATTTCAAAGCCCAAGGGTGTGGGGCTAGTTAAAACAGTAGCCAGTTGTTCACGATCCCCCAGTCAAGCAGGACCTGATGAGTGTTTCAGACCTTTCATTTTCCCTGCATTTGTCTCGCTCACGGGTGAAGCGGATGATCAGCGTCCTGTCACAGTGTTGCGAGACACCGATGGCTCCCAGTCATTCATCCTTTCCGCCGTGCTGCCCGTAAGCGCAGAGTCTGCCTGTGATGCGAGCACAATCGTAAGAGGTATTGGGATGGGTTTTGTACCTGCACCTCTTCACCGCATTCACGTCCAGTCTAACCTTAAAACTGGTTTCTTCCCGGTAGCTGTGCGTCTCTCGTTCCCCATCGATGGTGTTGACTTTATCATGGGTAACGACACAGCTGGGGGTAGAGTATATCCATCACCCGAGGTTGTCGACATCCCTATTGCGGAATCTAGACATGATGATCTGGCCCAATTTCACCCCGATCTGTTTTCAGTTAGCGTGTTAACTAGGGCTCAAGCCAGTAAACAAGATCAGGACGTTGATCTGTCTGACTCTGTTTTTGGTTCTGCCTTATCTGAGGACAGGTTGCCACCTACGGGGGAAACGGAAAGTGTGGAAGTGGGGCAGGCCCCGTTGCTGATCATGTGCTGCCACTGACACGTGAAGCCCTCATCAGCTCCCAATCAGGTGACCCATCTTTAAGGAAATGTTTTGCAGCTGTGGAGGATGTCAGTAAGTGTACTGAGGGTCAGTCGTTTTCTGTAGATAACGGGGTCTTGATGCAGAGGTGGATTTCGCCGCTAGGTAAAACCAATTCAGTTGGTGGCTGGGGACCAGTGTGTCAGATAGTGGTTCCTGTTGCATACCGGCGGCATGTACTAGAGGTAGCGCACAAACATCCCTGGTCTGGTCACCTTGGTGTCACTAAAACCTATGATCGTATCCTAAAACATTTCTTCTGGCCAGGAATGAAGACAGAATTGGCCCGCTTCTGCAAAACATGTAGTACCAGCCAGGTGGTTGGGAAGCCAAATCAGGTTGTTCTGCCGGCCCCTTTGCACCCTATTCCTGCTGTTGGTGAACCCTTTGAACGTGTGTTGGTCGATTGTGTTGGTCCATTGCCGAGGACAAAGTCTGGTAACCAGTTTTTGTTAACAGTAATGTGCGTTGCCACCCGTTTTCCTGAGGCCATTACACTGCGAAAAATTACTGCACCTGCCATCACAGCAGCATTAATCAAGTTCTTTACCACGTTTGGGTTACCGAAAGTTGTGCAAACTGATCAAGGAACTAATTTCCTGTCAAGGTCTTTTAGGCAAACATTGCAGTCTCTGGGCATCACTCATTCAGTCTCTAGTGCGTATCATCCACAGTCGCAGGGGGCGCTGGAGCGTTGGCATCAAACTCTTAAGTCTGTGCTGAGTAAGTACTGTCATGATACAGGGAGGGACTGGGATGAGGGTGTCCCATTTACACTGTTTGCCATACGTGAAGTCAAACAGGAGTCCCTGGGGTTCAGCCCGGCTGAACTTGTGTTCGGGCATGATGTGCGGGGCCCCCTGAAGGTATTAAAGGAACAGTTCTTGTGTAATATTTCTCAACAGACTACTGTTCAAGATCTTGTATCACGGTGTAGGGAGCGTTTACGTCATGCTTCTGCGCTGGCTAAAGTGGCCCTCTCCTCCTCTCAGGAGAATATGAAGCAACGGTTTGACCGGAAAGCGGTTAAGCGTGAGTTTGAACCGGGTGAGAGAGTTTTGGTACTGTTACCGACGCCTGGCTCTGCTCTTACTGCCCGTTTTTCAGGCCCGTATGCCATAAAGAGCAAAGTGTCTGACACAAACTACGTTATCCACACACCTGAGCGCAGGTGTAAGGTGCGATTGTGCCACATTAACATGCTCAAATCCTATCATTCCAGAGAAGCTGTCCGGGGGGAGCAGGAAAAAACTCTGGAGACTACTGCCCCCGGCGAGACATCTACTTCCCTGGTTTGTGTGGAAACCTGGTCTGACGATGGTTTGGCAGTACTGGGCAGTGATCAGCAGAGTGGTAGGCTGTCTAACACAAAGTTCTTGTCGAAAATAGACACCCATCTGAACCATCTTCCTGTAGATCAGCGACAAGAGATATTTTCTTTGTTGCGCTCCCACCTGTCCCTGTTTAGTGACGTACCATCTAGCACCAACGTATTAAAACATGACATCGATGTGGGGACTGCATCTCCCATTAAACAGCATGCGTACCGTTGTCCACTAGCCAAAGAGAGCTGATGAAAAAGGAAGCTGACTATCTGTTGGAAAATGGTTTAGCTGTGCCTGGCTGTAGTCCTTGGAGTTCCCCTTGTTTGCTGGCTCCTAAATCTGATGGCACCTCACGGTTTTGTACCGACTATCGTAAGGTTAATGCAGTTACGGTGTCAGACTCATTTCCTTTGCCTCGCATGGAGGACTGTATAGATAGTATTGGGCCGGCTACATTTATTACAAAGCTCGATCTGCTGAAAGGGTACTGGCAGGTTCCATTAACACCCAGAGACTCTGAGATCTCAGCGTTTGTTACCCCAGACCACTTCCTGCAGTATACCGTTATACCGTTATGCCATTTGGGGTGAGGAATGCACCTGCCATATTTCAGCGGCTGATGAACCTGGTGCTAGGGAATGTCAGGAACTGTAGTGTTTATCTTGATGATGTCGTCGTGTACTCAAGCGATTGGGCCAGTCATATTGCTAGCTTGACGGCAGTGTTTGAGCGGCTTGTGGAAGCATCCTTGACCCTTAACCTAGCCAAATGCGAGTTCGGTAAAGCCATGGTTACATACCTGGGGAAACAGGTCGGCCACGGGCAGGTCCGGCCCGTAGACGCTAAAATCTCGGCCGTGCTGTCCTATCCGGTTCCCACGTCAAGGCGTGAACTACGATGGTTTTTGGGTATGGCTGGTTATTACCAGTGTTTTTGCAAAAACTTCTCGGTGGTAGTTAATCCTTTAACCAGTCTGTGTAGCACTAGGATTCCATTTATATGGAGTACTGAGTGTCAATATGCCTTTGAGGCAGCCAAGTCTCTTCGCTGTAGTGCATCTGTCCTGGCGGCGCCTAATTTCTTTCGTCCTTTCAAGTTGGAGGTTGATGCGAGTGCTTCAGGAGCTGGTGCTGTGCTAATACAGGATGAGGAGGGTGACGTGTGTCATCCAGTGTGCAACTTCTCGATCAAGTTCAAACGTCATCAACTAAACTACTCCACGATTGAAAAGGAGACCCTGGCTATGCTACTCGCGCTTCAACACTTTGAAGTATATGTTGGTGCCAGTCCGTCTCCCGTGGTTGTATACACAGACCATAACCCTCTTGTCTTCCTGACGCAGATGTACAACCACAACCAGCGACTGATGCGTTGGGCCCTATTGGCGCAAGGTTACAACCTTGAGATTAGGCACAACAAGGGGACCGACAATGTGGTGGCTGATGCCCTGTCCCGTGGGTAAGAAAGAAGAAGAAACGTTAAAAGGGAGGAGATAATTCTGATGATTCTGATTCTGTGTAGTGTGTTTTATCGGGGATCGTGCTAAATGTAGCAAACTTGGTTTGCACTTATGGGAGGGGGTGTTACGTGTGTGTTTTTCCTCTGCTGTCTTGTGTACTGTTCCAGGTGCCACCCTCCCCATCGGGCTGGTCAGACACACCTGCAGCCCCTCAGCAATCAGGTGGATTGCTACAAAGCTGCAAGGATGAAAGCAGACGGGGCCAGTGGGCCAGATAGGCGAACAGAGTTTGGGTCGCTGTCGGTCGCGAGTCAGAGCTTACGTGGTGCTCTTCGTCGTGGCATTGCTCCCTCAGTGGAGGGATAGTGTTATTGTTTGTTTCCGTCTGAACATAGGACTCATTTATGGGCAATAAATGGTATATTGGTTTACATCCTGCTACTCTATTTCGATCTTTAAACAACCGGTTTAATATTAATTGTTGCTCCCCTCTTCCCCCTGGACACCACAGGAGGGGTCGTAACAATAGCCAACAATGGTTATGATGGAGTAAAAGTTGAGAATCGTATGGTTTTATGGATGTGCTTTCTCACATGTTATTGCTCACGGGGGGGAGGGGTGGGGCCCGGATACGGGCACTCTCGGAAAGACGAGATGAGTGCCTTGTTTCCACCGAGCGGTGAGGTTCGGTCGGTGCGGCTTGGAGCGGGACAGCTCGGTTTACGCCAAATCCGGCTCGCGTTTCCACCGCTGGCAGTACCCTTATGGTAGGTGTTAAAGTGTTTCGGTATGGTAACTATGAAGCAAAAGGAGGGGAATTGTATTCAACACGCGCGTGGAGCGACCCACGGCTGACCTATCTTCTAGCCACGGGGCTACCAACGGGGCTGCCATGGGTTTCTGACCTGATCTGACTCCCGCTCCGTGTTTGTATCAAGTAGGCGTGGCCTATGTGACGTATTGGCTCCGACTTCCGTGTCTGTCTTAAAGATGCTGCCTTCTGTGGCTGGAGTAGTTATTACAGCTTGTATGTTGGTCCTGCTCCCCTTCTGGCTATGTATAGTAATTGCAGCTTATGTGTTCGATCCTGCTTCCTTGTGGCTATGTGGGGGTAGCTGATGTGCTTACAATACGTAACATAGGGCGGGGTTTAAACCGGATGGCCGAAAAATAGGTACGGCTCAGCGCGCTTATTTTGGGACCCTGCCCAACTTTTCGCAGATATAAGCTACCGTGCCGCACCGTACCGCACAGAACCGTAACACACCACTCGGTGGAAACGAGGCATAAGACGCACACACATACACTGCAGTTTGTACCTGTAGCTGCCTCTCTTGGTGAGCAGCTCCTTGAACTGGCCCAGGGTGACCACCCGGCCCTTCACGGACGTCCGGTAGGGGATGGGTTCTCCACAGAAGTAGTAGGCCACCGTGGTGTTCTCGTTCGGCTGCCTCCTCGCCGCTCTGTGTCTGGAAGAAAGTGAGACAAATACTGTAAAACACGTGATAAAAGTGTGGCGGTATGTATCTGTCTATAAAGCAGATAGAGAAATATAGATAAGATAGATGGATAGATGGGTTGATACAATAGACACTGTAAATAGATGTATGTATCCAGCTGCAATATGGCACGTTCAATTCTACCTCTGGTGGGACTTCTCAGTGTCACCTCACAGAGCTTGTTTCAATGTAGGGAGCACTATGATTATTATCAGACAGGCCTCTTCCTCTCTCTCTCTCCCTCTCTCTTCACTCCTCTCTTCTCCTCCATCTCTCTCTCGGTCTTCGTCTGTCTCTCTCCCTCTCTGAGTCACGACACAGTAAGTAACAGAGCATCTGTGTTATTACGAGCATAAAAGAGGACGATAAAACACAATATCGGGGAAAGCATCACTGACGACTACCCACAGAAAGCGATAACGGCTACAACCGAAGCCGCATGCATGACTGAAGCATCCGTTATTGAAATGCATTATGCGTGTCTAACCGAATACTTATTTCCCAACATATAATTTCCCTATAGCCCGACCCACAGATGACAGGAAGCCCACCGAGGACCTGGGAAGATTTAACGATAACATGTGATGGAATGCCTCTAGATTGAACCCGATGCCGCTGTGCTTCACACAGTACAGTCAGTGCTAATGGGATTGAAAGGTCACTCAAACTGTATATTTTGATATTCCGTGATAGCTCAATGTATAGGCTTAGTGTGGCAAGCTATGGCAGGCTTTGTTGTTTGATTCAAATCAGTCCAGTTGTTTTGGTTGTTTGACGCGTTTCTTTGGTGCAAAAATGTAACTGATAACAGTGTTGCAAAACTACTGCAGTGAATACACTTAGATCAAATTTGTTAATTTGTGCATGACAATTAAAAAGGCTTTCTAGTGCCATTGTGCAAGCAGAACATAAATCAGCCCTGAAGATGAATTCTAAGAATTGTGTGGTTTGATCCAACATGAAAGAAAATTGCTTTTATCTGCCTGCCAACAGTTTGCATACATGAGTCAAGGGGTCAGAAACGAATCGATCTCAGCCATTCTGAGCTGGTACAAAATGAGAAGCTGTGCTTGTGCGAATTGAGCTCCTTTTAATATTTGTATGAACGATCAGAAAAGGTTGTGAATATGTTTTTAAATTGACTTGCTGTTACCGCCATCTAATAACACAGGGAGTCCAGTTGAGTACATAATTATCTACAAACATGCGCCTTAATGGCTTCTGCTTGAATGCAATGCAGTGGTTATTCAGTAAACACGGGGCACATCGTGATGTTTACCACGAACCCAGCTCCCGTTCAGAGGGAACAGTCTAGTGTAACCCTCACGATACAACGCGGCGACGACAGTGAGCAGGTCAGACATCTTCATCTGTAAATGTTGAAATATCCACATTTATATCTCCACCCGCTAGTGCATTAAAACCATGTGGGCGATACGCCTTGAGGCGACCCGGGTTATATTCTGACCAGCGATCCTTCAAGGCCTCTCTTCTGCCCTTTGTCCAACTCCCACGTCTCTATTCACTGTTATATATGTAATATAATATTTATTGTATATTAAACATCTATGATATATTTTAGATAAAAAAATAATAATGTTAATTTTTTTTTACCACTGCGGCCTCCTCCCTTCCACATGGGAAATGCATCCTATTTCATCAACATCGTCATTTATATTCAGCAGGAACAGGGTTCTCCTGAATAAGCATAGAGTGCATACATAGTGCATTACAGTGAACGGCTTTTAGGAAATTGCTTTCAATTGTGTGAAGGGTCCACACATTACTGAAAGTCATAAGAAAAGTAATCAAACCACTAGCACATGAAACAGCCCAAACTACAGTCAAGTGAATGGGCTGCTGGGATCACCCATCAAGGTTTACTTTCAGTGTCTTTGGACAAACCACAAGGTCAAGCTAAAAACAGCAGGCGGCTGAGAGATGTGGGAGCTATGAACTACGGCATCAAGGGGGTCATGGGACCAATGATATTGGGGTGGTCATGTGATCTATGACACAGGGTGGGGGGCAGGGGTCATGTGATCTATGACACAGGGTGGGGGCATGGGTCATGTGATCTATGACACAGGGTTTGGGGGCATGGGTCATGTGAGCTGTGACACAGGGGTGGTCATGTGATCCATGCCAAACGGATTGATCTTGTGACCTCATGGGCGGTGGTCATGTCGGCTATGACGTGGGCGCCCTAGGTGACCAATGACATAAGGAGCCAGGGTGGGTTGGTGGATCGGGGTTGGGGTATAGGGGAGGAGGCGAGGATGGGGACGTACTCAGGCTCGGAGAGACTGCAGTCAGAGACGGCGGGCACCTCATCCAGCGGCGGGAACAGGGCCGGCCTGATGGCCGTGCGGCCCCTCTGGATCACCTCCATCACATACCTGGGGGCGACCGCAAACCCTGCTGGTTAGACACAGCCCCCGTCTAACCCCACCGGCAACACCGTGCCCAACACGCATCACGCTGCTTTGATCCCGCCTTCGACGCGAGGATGTACAGTATGTGACTGCCAGCAGGACCTGACCAATGGGAGAGTTGCTCGGTATGTAATCCAAGGGAGAATGATCTTACTCCGCACTGGCATTGTTCACACTGCAACCCAAAAGTGTCCCGAACCCAAAGGTGGTTTGCTCATATGTGACAAAGATTAAATTTTTTCAAAAATGTGTACAGCACAAATCACAAGGAATCTGATATTTTCAATTCTTAATTTGGGAAACCTTCATTTGTGGTCCAAAGGGTAAGAACCAGGTCAGATTTTTAGAACTGCAACCTGTCAATGCCTGAACAGTCATATAAGAACTCATGCAACTTTATTTCACTGCACTGGTAGGAGTCGCTAAGTGAAAATGGAGCACAGCTGCGATGGAGGGGAACAGACAGTAGTAGTAGTCCTTCACAGTACTAATGTTGTTTAAAGTAGCCCTTGACATCCTGAAGTTGCTGCTCCAGTGAAGCCTTCCACACAATGATCCCAGCGCTCTCGTCTCCTACTCCGCGCCCACACACACACGCTTCAGTACAGAAGATGTAGCCATCGCTCCACAAAGAGCCGTACGTCTTTGTTATCGTTTCTTTTGTGCATGCGGGTCGGTTCGGACTGTGAGCAGTTACCACCGGCCTCTGATATTCGCCACCTTTAGAAAAATAACGCAAAGAGCCAAACAGAAAAAAACAATTCCAAGCAATAAATCCTAGTTGAGCACTCCAGTTTGCAGTGTGAACGGAGCCAAAGAGACGCCGGTATTACAGTATTGACAAACAGCTCATCACCTAATCTAGCAACCACTTAGCTCTCAAAGCTTACTTATGGTTCCACATCGACGCAACACAAGCGGGTTCTGACCCATTACGTCCTTGCGGACCCTTCTTGCGTCCAGCGCAAGGGCCTGACGAGCGCCTCCCAGAAATGTTAACTTTGCATCGAGGCGACACGACGCAGCAAGGGCTGTGATTGGTCCGCTGGCTAAAACCCGACGCAGAACCAAAACGGGTTCACGACTGCGTCGAGGCAACGACCACGTCGTCTGCGTTGTCATTGCATTTGCGACGACGTGGGACCATAACTAATACCTTAACGGTGCGTCGGCTTAGCGCTTCGATGACTCCTGGTTACGTCGTCAAAGGCATGAACCATTGAATGGAAAACAAGAATGGGGAAGAAGAACAAGAATCCCCGCCCTCCTCACCTCTGCTTGGGCTGGGCGGCGGCTGTGGCTCCGCCCCCGACGCCCTCCTCCTCGAGCCGCCGACGCACCTCCTCCAGCTGGGTCAAGGGGTTGGGCGCCAGGTTGGGGGGCATGGTGGGGTCCTGGATGAAGGGGTGGGACGGCCGCGCGTTGCAGACGGCGACGCCAATACCGCCGCCGTTGTTGTTGTTCCCTGCGGCGCTCCTGGGAACACAACATCGTTTGGTTGTCCTTCCTGCAGTGTGTGTGTGTGTGTGTGTGTGTGTGTGTGTGTGTGTGTGTGCGCGTTTGAACAGCAGAAACCTCACCACTCAAGATTCAAATTATGTATTTATTTTTCGCTCGCATGCTAGCAAATATTAGTTTATCGTGCATTTGTTGTGTGCCCTTGGTTTATTGAGCTTTTCATGGAAAATAGAAAGACGACAAAAATAACACTTCCAAAATAAGAAACCCCATCAGTCTCTCTTCTCTAGCTCTCTGTGTGTTCACCATTATAACCGCCTTCCCTCAGGATACACAGATACAGGTCACTCCTATTCAAAACCATGTTCTAAAACCACTTATTGGACTCTGTGCCAAATTTAACTCACTCACTCTCTCTGTCTCTGTGCCAATGACTCTCACTCACAAGCTCACTAAATCTTCTCTGGGTCTCACAATCTATCTTTGTCTGTCTATGTCTCTCTTACTCACTCACAAACTCACTCTGTCTTTCTCTCTCTCTAACTGACTTTCTCTGTCTCTCACTCACTCACAAACTCACGCCATCTCTCTCTCCATCTCTTGCTGTGTATATCTCTGTGTCTGTCTCTCACCACCCACACTCTCTCTCTCTCTGTCTCACTTTGTCTGTCTCTGTGTCTCTCATTCACTCTATCTCTCTCTGTCTCTCTCTAACTGTCTGTCTCTATGTCTCACTCCTCTTTTTCTCACTCTCTCCATCCATGTTCTCTCTCTATGTCTCTCACTCACTATCTCTCTGTAATTCTCTCTCGCTAACTGGCTTTCTCTGTCTCTCACTCACAAAATCACACCATCTCTCTCTGTCTCTCTTAATGTCTATCTGTGTCTGTCTCTCACCCACCCATTCAGTCACTCTCTCTCTCTCTCTCTCTCTCTCACCACCTCTTATTGTCTATCTCTCACCACCCTCTCTCTCTCTCTCGCTCTCTCTCCACCTCTTACTATCTATCTCTCACCACCCCCTCTCTCTCTCTCGCCACCCTCTCTCTCTCTGTCTGTTTCTCACCCACCCTCTTTGTCTCTGTCTCACTCACTCTCTCTCTCTCTCTCTCCACCTCTTACTGTCTATCTCTCACCACCCTCTCTCTCTCTCTCTCTGTCTGTTTCTCACCCACCCTCTTTGTCTCTGTCTCTCTCTCACTCACTTTCTCTCTCTCTCTGTCTCACTCTCTCTGTCTCTGTGTCTCTCATTCACTCTATCTCTCTCTGTCTCTCTCTAACTGTCTCTGTCTCACTCCTCTTTTTATCACTCTCTCCATCCGTGTTCCCTCTCTATTTCTCTCACTCTATCTCTCTCTAATTCTCTCTCTAACTGGCTTTATCTGTCTCTCACTCACTCACAAAATCACGCCATCTCTCTCTGTCTTTCTTACTGTCTGTGTCTGTCTCTCACCCACCCTCTCTCTCTCTCTCTCTCTCTTTCACTCTCTGTCATTCTCTCTCTCTAACTGACTTTCTCTGTCTCTCACTCACTCACAAACTCACGCCATCTCTCTCTCTCTCTCTCTCTCTCTCTCTCTCTCTCTCTCTCTCACTGCCTATATCTTTGTCTGTCTCTCACCCACCCTCTCTCTCTCTCTCTCTCTCTCTCTCTCTCTGCGGCTGTCACTCACCCATAGGGGCCCCTCTTGTGCCGGCCTGACTCCTTCTCTCCTTCCATCATCCACAGCAGGATCTTGTGGTTCCGCTCCAGCTCCTCTGGGGGTCCCAGCGGGACGTCCTCTGCCTTCTTCAACGCCCGCTTGCAAAACGCTGCTGAGCCTTTCGTGCTAAAACAAGTGACCAATAGAAACTCACTTAAGAACATGTTGATGGGGGAAGAACATCTATCGATACCATTCATTGGTATTGTCTCATGTTTACATCATATTTTAAGTGTGTTACATCAAATCTTGATGTAACACACTTAAAATATGACCTGCTCACTGTCGTCGCCGCGTCGTATCGTGAGGGTTACACTGGACTGTTCCCTCTGAACGGGAGCTGGGCTCATGGTAAAGGAATGCGTGTTAAAAATTCCATTTCTCTCCCAGTATTGATCTCGTACACCTTATTTCCCCTGAGCAAGGATGAATGTGTAAGATTGCTGCCTGTCTGTCAATCTACGGTATGTATCTATCTATTTGCCTGTCGATTTATCTATATATATATATATCTGTCTATCTATCTTTCTATCTAACTATATATCTATTTGACTGTCAATCTGTCTATCTAACTCTCTATTTCTCTGTCTGTATATTTGTCTGTCTGTCTGTCTTTCTTGTCTGTCTGTCTGTGTTTGTCTGTCTGTCTATCTATCTATATCTTTGTCTGTCTGTCCGTCTGTCTCTCTAACTGTCTATCACTCTCTCTGTCTGTCTGTCTATTGGTCTATCTTTCTATCTATCTTTCTATCTATCCATCTCTTTGTCTGTCTTTGACAATCCATCCGTCCGTCCGTCCGTCCGTCCGTCCGTAAACCTAAAGGTGTGACGCTCGCAGCCCACCTGTGGCCCCCGGGGTCCACGGAGACGGTGCTAATGCCGTCCGCGTAGTTGCGGCTCTTTGAGGCGTAGAAGTCCACACCGGCGTCCCCCTTGGGGGCGTGTCTCCCAGCGGAGGAGAGGCCGTCCGGCGAGCGGGACTGGATGGGGGAGTGCCGCCCCGTGCCGGGGGTCTGGCCCCCGGGGGTCCGCATGACCCGCTGCACGTGGTCGTCCAGGATGCTCTCGGGGTTCTCCTCGTGGGCGTCGCCCAGCAGGAGGGCGTAGTGGGCGTGGCCGTGCGGCGGCTGCTGGCAGTGGGCTCCCGCCCCTGGCCTGTGATTGGCCGGTGGTGCGGCGTGGCTTTCGAGGTCGTCGTCCTCCTAGACGACGATCAAAATAACAACGAAAGAGTCTTTCTTTATAAACGGAAAGATATTTGGATATTTGTCAAAATAAATAATTATGAAACCTTTATAACAAAGACTTTGCTAAAGAAAATTAAAATTACTTTTTTTTTAACTCATGACCACAGAAGTAATTATAAACCCTTTTTTCTATTTATTTTAGGCCTTCTATTAGGACAAATGCCACCAAACAATGCTGCGATATTCAATGTTATAATCACTGTAGCCTGCAGATGTCCGATTTTCTCCCCCTGTTCGTGCCATCCGCAATTGGTTGTTTGGGAAGTTGGACATCAAACTATTTTAATTAATAAGAGGTGAGTTTTATTTTTACTCATTCACACAGAGGATCTGAGATAAGGATGAGAAACAGGGCCCCCACTTCACCGTTGCAATATGGCACATCAGGGCCAATAATGAAACGCATTAACCAGTAATCTTTAACAATACTACCTGTTAACACTGACACTGAATAATGAATCACATCTGCACGAGGCCAGTGTTTGGGAATGTGAAACTAATAGGCGGTCAAAGAGTCAAGAGTCATGACAAAGAGTCGCGCTGCCTGCTTCTTGAGAATATGATAGACGATCTGAAGAGATTTCAATATAAATATTATGATTGTCCTGATCATTGTTCATATTGTCCTCAGAGGCACATTTACCGAAGTCCACGTGAAACCAACATGATAGTGCAGGACTTTAAATCATTCTGCACTCCTTAAGCGATTGCCATTCTGCTATATCCATCTGTTTGACTTCTTGTTGGAGACTATGTCAAGATAACAGGGACTGAAGAATAAGTGGGTTTTGAGTTACACATTCACTTTAAAGACGAATGGCGATAATGGATTTCGTGCTTAATTCTATTTTTTTAACCAAAATTTGATTAAATTTAGACAAGGGCTGCTGGCAAACCACCAGATATGAGTTTACTAATGAATGTGCTGGATTCACACGAGCCACTCGGCCAGAAAAGAAAATCATTGATTTGAAGGAAAAAGAGAATCTCAGCAAAGTTCATGTTCTTGATCCGTTTCTAAGATATGTAAATGACAACTTTTGTTCGATTTTCTTTTGCCTGTAGTTGTAGCAATGTTGCATCTGAGGCTGGATGCCAATGGCTCTGAAAATCTCTGCTTTGGGGTTGACTACTGAAGCAAATTTCCATTTTGGTTCAAAACATACAAAAAACACTTAATGGCGGTCCAATCGAGATCAAAAAGGCAGTGGAGTACATAAGGCTAACAAACACTGAGAGAGAGGGTCTAATTCCAGAGATGAAGCACTCGTTGGCAGAACTAAAACACAATGATGAAGGATTTCATAGCCAAAGGGTTCATTGTTGGTTTTTTGTGTGTTATTCATTATTTCATTGTAGTACATTTGGGTCCCTGTGGTAATTGCTGAGTGAGTTGTTGGCAGCGTGAGAGGATAACTTATAATCAGGACACATACTGGTTTTTAACTGGTTAAATGACCCTGAGTCCTTGAGAAAGATTGGATTGTAGTTCTGGGAGAACGCTGGATTGGCTCCAATTTACGTACAGTAGTGGTGTAACACAACCTTTAAATGAAAAGATTAGATCGATGCACTGACACGCAGTCTATTTGGATACACTGCATGTTGTTGTAGGTCCATCCGTCTACCTTGTATACATTGGAGAATGGCTGGCCGATCCAAAAGAAAACAAAAGTTCTGGTCCACTATTTTCTAGTGCTTGCTGGGAGCTGCTTTAACCAATTCAGCTTCCTTTCTTTTCCCCCTGTCATCTCATGGTAGACACTTGTTTGGAGTCCAACAGTTTGCGGTTCATCAATAATGCATCATGACATCACCAAGGCATTCCCACTGGGCTCCCATGCAGCGTAAGGAAACGCAGATGCACCCAGATTTCTACAACATATTGGCTACTGTTAATCCGTATCTATATATCCATCGGATTTCCTGCAGAGCAGAAAGAACAAGACTGCACCACCACATCGCATTGAGTGGTTGGCTCCCTGACACACACACACACACACACACACACACACACACACACACACACACACACACACACACACACACACACACACACACACACACACACACACACAAACATTCACTCAAAATACCAGCAGCTAGAAGTCAAGTGAAAACCCTATGATTTCTCAGAGACAGCCCGAGAGCCTCTGGGGAAATAAAGCGGGGCCCGCTCCTTACCAGCCGTACTCTCTTGAGCCGCTCCTCCAGGCGCTCCTGGGCCTCCCGCTCCCGCTGCACCGCCTCCAGCCTGCTGATGAGGTCCGCCGCAAACCGGCCCGGCTCCACGTGGATGTCCTTTGGTATCCGATGTGTGCGCTGCAGGGAGTGCCAAACGACATGCCATCGGCTTGTTGTTGGACCGGTTTCACGGTTAATGACGGCAAATGATTCATTTAATTTTTGTAGCGCATTTCGAGGCGCCCCAAAGCCTTCGACATCGTGAGGGTGTGTGTGTGTGTGTGTGTGTGTGACACCTCATCCAGTAGCAGGCTGTAGCACCCAGAGCCAGGGCCCTACCCACTCACATCCACCAGAAGACAATTTTCTTTGCAATTGTAATGGTAATTCTGTTCTTTAATAAACACAGAATATAGTAATATATCACACATTGTGATATGCACGATGCACAATTTGTGACAAATGTATCCCACCTCCTCTGACTAATGACTTCATACAGCTGCATAGCACATAGCTACTTAATCCTACTTAGTTCCATCGCGTGCGTCTATTACCAAGCTAAAGTGCCGGTCGTTTGTGAGTGTGATCAAGAAATCTGCTCTCATCAGTCAAGAATAAACAACGGTTCACCTTTGCTGAGTGGCCGGCTAACCGTTCACGGTTCATATGCAAGGCAAGGAGGCCACTTCATCCCTCTCACTGGGGTTAGCCCTCTGGGTGGGTGTGGACGCCACATCGGACTCATCTGCCAACCTTCTTAAGGTTGAACCTCCTGTCTTATTCTGCTCGTGGAGGCAGTCACTCAATGCATTACAAGCCACGCAACTGGGTCGCCCTTTGCACCCTGGGACGCAACCTCTGCAAGCGATGGAGATTGGCCAGTGGCCTGTGTCTCATGGAATGACCTCGCCGACGACTGAAAAGGTCCAAGAATGGGTCAATGTTCTCTTTGTACATTGTTCTTACTCAAATTCGCCTCTGTGTCGTGATGCATGTGCCTACTGAGATATTTGATTATTATTATATTTTAATTGTAACGATTTGTGAATAGTAATAACACACCAAGAGTTAAAGACCTTCCAAACCCAACGGAAACCGGATGATAATAAATCATGAATTATAGACCAGAAATATCATAACCCCCGATTGTCGATTACATGCGTTTTCAAACCCAGCGGATCAAACTCAATAGATATATGTATTGAGGTGGTTTTTATTCAGATCCAAAGGAAGAGCTGGGGTCATGCGAGGGACGCGTGCTCTCCGATAGGCAGTCGATGCGGTGTGCATCCTAATCGGGTAGAAGTAAAAGGGGTTCACTCCTGGGACTAATTAAAGCTACTGCTCCCTTACCGGGGGGAAGAGGGAAGAAGAAGAGGAAAAAGGAAATTTATAAGAAAAAAAATTATAACAAAAAAAAATTGAACAGGATAAAATAAGAAAATTTGGAGCGGACCAGCAGAGCTACTGAGTCCCCACTTCCAAGTGCGCTGGGTACACACAGCTTAACAGAGGTAACACTGCTGACAGCCCTCTCTTACGCCAGCAGCAGCTATTCTTACATCCATCACAGCTCCGCTGCTTCACGCAAGAGCTTACACCTATGAGCATGCTCTTCAACGGTGGCGGAGGTGGTGATGGTGCTGGTGGTGCAGAATGAGAGACGTGTGCGTGTGTGTTTGTGTGTGTGTGTGTGTGTGTGTGTGTGCGTGTGCGTGCGTGCGTGAGTGAGACAGGGTTGGGGGGGTGAGGTTTAGAGAGAGGGAAAGGGATTGAACCTCCGAAATAACTCACTGGAATATGAGGTAAAGGCACTCTCCCGTTTGCTTTGGCGCTCTCGTGGATCTCGCGCCGATGCTGCTTGCGGTTTCGGTAGGGTGGAACCCCGTCTCTGGAATAAAAAACAGCAACAAACAAACAACAAGAGGAAGACAAAAAGGCATTTTCCGTAAGACGCGCGTTCAAAATAAACATTGCCAGTAATTGCAACAGAGGTGCAAGTAACATAAATTCAATCACTAATTCATATCATTTTCATTGCTATGAATGAATACATAGAACCCAAGATCCTTCAGGTTCAATCTATAAAGGAGGAACCGTTTGATATTGAAACCATAACAACAGCATTCATGATAATCGGGGTGTTGAGTGTTCCCGTTCTAGTGTCAGAATCTCCTGTTGAGGAGTCGGGAGTTGCTACAATGTAATGGCCCATAACTAGCAACAGAAGACAACTGCTAACCGCCGCTAATGGGTTCAGCGTTTCAAAGTGCGATGCGGCAGAGGAGAACAGGAGGAGGAAGACACTCTGATGGCGCCGCCACTCATTTTCCGCGACATGAATTCTCGCTTACAGCTTTGTTAAACTCCTCTGAGGGGG
Source organism: Pollachius pollachius (assembly GCF_949987615.1). Lineage (NCBI taxonomy): Eukaryota > Metazoa > Chordata > Actinopteri > Gadiformes > Gadidae > Pollachius > Pollachius pollachius. The sequence continues at coordinate 15,494,045 of NC_136944.1, forward strand.
GGGGGGGGTTAAAGGTTGAGGAGCGAGCGGCGATGGATGCCATTAACCTCTGTATAGCACCTGTGAGTGGCCGCACGCGTGTGTGTGAGGAGAACACTCACAGACTGCTATCGGTGAGGGAAATGGTGTCTGCGTCGCTGGACATGCTCTGCTGCTCGCTGTCGTTGGCACTGGCAGCGGGGGCCATGGCATAGCCGCTGTTGACGTAGTACGGCAAGGCGGGCTCCGGCCATGCTGCGCGTCTGGAGGAGAACAACAAAGAGTAAACAAAAACATTAGAGGCAGATTTACACTTGGTTATTAGGTTTCATAACTCGGTTGGGGTTGACATTGTCGTAATTCCGCCCGATGCGTTTTGTAACTTTTCAAGAATGTAGGCACCTATGAAAATGAATTCAGACCTTGATCTTTTCAGTTATTGGGACTACATGTGGTTAAAGTATAGCTGGAGCTAAGCCTATTGTAAATGTTTCTGTAAAACAAAAGATCGGCGTCCGGAGCCTGTCAGTGTCCAAACCTACGGAGGTTGAAGAGGTGTCAATGTGTGAGATAGATAATCAATTATGGGCCAATTTATTGTAATTGAGTACTCGACAGCTGGTTTACAAGAGGGTCGATTCACTTATTGACTCTTATTGACTTAATGTGTTGCTTTTCCCAGTGCCCTGACCGTCTCCAAAACAACCCCTTAAATCAAACTTAATCTTAAACTTGCACCATGTAATTTAAGCCTGTAGGGCTTACTTTTGCACTGCAGTAGACAGTGATACTTCTCATTGTTATGCTCTAAAGACCAAATTGATCCTGAGAAAACCTGGAGAAACCTGGAAAAGAGCAGCCATGGGTGCATTGGTTTCAGTCTATATACACCGAAGTGAAAGGCTACAGTGTGCAAGCTTGAGTTAACTTAACTGCTTCAAATCGATGACCCAACCTTGACCATTTTCAATCCATTGTTGGAAATGTGTAGCAGAAAATGACCTCTAGTTGCACTTGCAACCTGCTAACCTGCAGCCATGTGCCTTCATTTTCTGACAATAAAACAGTCACTATCCAAATACAATAGTAGCATAGAGAAATACAACAGTAACACAGAGAATGTCTGACGGTAAACACGCTGCCGGACAAATTGGATTGACCTGCGCTGAGACCTATCAGCAGCATTAACAGACATTATGGAAAGTAAAGTAACTGAGAATTGGCACCTCATGTCCCTTATTATGCCTACAATTTTCCAGAAAGCTGATACTAAATAAAGCCTCTCCATTTTGTTGTTTCTTTACATACAATCTTGGACAAAATAAATGAATGAAATCAATCCCGACTATTACCACATCATCAAACAAGATCCTGCCTAAAAACATTTACCATATTGATGTAATATCACAAAAAAGAAACAATGAGGAATTCAAGTTTTCATCATTTTCTTTTTTTTTTCTCTGTGTATCCCCAAAATAAGCAGAATTATTAATCTCAAAGAGAAGGTAGTGCTCACAAAACACCTGCTTGGCCCAGGATGCTTATGGATTCAGCAGCACAAGCATTGCACAGGGAGCACTGTGGCAGAGGCTGGACTGAAGGTTATTCACTTAGCAGTATCAGTCTCCCAGATAACCGGATTTAACGTGTGAGAGGAGCACCTGTGGTGGAGCTCTTCACAGATATAAGATGCAGCACTTGACCGGAAAGGTTGTTTTGGGTTTTTTATGGAGCCATCCAGAAAAAGCAATACAACTACAGACAGACCAGAGCTGGGAAAGACTGATAGCAAGTGGACTCGAAGGCTCTCTCTACAAATCAATGCTTAATTCAGACTTAATGAAGCCTATGCCCAGAGGTACTGATGCAGAAAAGTCCAGAACAAGTAGCTTGACAATTATAATGACAAAGAGTTGCTGCTTGAGCTACTTTGAACTAATTGTTAGAATCATTGTTATTCTTATTACTATGCGTTTGTTCTGACAGCCTTATTGGAATACCTAACAAGAAGTTTATATGAAGCACATTTATGAAAGTACAAAAACAAAACATTGCAAACGAACCAACAAACAACAAAATGCGTGGATGACAGATCGCATCCGCCCTAGATCCAAGAAAGGCTATATAGTCATGATCCAGCCTGAACCTCTCCAGCCTGTCAGAGAAGCTCAGATCCTCAGAACAGCCGAGGTGTAAGTCCCAAATGAATTATGAAATAAACACACCGCAATCTCACGCACACATCTAACACTCTTTTATCAGCAAGCGGAAATCCTATCTAGATCACAGCTGACAGAAATAGACCTGCTCGATTCCTTTTGCAGGGAAGAACAGAGTACATGGTATGAATTTGAATCCTTTTTTTAATCAATAACAGTGGCTAGAGCCAATCGTATTTATGGCATAAATTTGAATTGTTTTTCTTTCTATCGATTACAGTCTCTGGATCCAATAACACATAAAGTACAAGGCACGCTCATGTATTACTGAGGGCACTTGGCATTATTTTGTTCTTATTGAATAAAGGTATGTCATGCAAGGCAGATAACCTATGGTATTTTACAGAATTTGATCAAACTACCCTGGAAATAATCCCAAAAGTCTACAGAAAGAATTACACAGGCACAAATAAAAAAGCTCTTGTTAAAAGAATGTAGAAAATAGATTCAGGCCTTAGGAGAGGGAGCAATAGGGTTCAGAACGATAGGAGAGGGAAATGAAGGTGATGGGGGGCTCACCTGTACTCCCGACCGTCCTGCAACCTCGAGCTGTTGGCCACGCGCTGCGACGCCGTCTCCGCCAGCAGCCTCTGGGTGACCTGGATGCACGCCGCCGCGGGCTCGCCGCCGTCCTGACTCCTCCTGGACGACTCCCGCTCGGCCCGCCACTCCTCGTCCTCAGCCAGCGTCGGCAGGTAGTGCCCCGACGACGACGCCGCCGCGTTCCCCGGGATGGAGCTCAGGTCCGCGCCGGCGCTTCTCGGGCTCTCGCCTCCTCCGCCGCCGCCGCCTTCGCCCGTCGTCCGCGCGTACTCCAGATAAAGCTCCGACTTGAGGAACAGCGGGTAGGCGTTCTCCTCCATGGTGGCCTGGATCTCGGTCTGGGCCTGTTCGAACATGGCCGGGTCCACGTGGAGCTTGGCCACGCAGTCCCGGATGAAGCCCTTGGTGGGCGGCTTGATGCGCCGCGACACGATGCCGTTGCCGTCCAGCACGTACTTCCTGTATATGGCCTTGGCCAGCTTCAGCTTCTTCTCCTGGTTGGTGCCGCCGCTGGCCTCCAGCTTGCGGAAGCCGCTGCACGCGAACCAGAAGTCCAGCAGGTCGGCGCAGCCCTCCTGCTTGAGGAAGCGGGCGAACAGGTGGATGCCCTCCTGGTCGTCCAGCAGGGAGTGGAGGGACTCGGCCCACTTGACGTAGGGCGGCGTCGGAGAGGCGCTGCCCTCCGGCTCGTAGCCCAGGTCCAGGTCGGGGCGCCGCGGCGTGGCCACGGACGCCTCACTCTTAGAGGAGTAGGGGAGGAGGAGGAGGGGGTTGGCGTTGGCGTGCGACGGCGCTGTCGGGCCTCCTTCGCCGAACGCCAGCTCACCTTCCTCTCCCGGGACTGGGGGTCGGGGGGCGTCCTCGGTGAAGCCGCCCCCAAGGACGGCCGGGTAGCCCCCCTTGTCGCGTACGCCTCGCATGGCGACGACCGCGGCGTCCATGCACCACGTCTCCGTGGCGACCACACCACCAGACGACCAGATGCAGAGCTCGGCTTATGCCTCTGCAGAATGTGTTCTCCTACAGGGAGAGAACGCAATGAGGTAAGGTTTGGTACGAATCTTTCAAATTACTAGGCATGTGATAGTACAGTGAACATAACTAACTTTCCCATAAAATAAATACAACTTAAAGCTATGGTAACAAATATCTTTCTTTGCTCTAAAAGTGTTTTTTGCCTGAATATAGGTTTTCATTATCAATAGACCTATTATTGAGAACCATAACTCACTGGAAATAAAAACAGTGATGGTTATTGCCATTACTTAGAAATGAATTTTCCACAGGCAACATTTGGTTATGTTGATGTTGACAAGACATCAATGAAATGTTGCTCCTTCTTAACCAGCCTTAAATGTTATCAGATTCTTAAATACTAAGACTTTCCAGTATTCATATAACGGTCACACTGCATCAGGACTGCTTTGAGAGTATACATCACAACTGTGAAACATGTAAGCATACGTGTGTAAATAAGTAATAGAGAGCAGCAAATGCACCTTTGATATTTGAGTTATGATTCTGACTGCATAACCGGCTACATTACGCTATTTAATCCCAATTTTCAATCCTATAACATTCGTGGTAAGTCCACAGTCTGTGTCAAACAGGGACAGGCTACGGAGTTTACATTGCATCAGATTTGTTTTTCCCAAAACGCCGGTATCCGCTGTAATTTGGCTGCAGCGATTCGGCGTGGCGGGTTTCAAAGTATCACACGGAGAGTTAAGGAAATGATCTCTGCGTTACATATACATTACACATCCTAAGATACAACTATGACGCATGCAATCAGTCTCATTGTTGACCATCTCAATAAATGCGCCGGAGGAGTCTTCACCTGAACCACACGTGACAATACAATCATGCATTTCTAAATTGCAACCGGCTTATGCTATAAACCAGTGTGATGCTATAAACCCGTTATCACCCCGTGATCGACTGAAGGACTTGATGTTCGGCGGTATCGGTTCGCTTTGTACGAGTACTGTACTAGCTACACCCCTCTGCTCCTTTGAAGTGTGCCTCACATCACATTCATATCTTGGCCTCTAGAACAGAGTACAACACCAGTGGGTGGGGGAGGGGTAATAGCAACAAACTCTGTACAGACATAGCCGGGCCCTTCTGCAGCCGACCGACAAGTGCACAACTTTGCGAGGCAATGTATTTGTTAATAGCCGCATTGTGTATCCGATACGGGGTTTGAATACACTAAGAATTGTGCCCGTGGACGATTTCCAAACAGTTAGAAGACGCAGAGGTGGAGGGATGCCACTCGATTTCGGGAATTGATTTAGTGCTACATGTACAGCACAGCGATGGCACACACACACACACACACACACCTACACACACACATACACACACACACACACACACACACACACACAAGCTCAGGCTACGGCAATCATAATCTCTGATCTGAAAAAAAAAGTAATCTATACTTCACCTGTGTAAATCTTCGTGTCGCTGTGCCGCGCATCTGGAATTTGAACATGCACAAGTCCCCACAATTACTGTCATATGTAAGAATGGCAAGAGTTTCAAAATAACAAAGACACAGTTCTCCGTTCGCCTTTCCATAGCTGTCTCTAACTGTCTCTGTAGCAGGCAGCGGCTACAAAACACATGATCCACAGCGCCCCGCGTGGTCACGGGGTGAATTACACGACGGTTCAAAAATAAGATGCCCATTTAGTTTTGTTATAACTGAGGACATGTCGACAGACACCCCCACCTGCTCACTGCTCAAGGTGATTATAGATAGATATTATCAGGGGGTAAACAACTTGACAGAAATTTATTGATATGTCTACAAAAAGGAAGACGTATGCAACAATTCTAACAAATCTTCGCTGACATAAAGAATTTTTTCCCCGAAACGTGGGGTAAGTTAAATATGCACCAGTAAACATGTGTTTCTTTCCAGTAGCGTACACATATGTTCTAAATCAGACAAACAAGGAAGAAATTACATATTAATGTTCGCCAAAACATGCAGACCATACGAGTCAACAACGTTTACAACACAATAACAACCAGCCTACACAGTAACAACAACCAGCCCACTCAGTAACAACCAACCCACACAGTAATCACCTTGAGAGGGCCACTGGACTCCGGGCACGCGCCTCCTCCACCAGGACATCCGTCCCCACGTGGTTCCATTGGTGGGTCTTTTTAGAGCACCTCGAGAGGTTGACATTCTCTCTCACATCCGGTGGTTAGGCGACCAGGGTAAATATTGATGAACAAAACTGCTATTTTTCATCCTTTTGCTCCTGAAAAAGAAATTGCATTTGTGTTTCATAAGGAGTTTTAGGCCTTAGTAATTAGATTCAACACACATTATGTATGATTTCAAATAAGTATATAAAGGGGATCTATATAAACCAATGCAGTCTTGAAACAAGAAACAAAACACATCATGGTTGTTTGTTCAGTTCGAATCCCCTTTTACAGTTGCTAACAGTAACATTTTCAGAAGAATAGGCTAACCTTTAACCCGTGGCTAACTTTGTAGATGTCAGACGATTCAATTTATTCTTCGTCTTTCATGAAATCACCTGTTTTAGGCCTAACGTTAGTCAATTCAATGATGTGGTTGAGCATTGCAGTCTGACTTGAGGAATTTAAATTCAACACTAGCATAGTAAGACTTAAAATATAAATTATATATAATTTTCTCGAAAGCAAAGTAGGTTGCAGTTTCATTTTAAGAACATGCCTTGAGCAGTTTATTGAGTATTAAGAGTGAACTTTTATTATAATAATCCTGCAACCTTAATATTCCTTGCTGAATAACTTTCCATTGATGGCATGTAGAACTTTCCATTTCCAAAAGTTTCCTGCCATAACTGACCTTTTATGTATCAAATTATATAGCCTACATAACATTTTTGCAATGTGGGTACACCTGATATGTAAATACAAATGATCATAATGACGATGATGGTGATGTTGATGATAATGGTAAAGTTATTTCCCATGGCTTGATGATTGATCACGACAAAATGTGTTTTGGGTGATTACATTACCAGTGGTTTCTATAATAAATGATCAATGTAAGCTTCTTGCATTTTTAACGAGAAAACCATTGAAATCCACTCTCAGCAGTGCTGTATTTTAAATGTGCAAAAACGACAAATGATGCACATGCAATTACACATTATGTACACTGAAATTACACCACAGATCACTCATTGATCAGCATTTGTGGGTATAATTTATTTAGGCATAGGCCTAAAGCATTGCATATTATATCTAAAATAATGCAACTGTATGCTATATACTATGTTTTTATTACAATGATATTATATTAATAGTGGACACATTGGTATAATTTGTATTGTACCTTCATTATAAATATATTATTAAGACAATGCAGTACAGAATTAAACACCTTAAATACTACCAAGTTCTGGATTCACCGTCATTAATCTCCCATGGTTACTAACTTTATCCTCATGATTTCCCTTTTTTTTCTAGCCTCCTCGGTCTGATGGACAAAAGACAGGAGGAGTTTTTCGGAAAGACATATTGCTGACCCTCCACGGGTGCTAAAGGCCCATGCATCAACCCTGAAGAGCATTATTTCTGAACATGTCAAAAGTACATTTTTATCAGCGAGGGGAAGCTTGGACTGGGCCCTCCGACAATACCAGCCCAGCATGTCCAAGCCTCCAGCTGTTTAGTCGTAACTGGCACAGTGGTGGGCTTCTGAGGCCAGTGGGAGAAACAGGATGTAGGTGAGACTGCACACTGACCACTCATTTACAGGGTCCTTGCAAGGATCACAGATAGGCAAGACTTCCAAAACACCTCCTCCCCTCCTTTTTCATTCTGCTTCCTGTCTCCCCAAGACAAGGTGGTTCAAATGTACCCCGACCAATTTTAATGGGCATGGGCAGATATGGACCATATACTAAATTGCTAAATGCAACGTAATGAAGTCCACCATTACATTTATGTTGGGAATAATAACAACAATAATGGTTTGTTGATCATTATATTTCCTGGAGTTTATGAAGCCCATTAAATTAAAGTACAGCATCGATCAGATTAATGTCTGACAAGATTTTCGTTTAGAAATAAATGTTTAGTTTCTTTGCATTCTTTTGTTCCATCTGTCAATGCGGGCTTACCCCTTTGAAGGCCTTGGCCAAAATAGGCTTAGCCTCGGTGAGCACATACTGATGAAGCAAATCCTATTAGTTCTATTTGAACAGAAGCCCCTTTTCCTCAGTTCGAAAGTAAAAATAAAACGTGCAACAAAGTGAAAACAACTCCAAAGCTGAGATAACATAACATAAAATAGCTGTTGTTTTCTAAAAACATCTGCAGAGCAAAATGGGCTGTCGTGTTCGATTCAGAGTTCAGTGTTTTTCTCTGCTTCTACTTGCATGAAACAGACATATCAAAAGACATGTCAAAAAGTATATGCTTTAGTCCTGCTGATGTCCTTTGTCCTGACTGACTACAGCAAACAAGCCCATGATTGGAATATTGCACAAAGGATTTTAAGTTTGCCGCAAACATTGAGCTTAATTATTAGGCATTCTACAATTGAAGGCATTATGTTGTCATAAGCATTTAAAACATAGGATACCAATGTTGTGGCGACATTAGACCAATGACAAGCTTTTGTCTCGCTGTGCCTAGCTCCGAACAAACCCTTCCACAGAAATTAGTCGTGCATCCACTCAGATCTTTTTCTGAGCATATCTTTGTTGATGTTTATTAGCTTGATCTGGCCTATGGAATCCCTCAAAACTTTTGATATTGTTATCTTTGCCTAAAGAGGATGACGCAACTCAAACAATATGGAAGTGAAATTAAAACAGACAGTTTGACAACAAAGGGGAGACAATGAGAACAAACAATACGACCACTGAGTTGTAATCATATAACAAATTATTGAATGACCTGCTGGTATAAAGAGCCTAATCATTCCGGACTCAGTATTTACCTTGGTGTGTTGCTCTGTCCTGGCTGTCTTTGTTGTGGTGAAATACAGTGTTCCGACAGCGCGCCTATGAATTGTGATTACATATTCCTTCGTAGCCTGCAGTATATGATCTGCCGCCATCTTTAATCACAAGCCCACCTATCAGTGGTTCTTCACTAAGGTCTGTCTGACTGTTTCGGTCCTTTCTCTATTTGTTATGGGGGGAGGGAGGGGGGGGATAAAGGGGGTCAGTTTCCTCAACCGATCTTCAACAACCATATCGACAAGCTAATGGATCGCTCAGTTTTGGGCTGATTCCGTATTTCAGTGCACATTTTTATCAGTCGATTTTTTTTTTTTACAGATGTCAGTCCTGCGATAACAAATTTGGCTGTTTTCACATCATCTCCTGGTCTTTATAGTGGGATATGGAATACTTCCCTGGATTAATATTGTTACAACATACATTTTAAGAGAAATATATAAAACAATTCACTTAAACGCTGCAAAGATTAACTTCATTGCCCGATCCAGTGAATGCTGCGTTGATATGCAATCAGAACTCTTGTTGGAATGATTGTTTTTTCTTTGGTGCCAATATGCTCGAATAAAAACAGATAAATGTATATATATATATATTTATAGATATAGATATTTATATATTAAAATAAATAAGTTTCATCTGAATGTTTTCCCTTTATCTCACACCATTGAAGTTAATGTGGGGAGCTCACTTGAAGTTCATAGATTAAACACAAATCCATATCTTGATGGTTGCCACTGCCATGCACTTCAGGGGAACAATAAGAATAGTTGAGTCTCAAAATGGCAGATGCTCACCTGCTGTGCGGGTCTGGGGATAAAATCCCTGGCGACCGCCATCACTTGGTAGCGGTCCCGCGTTACCCAAAGTTCCTTGTGTCTTCTCATATAAATCTCCCCATATTGTTAACCTGTTCCCAAATCTTCCTAGTATGAAACATGAACATATTTACTTTGTATTACAGCTTCAGACCTGCTTTCTCATTGGAGGAGACAGAAACCAGATGGTTGCCCGCAGAATCGTAGCTATGGTAACAGACCCAACAGAGATGGGGGGAGGGGGGGGTTATACTTTTCATAATATTTTATTGATTCATGCAAAATATTAAATATCCCAGCGCTTATGCCGCTTGTGCCTGTTGTCAAGACTGTTGACTAGATTTTATAAACTTAAACATAGGCTGAGCAAAGTATTTTCACTAACCATCCTTTAATGAGTCTGACTAAACTATGTTTAGTTCAGATTCCCAAGCAAATGCGATATGAGTTTGTGTCTGTGTGTGTTTGTGTGTGTGTGTGTGTGTGTGTGTGTGTGTGTGTGTGTGTTTGTGTTTGTGTTTGTGTGTATGTGTGTGTGTGTGTGTGGATATGGACTCCAGTCTCTAAACAGAGGAATGCTAAGAGAAGAGAAGATAATGGAGTGAATGGAATAGATGGAGGAAAAAGGGGGAGAGTTGATATTGCCTTTGTGGTGTAGCTTCATCAGCTGCTCACCTCTCAAATAGATTTCACACTAGCTTGTCCTGGCGTAGCCATAGGTCACAACAAGCATCACCCTGCTCACAATGACCCATTTTCTACTCAGGAAGAATAGCCAGCAAGGACTTATATAGAGTTAATAGACTGCTGTTTCATGTTTGCCTCAATTGTGACACAAATTGTTTTTATTTTATAAGACCTATAATTCTCAACTGTCTTTATTTGTGTCTTTGAGAGTAGTTATATAAAAATGAACACAGACAGAATTGCATACTTGCAAAGAGACTTTCAGGGTGATATTTAGTTATTAGTTGTCTTGGAGGATTAGGAGAGGAACACTTCTTAAAATAAACAAATGACAATTCAACTAATGCTTTTTGAGACCAAATTCAACGGAAATTACAGAAGGAATAACACACTATTAGAGTGATGATCATTTGGGAGGGAAAATGCAGTGTACAAAAAAAGCTATTGAATATGTTGAACATCAAATTTAAGGAGCATGCAGAAGGCTAAATAGGCCAAACATTGTGTGCTTTATGTATGTTTGCATGCCCTATTTCTCATAATAATTTGTATATGACTTTACTAAATATGCATGTAAAAGTTGACATGACAGAAAGAAGCAGCAAATTATTGAAAATATAGCAGTATTAATTAATCAAGTTTAAAACTCTTGGGTTAGTCTCCTCGGTTTTCATCACATGAATAATGTGATCGTTTAACAGTACAGGTTTCCTGCATGACATATGTCTCCCAGGTAACAGTGTTGTACGGTAATTATTTTTTTCTTATCAAACTTCTTGAACAAAGAACACACTGGTGCATTAGGCCATGAACTAAGTTAGTCCCACAACCAGTCTCCTTAAAATACCATATCTTTTATGAAGCAAGCTGCAGGATTTATTTAACTGCAGGACTGTATTTTGTAAAGGTTGTGAAATGTTTGCATTATTTGGATTGACTTTTGTTTCCAAAGACTTTTTTAAATCGATACCAAATGAAGAGGTCTTGTGTTTTGTTTGTCGGTTTTAAAGGCCTCTGCACACCTGGGCACCTTCCTTTGTTCCACGTTGTTTGTTAGTCAGGGTGAATACACCACATCTGTGTTTCTCTGTGCTAGAACAGCCTCAATGGAAATCGATCTTATTCATCTTTAAAACCGCCACTGGGAAACTCCAGTAAGTCAAAGCCCCATCGGCCTGTGTCTTTAATGTGAGGTTAACAGTGAAAAGAAATCACATGTTGAAGCAGTTGAAACACTGGCTAATAAAATACTTTTTAAATATTATTCAGTTTAACTATTACGTAGCATATTCGATATAAAATCAACCTAAGTCTGTGATATAAAAATTAAATTATATTAAATTCCCGTGAGGTGAACGTGAGAGAGACTCACACAAACTACCCTCTTCACGCGCTCTCACGCCACACCTCCTATTCCTCACTCAAACTACGCGCTATTTCGCGAAACAAAATGCAAAAACTTTTTCGAGAATATATCCCTTATATAATCATAGGATGCGCGCCTCGTTCGAACCATGCAGTGCTCTTTGAAATCTGACCGCGCCCAAGCAGAGCGCGCTGAGCTCAGCCCAAAATGACTTTGTAGTAGCGACGGTACGCTGAAACATTGCGAATTTAAGCCGGAGCCCCACTAGTTATGATCTAATTGGCTGGGGGTTTTGAGCGAGCGAACTGTCACTAAAACATATCTTGTATGAAGTCGCATTGAATATATCACGTTTCAATTATTATATCAACTAAATTAAGAAGACAGTGGAGGAGGTAGTGGAGGAGACAGTGGAGAAGACAGTGGAGGAGGTAGTGGAGGAGACAGTGGAGAAGACAGTGGAGGAGGTAGTGGAGGAGGCAGTGGAGGAGGTAGTGGAGGAGGCAGTGGAGGAGGTAGTGGAGGAGGTAGTGGAGGAGGTAGTGGAGGAGACAGTGGAGAAGACAGTGGAGGAGGTAGTGGAGGAGACAGTGGAGAAGACAGTGGAGGAGGTAGTGGAGGAGGCAGTGGAGGAGGTAGTGGAGGAGGCAGTGGAGGAGGTAGTGGAGGAGGTAGTGGAGGAGGCTGTGGAGGAGGTAGTGGAGGAGGTAGTGGAGGAGGTAGTGGAGAAGGTAGTGGAGGAGGCAGTGGAGGAGGTAGTGGAGGAGGTAGTGGAGGAGGTAGTGGAGGAGGTAGTGGAGGAGGCAGTGGAGAAGACAGTGGAGGAGGTAGTGGAGGGGGCAGGGGAGGAGGTAGTGGAGGAGGTAGTGGAGGAGGCAGTGGAGGAGGTAGTGGAGGAGGCAGTGGAGGAGGTAGTGGAGGAGGCAGTGGAGGAGGCAGTGGAGGAGGTAGTGGAGGAGGTAGTGGAGGAGGCAGTGGAGGAGGTAGTGGAGTAGGTAGTGGAGGAGGTAGTGGAGGAGGCAGTGGAGGAGGCAGTGGAGGAGGTAGTGGAGAAGCAGCAGAGGAAACAGTGGAGGTGGTGGTGAAAAGACAGTGGAGGAGGCAGTTCATATATCCATGTGTATTCATTGCAAATTTAGAAATAAAACCATTTATTTTATTTGTCTACATTTGTACTAATCCATTATGAACCATGCGGAAAATGAGATCCTTGAATCCCTTTTGCAGGTTTGGAAAGATGCTGTTAAATCCTTTAGGTACCGTTAGACTTCGCCTATCTGCACTACATTAGGCTACTCTATGGGTGTCCCCTGATGTTTGAAGGTGGGTGATTTAAGAAATTAAAGCGTATCAACATCCCCCTCTAGTGTCGGTATTAGAATCTATCTGTCAGTTGCACAGAAGCGTAGCCTACAAGAAACGTGCTATGCACCGAATTCTGCTCCTCTTCTGCGAATTCTGTCACTAAAACATATCTTGTATGAAGTCGCATTGAATATATCACGTTTCAATTATTATATCAACTAAATGAAGAAGACAGTGGAGGAGGTAGTGGAGGAGACAGTGGAGAAGACAGTGGAGGAGGTAGTGGAGGAGACAGTGGAGAAGACAGTGGAGGAGGTAGTGGAGGAGGCAGTGGAGGAGGTAGTGGAGGAGGTAGTGGAGGAGGCTGTGGAGGAGGTAGTGGAGGAGGTAGTGGAGGAGGTAGTGGAGAAGGTAGTGGAGGAGGCAGTGGAGGAGGTAGTGGAGGAGGTAGTGGAGGAGGTAGTGGAGGAGGTAGTGGAGGAGGCAGTGGAGAAGACAGTGGAGGAGGTAGTGGAGGGGGCAGGGGAGGAGGTAGTGGAGGAGGTAGTGGAGGAGGCAGTGGAGGAGGTAGTGGAGGAGGCAGTGGAGGAGGCAGTGGAGGAGGTAGTGGAGGAGGCAGTGGAGGAGGTAGTGGAGGAGGTAGTGGAGGAGGCAGTGGAGGAGGTAGTGGAGGAGAAGGTGGAGGAGGTAGTGGAGTAGGTAGTGGAGGAGGCAGTGGAGGAGGCAGTGGAGGAGGTAGTGGAGGAGGTAGTGGAGGAGGTAGTGGAGGAGGCAGTGGAGGAGGCAGTGGAGGAGGTAGTGGAGAAGCAGCAGAGGAAACAGTGGAGGTGGTGGTGAAAAGACAGTGGAGGAGGCAGTTCATATATCCATGTGTATTCATTGCAAATTTAGAAATAAAACCATTTATTTTATTTGTCTACATTTGTACTAATCCATTATGAACCATGCGGAAAATGAGATCCTTGAATCCCTTTTGCAGGTTTGGAAAGATGCTGTTAAATCCTTTAGGTACCGTTAGACTTCGCCTATCTGCACTACATTAGGCTACTCAATGGGTGTCCCCTGATGTTTGAAGGTGGGTGATTTAAGAAATTAAAGCGTATCAACATCCCCCTCTAGTGTCGGTATTAGAATCTATCTGTCAGTTGCACAGAAGCGTAGCCTACAAGAAACGTGCTATGCACCGAATTCTGCTCCAGCATATCGTTTCTTTAGAGTAGGTAAATTGATGTAATGTAGGTGTATTGTGTTAATAGATAAAGGCGATCCTAGGATCTCACACTCGTTTGTTTGGTGTATACATATTCATTTTAACTGTAGAAGAGTAAAAGCTGTGCATTTAAATGATTACAGTTCAATATTTTGATAGGCAAATTAGTCACAGACTAGGTTTATTGGGTAACTCATACATATTTTCAGATACAAATAAGTCAAAGGTTAATTGTATTTTGTAAGTCATCGAATACTCACATGCGTATGTGACCGTCAACGATAACTTGGTTTATATAAGACAATGTAGGCATTGTCAGCGCAGGCGCGGTGGCCAAGTGGTAAGGCGTCGGTCTCGTAAACCGAAGATCGCGGGTTCGAACCCCGTCCGTGCCTTTTGCATTTTTGTGAGCAAAGGCATTAAACAAACAAAAGTACCATACAAATAATGTTCGCCAAGTGAAAAAGTTCACAGAATCCCACAAGAAAGAAGAGAGACGAGACGATGACATAGGCTCTACCGTAGGCAATTGACTGACTCCAGGTGTAGGTGTGCTGGTCTCTGTAAGCCACTGATTTGTTGATGTGCATATAGCCCTATAAGAGACAACTAGCGATGTCCCAGCTAGACAGAACTTGTTATGATGTCAATAATTAAATTACAGACCACAATACAAAGTCACTGCAAACCATTGCTTCCTTCTGTTAAAACCATTTTGCAAATCCATCCGCACCATCAATCAACAGTTTGTTTGGCCTCCGACAATGGACAACATTCTTGGGTATGCAAATTGTTAAGGAGGTTTTTCTCTCCTAAGCTTAAGTAATGCCTGTCAAACAAAGAGTTGTTCTGATATTATAATAGTTATGTAATAATATATGTTGCGCAATATCAGTGTTTGCTTAAAGACTAATGATGACTCATGAAATTAAATACTTATATCCAATTTATTTAAATCAAAACCCACCTTCTTGGCACTTCCTTCGCAGCTGGCAATATAACTTAATGAAGGATGGAACAATTGAAAGGTCCCATGACATGCCACCAGGTGTGAGTGTGATTAGCCGGTACAAGCCGTTTTGAAAATCTGCTCCTGATGACTTCACAAGTAGGCATGTCCACCTAGATGTGTGCTGAATAGATTGGTCTACCAGCCTAGCCAGTTGGCTGTAGCAAACGTTGATCATCTATCCGTCATACATTTAGGTGGACATGCCCACTTGTGATGTCATAAGGGGAAGATTTTCAAAACGGCTTGTAACAGCTAATCACACTCACACCTGGTGACATTATGGGACCCTTAAAGTGTGTATCAACCTGAATCTTAAGCAAATTCTGAGAGACTTGCTGTTGAGAAGAGGGTGTGTCTTAGCTTTCTGTTAGAATACATACATTCCATGAAAAAAAAATGAAATTCAAAAACGATAGTAGAATCCCTAAAATAATAATATCATGTGTAAAGAAATTGACTTAACCAGAATGTTTTTGTCTTAAAGGCTCATCTAGGTCAAATATATTTTTGTTTTTACTTTAATTTGTCCAATCCCAAAGGTCCCATAGGGAAAGATAAACTTTGTACTTTGCACATGCAGTGGCCCGTTTTGATTCCATCCAATACATAACACATCAAAAAATACACTTTTTCTTGTGAGGGATACTAGTGCAATCATGTCTTTCCATTTTGCATCTGATAATATGATTATAATGATAACATGATTATTATCAGCTGCTATTATATTATAATATGATGGTAATGATGGTTCAACATTGGAGAATAACCAGAGTGGGGTAGATGTTCTTAAAATGTGTTGTTACAACGAATTAAACACTGCTCCAACAAACACCAACATCGGGCCTGTAGACCATGCCATGTTGGCTGCTGTTTTACATCCAATGTTTTGTGTTGACAAACATGCCGAACCGACATTGGCCTTCTCGGGCCAACATTCCATATTAGTTGTCTGTCATGCTACTTATCCTGTTCTAGAATGTGGCTTGGCGAGAGCAAGGACATGAAGCTTGTATAAAAAATAGTGTTATTGTAAAAACAAGCAGGTTGTGGCTACCAAATAGTATTGGTGTTGTCAACAGGCCATTGCTATGCCATTTCATCATGGATTCTCTTGCATTTACTGATGGAATATATTACTTCATGAGAAGTATTTTCAAAAAGGGAAATTCAAAGCGTAGAACTGTAACTTCTGGCTCTAAATGTCAGGAAATACAAAAAATACTGTTGTCATGAAGACTTCACAAATAGAAAATAAAAAATATATATGGACAAACAACAGATACAATTGAAAGTATGTGGGTGCATGAGGAGGCAACTTTATAACTCCATGACTTGGCTCCATATTTAAGGAAGTAAAAATATTGTGGTAAGCGTCTAGGCAGCTTGGGAGGGAACATCGTGTCCACTACTGCTGTAGCGGATAAAGACTTTGAGTCTCACCATACCTTTAACTTCCACCATATGAAGGTACATGTCATTATGTTTGGAATATAAATAGGGTTTGTTATTTCACTTTATTGACTACATTCCATGCAAACCATATAGTACTTAAAACCCCTCACGGTTAACCACTTAAACCATCAAATACAGTGACTGAAAGCAGTGTAAGCATATAATTTACACATTTCAGACCCTGTGTTGATATAATTTAAAACCAAACTCGGTGATTTCACTATGAATACTTCCACAAGCGTTGCTGAAGTGTGTGTGATGTGCACTCTGGTGATGGCTTGCACGGTGCATGGTGCTGAAGTGTGTGAGATGTGCACTTTGTTGATGTTCCCATGTATAGTGCTGATAGTGGGCCCAGAGACGTTTAAGTGAGATTACTGATTCCACTGATGCCCACCCCTTGCCCACTGCATCCGTCCGTTGACGGATCTCATTGATTTTGCATGGGGCGATCCCGAAATGCATTGTGGGTCCGTCCGTTCCATCGGCTCCGTCTCTTGCGTTCAGAAGTTGAGAAAATTGACACGCCTTCCGTCGTCCGTTGACGGACGGATGCCGTTGGCAAGCTGCGGCCTCCCTTGTCCTCTCTTGAACTCCCCTGTATTTGGACCTTTGTTTGTTTCTTGCACCAACTTGTGGCCTGGCCCATGTGCTTAACCTGATCAGACTGGTTCTCTGCTATGCGTACTTGGACCTGTACAACGGATGACTCTTCTCGCCTTAAGCCTTCATCTTGTATCTCCCGTGAACAGCTCTCTTGGTATATTGACCCCAGCTCGGCCCTTGATTATGATTCCATCCGCAGCTCCTCCCTTCCGTATCATCTGTGCTTTCCAAAAAGCGTTTGTTCCGCACTATAGCTCAGTGTATATCTTTGAGAGCAAGCAGTTCCCTAGGCTGACAATCACATACCAAGAAATAGCATGCAAGCTCACTATGTTTATGAGCTATTTCCTTTAGGCATTAATATGTTCAGTCTGCAATTTTTAGCCATACCGTTGTCTAGGTTTTTATAATATGGCTTCTGTTCTACACAATCAAATATGTAGGCTACTTTCTGTTATTAAGTCACTTATCCAACTCTCTCATGCTGCTTACATTAAGTGTGAAGCCATTCATGAGCTAATGCCACCTTTGTGTGTTTTTCTTTTCAGCATATTTCAACAATATTTCTCCAATCACAAAAATAACAATGTAATAAATGAGGGGGGTCCAGTAGGGAGCACCATTTATATATATATGTCTATAAATAAAACAAATTGCCACCCACCATTTGTTCTAATTCTCCACAAAATATACAATATTCTACAGTTCTGTTGTTATTTTGTATGGCTGATGCAGTGGTGCTAGGAATGCAGCTAGCTGCACTGCGCTATTGCTGGATGAATATATAAGGGAAACAGCCATACTGTTGGTATGCAAACACAGACACACACGGTCACATTCATCCAAGTATATTTATTGAGTCAGTAAATATTACATGTTGGCTGTTTGGAGCCACAGAGAAAATCGGGCCAGACAGCATATTTTGAGTTGTAAGGTGCCTTCCTGAAGCACTTTGCCGCCTCTCTGTCACACTTGCACAGCTGCTTTTCACATTTGTCCTTCAGATCATCTGGAATACAGAAGTGAGGGAGTGACCAGAAAGTAACAAACATGTAAGAATAACCTTGCCCACCCACCACCACCACCAGCTCCTATAGTGAGTCTAACAGGGTGAAACGTATGTGAGATCCTCTTGTTTTGTTGCTTATGTGTGAAAATGTGTCACATGTATTCCCGTACTTCACAGCAAAGCTTTTCCTACCTTAAACATCTCCCCCTTTCCTGTAAAGTTCCCTTCTTAAATACGTACATGGTTTGACTCATACAAAATGAGCATCGTCTTGAAAAAGGAAACAACGTATAGCTGTGATAGGCACTCCATTCATTTGAGGCTATACCCTATGAATGGCAAACCGCTGCAAAACAATATGATGAACCCCTTATCAGTGATCCCTGCTTTTCATGCATCTTGGTATGGGTAATGAACTATCCCTCTGCACACAGTGTTTTCCCGCTCTTTAATTAACGCCGTGATTGCTATTTTAGGATGGAACCCACGGGGTGTGGACAGGCCAAATGGCCCATTGTAATGTCCTCTATTTTACCTGAAGCGCTGAAACATGTTACAGTTATATTCATGTCAAACTCAAAAACCAAAATACATTTCATAATGATAGAAAATATTACGTACCACACTCTGCCTCCTTGTCCTCACACTTCCAGTTGTACCGCCTTGTCTTGGTGTTACAGCCCATCGTTTCAGCATCTCCGTAGCAACAGTCATGCTTATGACAACACCTGTGTGAGAAGAACTTAAATAAATATGACTTACATGGAATATAAAATATTCTATAGAAACATAGGTATCGTATAGGTTTTCCGAAACATACAAATAATACGGTGTCGATGCGAGAAGAAATGATAACACACACTCATCCCCTGGGGTTCAAGGGGTTTTCCCCAGCCTAGAACCTGCCTTCCCCAGTACTATGATTTAAAAGTCATAGATTCCCGTTTTAGTCTCGAGGAAGGACACCAAACAGAGAGTTAGTCGGACCAAACAGAGAGTTAGTCGTTAAATGGTTTGAGAGGAGGGCTGTGTTTGTGCCTGTGGTGGGTGAGCATGAGGAAAAGGAAGCAGACAGTGATTAAGAGTTGGGTGTGGAATGCCTATTTTGGAGCCCTCATCGGGCCGTGTGTAGGGGAGACATGCAGACATGTTACATGTGTGGGCCAGAGATACTTCTCTTCCTCTCTGCTGTTAGGGAAACCACAGCCATACACACTTGGGTTGTTTAAAGCTGGGGGAAGGCAATTTGGAGAAACCAGCCAGAGTAAACCAGATTTTGAGTATCCAACCAAAGCATCCAACCGAAGATATCCCACCTCTCCCTTCGGCCTCGCTCCAAAGCACCGCCCGCCAAAACACATGAATAGCTCACTGACTTTAGCAATAGGTGTGCCTAGCCTTTGGAAGATTGTGCGCCTTCGCAGTGAGGGCTGGGGCAGAGCATACCCAGGCAGCCATGGAAGGTAAACAGAAAGATAAGATTTCATTTGGCCTGAATTAAATGAAAGGAAGGGCGTGCCCGATTACAGGGAATGCGACAGCCACAGATACCAATTTGTCCGATCATTTGAGTTATGGATGGCTTTCGGGATGTAAAGAGAATTTCCACAAATATGACAAAACAATATTCTGAAATAAATTGCCGACCCAAGCTTTAATTAAGAAACAGGAAACCTTTTTGTAATGCCAATGTTGTTTTGGACCAGCTTTGCCTCTGCTTTGTTGAAGGGAAAATAAGATTGAAAAAAAAAAAGATACTTCCTTCACCATGGGGTGGGCGGGTTTTGTCTACTGCATTAATGGCTGTTTACAGAAAGACACAAGTCCCATGAGACTTGAGGTTTTTTTTAAATTGTTTTACAAAAAAAAAGAACAACAGGGTATGTGAGTGCGATCAAACCGAGTATGTAACGCCTGTTTCTGCCTCACCAGTCGGTCCTGTCCCGGGGCCAGCCCTGGCCCCCTAGTCCACAGTAACAGCCGTACATCATGTAGGCCAGGGGAAACCTGCCTGTCGAGCACTCTATGGTCCCTGCCAGCTCCAGAAGGCCCCTCTTGCTCCGCAGAGAGCTGTGCCGCTCTGCTGAGGCAATGCCTAATGTAAAAACACAATCAACAACACACAAAACAGGTGCATACTTTTAGATTAGTTCTGTGTGTGGGTAGTACGTGTGTAGGTGAGTGTGTGTTTTGTGGGTGTGTGCCTGTGTGACTGTGCGTTTGAGCATGTGTGTATATGTACACCTTTATCCCTCACTCTGTGTGTAAATTGAAAGGAGGAGCCAGTAAATAATTATAAAAAAAGACATTATTCACACAATTAGAATAATTGGAATTGCGTACAATTCATCTGAATTGGTTTGAGCTCCATTGCTATGGAATCCATGGTCCCTCGAGATGAGTGAATAGAGCTTATATTAAACCCTGGCAGTGAAGGGAAGTGTAGAAATACACACTTTTGAAATTAACTATTGCTACATTTCTTTCAGCTACTGAAGGCAACATTCTGTGGTTATTTAGCCAGCCTAAAGTTACAGGGAACAATGATTATCCTTCTACAACCTGTTCGTTAATTACACATATCTAACTCATTAGTAAAGTATACCTTAACAGTACTTTTATATACTCTTATTTTTTTGTAAAATAAGATGCAATTTAAGTTTGTTAACTTCCTCAATGGAAGCAATAACTTACCAGACAAGATGAAAATTATCCAATAACCCCCCCCCATGTTGTCCAACTGTCAACTAGAATATACAGCAGGTTTTTCTTCTGTAGTGAAGGCAAGCGTTTACTTTCAGTTGTATACACCTTCTAACTTAGTAATCTCTGAAGTATGCGTCTTTTGGGCAAACCTACAACCTAGCCTACTCCAGTGTAGAATACGCCATCTAGGGGTGGAGGCGTTCAATAGGACAATTCAATTATTTGCCTCCCTCTCTCGCGCTCGCCCTCTCTCGCTCTCTGTCGCTCTCTCTCGGTCAATTAAATTCAATCCAATTCAATTCAAAAAAGTTTTATTGGCATGAGAAACAAACGTTAACATTGCCAAAGCAGGTGAGCAATTAGGAGGTCGAAATAAAACGTTAAATACAAAATATATAAATATATCCAATGCTAGATTATTAAATACTAAATAATATATAAAAAGTCAACTGTGGAATACTATAAAAAGTACGGTATAAACAGATAAATTAATCCCTCTCGCTCTCGTTCTCTCCCTCTCAAATATCAATGGAAACAAGTTATGTACATTGAAAAATATGATCCACCCTGAATGACATTCCCTTGATGATCATCCTGCTTTTTTAATGATAGAAAGTGACACACTTGTGATACGTCCAAAAACGAGTGATTGTATGCCCTAAACAATTGTTAACCAAATAACCCCCAATGTAGGGGTCAATTGTTATTGTTATAGCTACGGAATACCCCTTTGAGGCGACCTAATCGAACCTGTGTTGGAGAAAAAATATTTGTTTCGACTTAAGACTGCCATGCCTGGAGTTCGCCTTTGGGTGGCAGTCAAACGCAGGGCATCGGTGTGCCGCACTGATATTTCCAAAGAAGAAGTAGTTAGTAAAGCGCGGCCTTTAGCGATCGTACCAGATGTAAAGTTGTTATCACAACTAAAACGATCTTATTATATATACGTTGCCAATCGGATGTTTGTTTGACGAAGACCCATTCATGTGAGTATCAACGTCGGCATCCATAATAGATAATATAGCCTCAATCTGCGGTTAAACTCAGCCACTGCCATTTAATGGACGCTATTGTTTGGGTTGCATTTACCAACTTGGGCAAAAGAGACGTCACTGCTTCATTAGGCTCAGCAAACTTATAATATCAGCTCCAAATCACAGCGTACATCTCAAATATGGTGTTTGAAACTAATAAACAGGGGTCGTATTGTACATTGACGACATACCGCGATACAGTACAATGACCAGTGATAAGCGATCTGAACACCCGTGTTAACCTCCACGACATCAAGATAAAGTGTGTTGTGAACGTCATCTTACCCTGATGTAACCGCGTGGGAACCCCGGGTATTAAGTTATTTCTGGTGGGATTAATAATTATAATAATAGCTGGGTTTTTTTCTGGCTCAGGTTCCTGCCCCAGTTTTAAACACGTGTGTCTTTCCTCTCCCGCTCCCATTTAACGTGGAAGTAGTTGAAACCAGTATTTAGGATAAGTTAAATGAAACATGGAATGGCAGGGCACCTATTGGTATGGCGAATTGGCCGATGTATTGGTGTAACTTTACCGGTTGGATCCTCGTACTGGGATGTCGTCATTGGCGAATAAGGAAATTGCACTAATTGCCAGGCAATTCACTGGCATCATATCTGACTATCGCCTTTACAATCGACAAACACATCCAATACAACATAACCTACATAGATGTTGTTATTATTACTCTCTTCCAACAAACACGTGTCACGTTTTTACACTTTTATTTTAGTGAAAACTTTTCATAATGTGTAATAGGTTGAAAATGTATATTACAGGTGTTGATACCTTTGGATATTCACAGGAAATCATGTCTGGTATCTGTCAAGACAGAAGGAGTCGTTGGCAGGAGATTCAAAAAGGCTTACAGTTCATTCAGTAAGTTTAATGACATGATATATACAATGATATTTTTTTATCAAGGCAATGTGGTTGCCTCGATTGGTGGTGCTGGGCCTGGTAATTACCACACACAAAATGCAAATATCTCTAACATTGAATTTGTTTATGTTTAGATCAACACTGCCGTATCCTGGGACACAAGAACAGTATGAGGTAAGGACGGTCAGGGATATGCTGTTAAAGCTCTCATTTTATCTATGAACCTTTTTGTTTAGCCAGGTTTGTCTCTGTGATATTAAACACCACCTTATGCAAAAGACTAAACGGTACACAGGAATTAATTTAAGACTGATGATTACATACAAAATAGGAGAATACATTGGAATAGCGGTATTTTAAAACACAAAAGAAACCATTAACCAGTAAGGTTGTGCTGTGTTCTATGCATTTCATTACATGTTGCATTGCATAAACCTTTGTTTTCATCCACTCATGTCTTCTTCTACTTCTCCAGGTGTTTATTAAGGACCTAGTCTTGAACCTTTTTGGCGAAGGAAACGATGTATTTAAAGAAGGAGAATGGACCAAGTCCATTGAAATGTACACTGAGGCCTTGAGTATAGCGGAATACGCAGACTCTGAAGAAATCGCTGTTCCAATGGGATTATTGGAAAAACTGTATGTAAACCGTGCAGCATCCTACTTGAATATAGTGCCGGTAAGTACAAATGTGTGAGGATCACACTGGTTTGAGTCTCTCAGCTCACGATTTGATACTGTACATGATGTCGGGTTCACGATTTGATATTGTGATATTTTTTAGCAAAACCTCATGTCCTTTTCCACTGAATGAAGAAAATGTATGACTGAAAAAAATCGTATTTTAAAGACAAAATATACAAAAAAATGCAGTTTGCCCTATATTTTCATCTCTTTGGAAATGGAAAACCACCATAAACTCTTCTTAGTCTATTCATTTTGATGTGTTTGACCTGCTAGTGCCCCCTCTTCTGTACACACACTACAACGAAAAAGACAAGGGGACTCATGTACAATCTATTCTGCATGTACCATGCCTTTTTTGAAGGCCGTGACCTGGCAAAAAAGTACAGTAAAGGACTACATATCAGGATAATATACCAATGATGTGTGCATTTTAACGACACTCCGTCCTCTTTGGATTGACCGTAGGCCAACGATATGTAAACCAAAGATGTCCGGCTCACATAATAACCTTATCAACCGTATCTGATTGTTTGACGCCATCTCCTGTCGTGAATTGACGTGTAAGATATCTGAAATACATTCCAGAACAATGGAGCTAATAAATCCCTGGCCTGATTCACTTTTGCTTTTCTTTACCAAGAAAGGACTCGGGTATTGGCTGGCTTTTGATTCTGTGCCACTACAAACCTTTACTCTTGAGGTCTTGCTAGACCTTTTGCTTTTTGTTCTGAAGCTTCCAGCACAACCTGTTTTTGTGTATATGTTTTTTATTTAAAAAAACAATGGCTAGTCTGTGAGTTGGTCTGTTCTCCAATAATATATATATATATATATTTTTTTATATTTATTCTTCAGGCCTTATTACAAGGTACTAAAAAAAAGTATATTGGCCACTATAAATGTGTACCTAATGATATCTACTTTGAAACCAAACTTTGTCTTGTTAATCTAGTCAGTTGGTATTGAAGTTGCAAATCAACTTCTCCACAGTCACTTGTGCTTGTACACTTGAGCTCCTGCACTTTGAGGTATAAGTTATTTCACTGGCTTATAAAAATAGACCAGAAATAACTAGATAGCTTCAGGTCACACGGCCAAAATCCTCCTATCAATCTGGTTACTTGACATGGGCGTTAAGAGTCAGTGGTTTGTTTGAGGAGTGGAGTTTGCATTGTTTGGTTTATTTGCTTATTTCTTTCTGTATACTAGCTAGTTTTACAAGTTAGTTCAGTCCGACTTTAACATCATTAGACGTGTTATTCCTATGCAACGATTATCGTGTTTTGAATTTGCTCTTTTGCCACAGTACAATTGAGCTTATTTGATTAATACATTGAAGAACATGTCAGTTTATAAGTGAATTGATTGCAATTTGGTGTGAGAGAATATAGACGTATGTAGGGCTTTGATTGCTTACGGCTTGACATGTATCTGAAACTGAGTTGTTTCTGAAGGTGTCGGCTAATTAATTTACCTAATTAATTAATTAAAAAGCACCTTGTATGACTGCAGTCAATATGTGTTGCAGTGGAAAATATTTAGACGTTCAATACTGCCATCGTGTACCTAAACATAAAATGGATAAGAGCAAGTACTTAATGTAAGATTGATCGGTAAATCAACCAGGGTAGTTACAGGACTGCTAACGAGCGAGTGTGAATGACGAAGCGTTTCTTCCTCTCCTCAGGGGCTGTATGACCAGGGGTTGAAAGACTGTGAGAAAGCGCTGGAGTTGAACGAGGGCAACTACAAGGCACATTACAGGAAAGCCAAGTCCCTGCGCGAGATGGGCAGACACACAGAGGCCTACGAGGCCGTGGCTAAGTGCTCTCTTGTCGTGCCTCAGGTGGGACTTTATTTAGGAATCTTCTTTTTTTTTTTCCTGTGCTATAAACTCTGTAGTTGTGCCTCAGGACACAGGATCAACTCTTCTTTTTATTTGTTTTGTTGTTTTGATAAATGTATTTAATTTGACCAGGTTATTTATATGTGGTCTGTGAACTCTAGTTGATAACCCTAGCCCTTTTTAGTTGTAGATATAATATAATTATAATTGCATTAATTCACTTTGTAAAGCCTATGTTCTTATTATTGTGGTCAGGGTTAGGGCATCTAATCTCATGATGTTTTTATTTCTTTATGGCCGGAATAACCGTTCAACCATGACTTATGTGTTTCCTAGGATCCCAGTGTCATACATTTGACTCAGGAGCTTGCCAAAGCACTTGGCCTGAAAATACGAAAAGCTTACATAAGGAGTAAGGTAGGTTTGCTCCAAGACATTCCTAAGAATCAGTCCCAAGAAAATCGGAATCACGCAAATGATTCCAAGTTTCGCCATATTTGGGCACTGGGAGGCAGGATAGAGTAGGGGCCATGGTGTCCTCCCAGCTTAAAGGTTCAGGGTTCAAACCCCGTTGTCAACGACACTTTACTGTTGTGGACATTGGGGGTCCTTGAGCAAGAGGCCAAGCCCCGCCATCCTTCTAAATGAGTATCTGAATCAGGCCTTTGGACGAAAGAGTCTCCTAAGGGCTGAATAGTAAATGCTACTAAGATGTACAGTTGTTTCTTATGTAATGAAAATAACCACTAAGCGTAGTAAGGGTTTTTCCCTTCTGCTGAAATGTTGTAACCTGGTTTCCTCTTTCTCAGCCTGCCTTGAATGTCGCTACGGGAGCCAGCTATTCAGAAGCGTCATGTGACAATGTAAGATCTATCTTTATTTGGACCCTTTAAACCCAAAAAACTGAAATGTATCAAATAAAAATCGGAAATGTTTTTTTTTTTTCGTTTAGTATACCCATGGCCCCTCATCAGTGGAAGATATAGATACAGGTGAGAACGACACCGACATGACCATCCAGTATGTCTAAAAAAAGAAAATAAAACCGGCAATGCTCAGACCTCTCTTTCCCTTGGGTTTTTCTCTTTTATAGAAGTGCCTCGTTATGGCGTCAATCACGTCCCCATGCCTGTACATCTTCCCCTGACGGTGGTCCCGCCCCTCAACGATCACCTGCTGGACGACGCCCACTCCAGCAGCAGCAGCTCCCCGCTGCCCATCGCCGAGCCCCCCCCGGCCCCCGGCTTCCACCACCTGCTCCCCGCCCCTCTCCCGGTCCACCCCTGCCCCTCGCCGGCCCCGCTGACTGCCGGCCCCGCGCTGGTCAACGGCTCGGGCTCCTGCCACCTCTCCCACCCTCTGCTGGACGACGACCCGGACTGCGACGGGGAGCTCATCGGAGACGACCTGGACGACCTGCTGGACCAGGCGCGGCCCGCCGACTGCCCCATGGTCAGTGGGTGTGGACGGGGATCGTGTGTGTTTGTGTGTGTGTGTGTCACGAGGCCGTGGGACACTTTGGCTGCATTGTTCATGCATCTGTTTAATGAGTCACAAAATGTTGACTCAAGCTCAGTTTCTTAAGTCTGATGACGGGGGAATCGGTGTTTTGCAAGCTTCTTTTCGCTTCGTATTCGATTCGACGGATCATGTTGCTGGAGGCAGGAGTGCGTCAGCTGGTTGTTGGCAAATTCAAAGTGGGCCATCATTTGGAAACTATAAAAAGGTTCCTAATTACCAGCATATACACTTAGAAAAGTCCCCTCTGAAAGCCCAATCGACTCTAGCAAATTGGGTTTCTGCGGTTGATTATCTCTGAAACAAAACTAGAAACAAGGCGTTTCCCCTCGCCTTGCATTTTTGGGTTTCAATCACAGGCTCTGTGCCGACTCTACCCCCCAGGAGTTTTGTTATAACATAGGACTGCTGGATTCGGGATTACTATAAATGCAATGTTTAAACCTGCACTATGTACGTTTTTCATTAGCACTAGGGGTGCCTCTACCCCCCCCCCCCCCACCTTGACTCTGCTCCTGACCCAGTCTTGCAAAATGTTGACTGTGTTCTATGTTGACGGTTTCTTGACATTTCTCCCATGGTTTCCTTACAGGGCATGTCCGCAGAACAGGGGCAGCAGCTGCTCATGTCCAACAGTGTGGCCTCAGGCAGCCCCAGGCAGAGTCCCTTCTTCATGCCGTCCCACATCGGCGTGTTCCCCTACGCGCCGGCGCAGCACTGCACCGTCAACCTGCCGCCTCTGTACCACAAGCCGGGCTCCAGCATGTACCTAGGCATGGACTCCCTGGACTCCCTTTCGCCCCTGGACTCCCTGGACTCTCTCTCCACCCTCTCCATACCAGACTATCGCACAGGTATTCTTTTGAAGAAGGCGTTGGCTTTTTGGGGGAGAAAATGTGTGTGTTAATTGCGTTATGAGAGCGAATCTTGATTTAGTTAAAGATGGATGATGTAATATTTTTTAGGACAGGGTTTATAAATACATGAAGACATGCTGTATTAATGCAGTAGTTTATTTCGGCACAGTAATGAATGAATTTGAATGTGGATTATGTGAAATCAATTTGACGCTTGTTAAAATCATGAACTCTGTTACAGTCTTGAGTATTTACCTTTTTTCATTGTCCCCCCCCCCCCCCCCCCCCTGACTTTTTGATAGACTTCCCTCAACCATCATACCTGCCCCAGCTACAAAACCATTCACAGGCCCATTCACAGGTACTTAGTCTCAACGTTGACGTTGTTGCCTTTTTTTAACATTGAAAACTTTTAGTTTTCAGTTTTACAGTACACTAACCAGAGTTTTGATCTTCCAGATGAATAACCATGGCAACCCCACGGGAATGGCCCTCGGAATGCCCGACAACAATGTTTGCTTCCCCGCTCCGGTGGATCTGACCAAGAACCCTTTGGCAGACACTCACGATTTCAAGCAAGCCTGCTCCACCTGTTTCATCAAAACTGGTAAGAAGCTGTGAGGATAGTCTAGTGGTAAGGGGGGGCATGTACCTATGATACATGTCATTATTTCTATGACATGTCTCATAGAAAAGAAAAGGTTTACTGAGCTATATACAAATGTTTAAACAGCTACTCAGTAAGTAGAAGGGGTTGACTTGTAACCGGAAGGTTGCTAGTTCGATTCCCCGCCTCCTCCGTGAACGTGTGTATGAATGGTTGTAAGTCGCTTTGGACAAAGGTGTCAGCTAAATGCCTTAAATAAAAATCTAGGTGACCCTTGAGCCCAAGAGCGGCAGCCTGTGATGAAGCTGTATGTGCGGGATAGTCTTGTTGGTTTTTAAACAGGCTGTTTGTTTGGCACTCTGTTAACCCCCCCCACAGGACCCGGGGTGCTGGATTATACCCTCGGCACCGAGGAGCACAAGTGCAAGAAGGATGCCCTGTTGGGCAGAATCAAACATCCCAAAGACAAGACGTGGAAGCTTATACGACCCAGGCCCACCAAAAACCAGTACATCGGGCCCTATTACATTTGCAAAGGTATCTTGGATGTTGAACAGCAATTTTCAGGGTGTTTCTCAGGGTCGAAATGATTCGAGTCTTGTATTGAGTATAGTTATTAAAGAGGCTGTGAACCCCTAAATATTTATTGTTTGTATTTTGTTTTTTTGTTTTAAACTAGGTGATGTATTGGATGATTTTTCAACATGGTACCGTTAATACCGCTATTTATCGAAAACCAACTACTATCCATGTTCTACTCTGCTCTGAACACAAATTGTGTTGTTAGGTCACGACAAGGGACACCGAGGTGTGAGGTGTGTGTGTGAGCGTGTGGAGCTCAGTCGTGGGCCACCAGCGGTTGAAGTTGATGGCGGCGTCCAAGAGAGCCATAAGCTTCTTGCACATTGAAAATAAAAACGACACTGTGTGGTGTCGTATACATCATTGCATATACATACTGATGGTCACCTCAGTGTGTGGCACATTTCATACACAGCATCCATCATAAGGATCATTCACAACAACTTCCTAGAACCCTCAGCCCAAAGTGCCCAGAATCTGAATTAAATCGGAAACGTTGGCTTCACTTGCACTTTAAACTAAAAAAGGGTTATTTCCTTATACAATCCATTCACCAAATTACCTCTTTTTTTTAATGTTTTTCGTGGCTCATAGGCCCTCCACAGCATGGTCATACTCATTATCACAATTCTATTGTCACTCTAGTTCTATTCGTTAGCAGGGTTATTAGCATATTGGATTTCTTTAGATAATCCTTTATCAACCCCACAGCGGGGATATTGGCAGTGATGTGATAGGAGTACTTCCCTCAAGGGGTACTCTGTCCCTGCAGGTCAAGTCACAGCTGGACTTCACTGTGCGACTCGACCTGCATTTCTTCAGCCTAACCCCATCTCTTCTTCTCCCATTTGAGCGGGCGTCCGATCTTCAAGGCCAGCCTCTCTAAAGTGTCCTCCCCTGTGGTGCGATGTGTATTTGTAGAGGTGGCCATCGGGGAGGAGTGTCTGTACCCGGGCCACTGCACGTTTGCCTACTGCCAGGAGGAGATCGACGTGTGGACCATGGAGAGGAAGGGCTTCATCTCCAGGGAGCTGCTGTTCGACCCGCTGGGCCCCAGCTGCAACATCAAGCTGACGGTGCCCAAGATCCTCCAGGAGCACCGGGGGATCTTCATGTTCCTCTGCGGGGTGAGCCACCAGTATAGAGCCACTTTGATCTGGTTCACGGGTTGATGGATAACAGCTGAGGTTTTGAATGGTTTGTGTGTGCGCTTTAAAGATGTTTTTACTTTACTATTGTTCTTGTCTTTTCTTCTATTTTCCCTATCATTTACTTCAAAATCATATATTTTGAAAGCAATGACCCAGACAGTTTCTTCACAGAAGATGTGGGAAATTGTTGAATAACTTTCACTTTAGATAGTATTTGCCCTTTTTAATTACAACTATAAAAATAGTGTGTTCCTTTTTGTACAATTTATTTATAGGGCATGCGTTTCTTATTGTGTGTGTTGTGTTTTAATCCATGGTGTTTTCTACAGGTGTGTTTTGATCACAAACCCAGAATAATCAGCAAGGCCAGCCAGGACAGCCCTTCTCGTTGCTCTCATCCGGTGACCAAGCATGACTTTGAGGAGAACAAGTAAGCAATTTCAAGAAAAAAAAAATATAGAATTTACTTAGGAAATATATTTATCATCCTTTTTTTTTTTTTTTTTTTTTTTTTTTTTTTTTTTTTTTTTTTACATAAAATCATCCCAATGTCTGCACCACAATAACTACTATGAACCTATTTACAGCAAGCTTTTTAATCTAACTCCAAATAGATTCCAACACCTCTGGGGGAAGTTAACAAACCAAGGCCCTATTGCCCGCTTCTCTGAACATAATCTATCACCTCGTGGTTTGGGAACAGATCCTCAAAAGATTTGCAATCTTTTTTGAACATTTTGTGTCCTGTATAATCACCGTTTTAACCTTTCCCTTCTTCTGTGCCTTCAAAGGTGCCTGGTGCACATTTTGAAGGAGAACACGTTGCGCTACTCCAAAGTGCGCCCCCTGTACCCCCAGTGCCAGCTGGACCTCTGTCGCCACGAGGTGCGCTACGGTTGTGTCCGGGAGGACGAGTGCCTCTTCGCCCATAGCCTGGTGGAGCTCAAAGTGTGGATGATGCAGCATGAGATGGGTAAGCAACAGGAGGCTTTGGTGAAGTAGCTAAGGGCTGTGCTGCTGTTTTGGTGTCTGGTTAAGGTGTGAAGGGTCCCAAGGTGGGAGGCTGGAGACTGACTGTCAATCATGCATCCGAGTGGGAATTCCCACTTGTGGATGGCTTTGGATTGTCTGGTCAGCTTGTCCAACAAGGAGCGTATCCTAGGTTCATCAACCTTACCCTAAAAGTACATATTTATTATTGTAAAAGTTATTATAATTTATGTTTAGAAGGTGCTTCTTCCCTTAAGTGACTTGCATTGAATTTATTGTTGCATGTCACTGAGGAGCAGGTTGAGGCTGGGAGTCAACTAGTGTTGCTTTTGTCAACGAAAATTTTGACTAAATATCGTCGTCAACAAACCTTTATCACGTGAGGAAGACGAGACGCAATGCTGGTCATGTGACAATAACTATAATTAAATGCATAATGCAATATTGTTGACGAATAAAAAACAGACTAAATGTGTTTTACATCATAAAACGCTGCTAAAATGTCTTCATTTTCGTTGACCAAAACTAGTCGAGAAAAATGGTTTATTTAATTTATTTCTGGGGCTGTATCAGGTTACGTTACTTCCCCGCTCATCGCGGCATTATTTTGATTCAGAAGACGCAGCTTTGGTGGTAGCGTTAATGAAAACTTAAGGCCCTGTCCACACTAATCCGGGTAAATATAAAAACGTACATTCGCAATGAAAACGATCTCCGTCCACACCAGTTTCCGTTGTCCGGTAATTACCGCTCATTGACCGGAAAAAAATGAGTAGGACCGAAAATTCTAAATGTCTCCGGTCACAATGACCAATGGAAATAATTCTCTCTGCACAATTTTAATTGTGTTTAAATATGCCACAGTGGTCATTTGTTTATCCAATTCATGTTAAACAATGCGGGTGGGGCCGATATTTCCCACCACTATCCTCGAGCCGGGTAGGGCCGGGCCTTTGATCGAGCATTTGTGTTTTTTATTTTTTATTTTTGCTTTATTGGCCTAATCTGAGGAGAAATCTATGCCATAAACAGAAATGTTATAGTCCTTTATTACACGGGTCTTCTCAATGCCGTGGAACGCTCCGTTCACTTGCATGGGTAGTAGTCCGGTAACTTGTCAACCCCAGCGTCTTCGGTTGCTAAGCGACGTCAAGGTCTTTGGCGGACTATTTCTCTGCTAATCAACACTACGAATGCTGGTAACGAATCAATTGTGAAAAGACACACCATGTGAAGTTATTTTTTCGTTTTGGCAAGTAGCCGTGTAATAAGCGGGA
The DNA here is from genome assembly GCF_949987615.1 of Pollachius pollachius. Lineage (NCBI taxonomy): Eukaryota > Metazoa > Chordata > Actinopteri > Gadiformes > Gadidae > Pollachius > Pollachius pollachius. Next base: position 15,526,379 of record NC_136944.1, read on the forward strand.
TAATGTATAGAACGTCGCCGGTCATTAACGAAAATAAGCCCCTTCAGGGCGAAGCAAGACACCTCCGCTGCGCGTCGGCGTCCTGTTCGCCCTGTCGGGGCTTATTTTCCCGATAATGACCGGCGTTGTATACATTATTCCTTACATATATATTTAGCAGAGTAGGCCTAAGTAACAAATGTGTACAAAGTGACACATGTATTAAAAAAAATGTCGGGTTGAAATCGGGCTCATAATTACAGTTAATGTGTCAGGCCGGGCTTTCTGGACCCGATCTAAGCTCTAATAAAGACTGCTCAGCGAAGCTGCCTTGGGGAAGGAAGAGTCACGAGGCTCATGTGCATTGCAAGCAGCAGAGACACTCTCGATACATTTGACTTTAAGTCAGCAGCGGCACGCTTCACAGCTGCCAAATAGAAGTAAAAAAAAAGAAAAAACGTTGAAATGACACCTTCCAGGTCACATGACCAGCACCAATTTCTTTCTAGCGAAAACACTGGTCCACACTATCGTTTTCATATCTTCACTGAATGTTTTGCATCCACTTTCCACACTGAAATTGTTTTGATAAACAGTTGTTACCATGGTTACGCAGCTCCCGCCCATCCTCTGTTTAGATGACAGGCGCGCGATCAGCTGATTAATTATGTTCAGTCACAAGCAAAAATATGGCTCTAACCAAAAGTAAAAAGGCGAGTTGTTTTTTTAGTTGTTTTTTGTAAGTACAGCGCTCGCCTTCGGCGTTGGAGTAAAGCTTGAGTTGTAACTTGTAACTGAAAATACATAGTACATTGCACAGAGAAATCATCATTTCCATTTCACCTGCCATTTTTGTTTAGATGAGCGCAAGCTTATGGCAGCATCATGGCAACCGAACGCCATCGTATCTGAATACATCGCAATACAACGCAAACCCAGCGTAAACACATTCATCCACCTCAGCGATCGTTGTTAAAATGCATGCGCCGTTCTAATGTGGATGGAACATGCTTGGTTGGTATAATAAATACGTTGTAAATTCATATCAGAGTGTCTTCGTGTCTGGAATGGATGTATTCTTGAGTCTATAAGGTAACAATAATATAATAATAAGATTACCTTGTTTGAATTGTAAAATGGGTTTGGCAAAAATAAAATGTTGGTATTGTCAATACTACTATGTAGCCTACTTATACCATATTGACTGAGTTAAATAGAATTGCATTACAAAAAAGTGACTAATGTACTTTGACTAAAACTAGACTAAAATAGTCATGGATAATTCTGACTGAAATAAGACTAAAATGCTCAGACATTTAGTCGACTGACACTTGACTAGACTGAAAGGAGTATGAACGTGACTAAAACTAATAAAAACTAAAATGACAGCTGACACAAAGACTAGACTAAAACTCAAATTAAAATAGGCCGCCAAAAACAACATTGGAATCAACACACGCTAGCCCCCACTACACTGACTGTAGTAGCTTAAGGTGGTGGACTTGTGAATCTAACTTCAGAATGTGCTTTCTGTAGGAATCACATCTGAAAATATTGTCCATGAAGCAAGGAAGTTTTGGAGCACGATCACAACAGCGCAAGGAGGCCAGGTAAGATAACATATCTCTTAGTCATATCTCAAGAAATGACTAAGAGATATGTTAGAGTATTCTCTTGTTCGATATGTTTGAGGTAATGTTTGATATGAATGTAAGGGCAATTATTTTTATCCCTGAATCCGGTGCATCACTGAATTGCAGCCCAAAAAACGGTATTGTACTTTGACTTGTATTTCCAAATCAAAATGTATACATATCCCCTCCATCATGTCTCTCCCCAACAGCCCCCCATTATCCAGAGGAAGTTCGGCCCACCAAACCTGAAGATGCTCTTTGTCTGTGGCCAGTGCTGGAGAAACGGGCAGCTGAACGAGGCTGACAAGAACAAGAAGTACTGCTCCGCTAAGGCCAGACACACGTGAGTACCTGCAGGACTCGATATCACGCGGGAGGTCGCATGATCTCCCGGCAAAATTGTGCCCAGTGTAGGTAAAGTAAATGTGTCTAAATCAAGTTAGAGTATGCCCATGGGGAATTTTTACGTTTGCACAATCAAGGAAATGGTTATCTTTTGGATCATTGGAGACTCGAGGGAATGGCATTTAGATCATGTTGGACTTCCTTAATATGATTCGGATAACCATAACAGTTAAACCAGTTGGGACAGAGCATAGGCAGGGCAGATTATACTTTTCAAGGTGTTGACTGTCAGGAATTAATTTGGGCAATATGGCTGCAGTTGTTAAAAATCATGCTAGCCAGCTATGTGTAAGGTCAAGCAGAAACATGTTAGTTATAATTAGATATCATAGAGGTTCTCTATATTTATTTTGATGAGCTATTTCATACAAATCAATTTATTTGACATTACAATGGGTGGTTGTCGGCTGGAAGGGGCTGATTAGTGGGCTGTATCAACTGGTTGGCTGAAGTTCGATCAGTTCAGTGGGCACCTCAACTAGTGATGTTAGAAATGGATATGTTTTGTAATGGCTAATCAACCTCGCAACTGGCGGTAAAACGGGTCCTTTAGGAATGCTGATGTAATGTGTCATGAGCTGTAGAAAAAAGTGGAACCACACTTGAATGTGATTATTATTTTAAGACTAGAGGTCATGTTCTCTTAAGGGACATATTATGAATACAACACTTTTCCTGGGATTTAGGTGTTGTTTTGGGTCTCTGGTGCTTCCACATGCTTACAAACTTTGAAAAAAGTCTGTACATGATTTTTTGAGTGAGATATTCATTTCTGAAAGTACCCCGCCCTACAGTTATCAAACGAGCGAGTCAGTTTCGGCGCCCCCTACTACTTAGTAAGGGGGCACACTTGAATATTACCTCCCACTTCCCCACTCCCCTCCAATCAGAGCATAGCTAAGATTTTGTGGACCAGCGGACGAGCAGCTCTGGCGGGGGGAACTCGGCGGCAGCCCGGCAGTTCAGCTCTGGGAGTACAATCCCTTTCTCTGCCGGACTGCCGCCAAGCTCCCCCCGCCGGAGCTGGAGGAGGAGACTTGGAGGAGGAAGGGATTTTACTCCTGGAGCTGAGTTGCTGATTCAAAATATCATCCGAGACGCACATAGCTTTTGGCCATGATATTAGATATATTATATAAATACCCATATATAATATTGTCATTATATTATATAGATATAGAGCTCCAGGAGTCCGCAAGCGACAACAACTCCTTCTCCTCCATGCTGTGGTTCAGTCTGACAGCTCATTGGTCAATGGCCAGCAGCTCATTTGCATTAAAGTTAGACACCAGCGCATTCTGAAGGGACTGAAACAGAGGGGAATAGCGGTAGGCAAGATCTTTTTTTCCTAAAAGCTTTTTCCAGCAAACAGCTTCAAAAACATGTTTTCTGGACCTCAAATACTATGTTTACTTGTTGGGAAAACACTATAATATGTCTCCTTTAAAGTTGCACGGGGAGAATTTAGTGGCATCTTAACAGAACAGATTTGGCCCAAATGGAATATAATATTCAGAAGTATAAATGGTGTAGAATCAAATACAAAATTTCTTGTGAATTGTTGTTTTCATTAACTTAGAATGAGCCCTTCATGTCTTCCTAGGGAGCAGGTCCTTTTCAGCACAGCTCGCAATGTTTGACTTCCCTGTTCTACTGTAGCCACTGTATTTTGGGGAATACCCAATAAAGTACATGCCTTCTTAGCTTCTCCTACGTTAGTGGAAAGGGGAATTTAGTGGCTAAATGTCACTAAGTACTACAACTTTTAAAGGACAATACTGGTATTACCATTGTTTAGCTCGCTCAAGCTAAATGCACCTCGGCACAAGGAAATGCACAACGCCACAAGGAAGTCATTCTGACAAATTCCATTCAGACGTTTTTATTTATTGATAAGATAGGATGGTACCAGACCGGTCCATGTCCTTTTTAATGGTCATCAGTGCACATTACAAGCTACGTCACACGTGATCTGACGGGGAAACAATGAATTCAGTGCTAGCTGTTCATCTGCTTCATAGATGGTCCAAAGACAGGAGAGTGGTGCTGGTGAGCTCCAACGAACGGAAGAAGTGGACCACGGTGCGAGCGCTTCCGACTAAGAAGCCGATTCCATCTCAGTTTGAGGTAAACCTTTGAATAGCCCTGTAGGGTTTGATACTTTGTGTATCCTGCTGATGGAAAATGCAAAATGGAAGCCATTCTCATGCTGACCTTTAGGAAAAGGCCTACCAGGAATGCTGTCACACTACTTTTCTTTTAACATTTCCCTAGATTTGCATGCACGTGACTGCCGGCAAGAAGTGCCAGTACATCGGGAACTGCTCATTCGCTCACGGCACTGAGGAAAGGGACTTGTGGACCTACATGAAGGAGAACAACAGTGAGTTTGTCGAGCACATCAAACGAGACGCGCTTAATTAAACTCAGATGGGGACAACTGTGGGTGTCACAGCAGACGCACAGGCTGGTATTATTAATTAAAGGGATGCAAATTCAAGAAAGAGCATCCACCCCACATAACACTTAATACATCTAGATAGACAATGTGAGATTATCAATGAACTGAACTGAAAAATGTAATTGAGATGAACAGGCTCTGCCAGGCAGCTTGTTGAACCGTGTTCCTTTTCTCCCACCGTAGTCCAGGATATGGATCAGCTTTATGAGCTGTGGCTGCTGTCCCAGAAGCCCGGCTGGAGTGAGGAAAACTCGAATGGCCTGGTTCGGGAGAACGGCAAGCAGATCGTCATGCCCACCGACTTTGCAGAAGAAGTGGTGCGTTCCCGTGTTTAGTGTATGGGACTGTGGTGACCACTTTACTGGGCAGCCCAGCCTTTTCCTTACCTCGGCGTCAGCCACCATACAAATGGGTTTGCAGGGGGATTGCCGACTAGTGTGTGTGTGTGTGTGTGTGTGTGTGTGTGTGTGAGAACTTGGGGTAGCAAGAATTAGACCTAAAAATGTAAATGCAAAGTGTAGTTATTATCTTCCCATGTGTATGATGAGTAGAAAATCCCCTTGGTGGAAAATTAAACATTAAATGTTATGTCCTTTCCGCAGTCTGGAAATCACTGTTGGCTCTGTGGGAAGAACTGCAACAGTGACAAGCAATGGCAGCAGCACATCACGTCAGAAAAACACAAAGACAAAGTTTTTAACTCTGAGGACGACCAGAACTGCTGGCAGTACCGATTTCCCACGGGCACTTTCAAAGTTTGTGAAAGGTGAGTTGATTGGCAACCAGATACAGCCTTCTTTTAGACTTCAATCTTTTAGTTATGCTTATGTGTGTATTTATAACGCCCTGACACTTTCAACGTTGATTTGACAGGTATCTCAAAGGCACGTGCACAGAGCAGGAGCATTGTCAACTGGCGCACAGCAACCTGGAACTCAAGGAGTGGATAGAACGCAGGGAATTTCTTTTGATGAAACTCGCTAAAGCTAGGAAAGACCATCTTATAGCACCCAAGGACAATGACTTTGGTAAATACAGTTTTCTGCTCAAGGACATTCAATAATAACGTTAACAGGATGGCAAGTTTCGTTTTTTCCTGCAAGGTTTGCCACAGTATTTTATGACACTGACGAGTGCTTAATCGGTTGAGCCCTCTATGGGACGAGAGGAGACCTCAGCCTGGCAGAATAATTAATGGAGCGCATGCAGAATCAGCAGCAGAACTGGTTTCTGGGTCACTCCCCTCAGATACAAAAAGTGTACCTTTCATCACGTTGCATCAATCATCAAGTGTTTTAATTGAGTGACTCCAAAATCCTTGAAAACTTGCTATGCACCTTTCAGCAGTATAAAAATAGAATTGAAAAATGGCATGGTACTCGGATACTTGCAGTTGACTACATTTGTGTTCTTTGTTAACAGTTGGTAAATCATTTTGGATTATTTTTTCCTTTTAAGGATGCTCAAGCATGGGATATTAGTTATTCAATCTGTCATTTTAAGTTTTCCCCAAGTATTTAATAATGTTAAAAGTGCACAAAGACCAAATAAATGGCATTTTATACTCAAGATGGTTGCTGCATAAACCTTTGCTCCCAGGCCAGAAAATAAAGTAATCTATTCAATCCATGAACGTCATAATCATGAGCGCTAGCTTTTAAATTAATTTTAGAATGTTGGTTTGTTTGCACACACAAATGATATTGATGCATGGTGTATTGTAAACCTAAGTATAAATGAAATTTTATTAAACAAATACATGCTGTTCATAAGCTATTTGGAAATGAATTAACTCAGCAGGTAACAAATGAAAGAACAGGGTAACTTGCAACTTTTTTTTTAACCCTTAACATAAAGTTGTGTAAAGTCTTGGTCCGTGCCACATGGTCTAGTTTTAAAGGCTTACAGCCAAAAGCTATGCTGAGAGTGTCCCCTGCTCAGGCATCCAACCATCAGTTTCAAGGGCTTAAAGGCTGTACAAAAAATGTGTCCGTTTCATAGTCCAAAAACCACAGCAACTATGTAGAAAGCTGCTGCAAATCTTCCACCTCCAACTTCCACATCTTCCGGTGGATAGCGGCGTTCTTCGTGAGGTCTGCCATCTTCACTGCCCGGATTACTGGTTCTGGCGAGGTAGCTTGAAGAACTCCCATCACCATCACATATTTACCTGGAAAGCATGAGCAGGGTGATGCACGACAGCCAAAATCAATCAGGTCTAAATAAAGAAAGTATCCGTGACCTGTGTTCATGTGAATTAATAGAAGGATGGGCAAGGTTACAGGTAGGCTATTAACAGCCAATTAGTGAACAACCCCTGTGGTTGGTGTTGCACTGGTAAGGCTCTACTGTGTGAGGCCGTAAGTGGCCTTTTTTCATAACTTATCAACACCAGCTGAATAACCTTTTTTATGGACGTCAAGGCTAGTACACATTGCCCACTTGAGTTGAGTTAGGAAAACCCATTTAATTTACCTTGGGATAAGCATGGTTTGCCTTTTGGAATGTTGTTGACACCCTGAACAACAAAAGTCCCCGTCTCGTCCAAAAGAAGTACCATGTTGCGATCCAATTTAGCCTCCAGTACGGTCCCTTGCATCCACACCATTGAAACGGAGATTGAACGACTATTAGCGACTCTGACGCTACATTCCATGTTGTCATTCAGTCCTTTACTAGTCCCATCTCTTAACTGACCAGAGAGAATTTTGATTGGCAACGGGCGTCCACTCCCTTCGTCATTCTTAGACATTTTTACGAGTCTTATTGAACCATGGATTTCCTGCTAGCCAAGTCCCGTGGCGCGCTTTATTTTGCCGGAACTTTATCATACGTCACACGGCATCTTACGTCGTTGTTCGTTTCCTGCTAACCCCATTTTTTAAATAAATAACTTTAGAACAGTTCAAGATTAGAAAGGAGAAAACATCTGTATTGTATGTCATTAAATACGTACATCCAGTTAATATTACTTGCTCATAATCAACCACTTGTCTGATCGCGTTACCCTTCTTTCTAATAAGTTTTAAGTGTTACATGTTCTCATTTTCTTTATCTTCATCCTTTTAATTAAAGGCTTCAGCAGATCTGGCTTACATGACGCATCACTAACTCACAATTTCCCCACAGACGTATGGTACAGGCTACATTGCACTTATCGAAATGTTCTTATGAACCTGAACAAGTTTCTTAGATAGGAGTCAGATTTAAACAATAAATTCGATTTAATATGGCTCTTGAATATTAATGGTAACGCTTCATTATTTCATATCAAAGCCTACCTATTACCTAAATCGGCATAAGCTGAGAAGAAAAAGACAGTATCAATTTTCCTTAAATAACTTTTATTTCTTTAAGAATAATTGAAGAAAATTGTTAGCAATTTCTGTACAATTATGTTTTTATTCCTTGGATTTGGTGAAAACCTTGTATGATGAACTGGACTGAGAAATGTTGCTGCCACGTAGTGCACCCAAAACAAAAAAAATAAATCAGTTAGTCCACAGGCATCCTTCGGTTTCCTTCGCGTCTTTCCCAAGAAAATCCTGTATGCTTCCCTGTTGTCTCCGCTCTTGCTTGGCTTTGTCTTCCAAATCCCATTCCCAGTTTGACATTGTCAAAGTAGAGGCACATTAGAAATACTGCCATTTTCCAAGGACTGTGTCTTTGATTGCATCAACAAACTGTGAAGGCACCCAGTAGATCCAATACTGAGAAGCTTCTGTCGGACCCAGCTGGAATGCCTTCAATGGAAAGAAAGAAAAAAGTAGTGTAACTAGCACACAAAAAGCATTTACTGGCCACGCACGTTGGTATAGATGTAAAATAATGGATGGAAATATCTTTGCTCCATGATTCAAGATGCAAAACATCCAAGATGCAGGCAGCTTGTATGTCAAAACTAATCTGTGAAGATAACATTTAGTGGCACCGAAGGTTATTCTGAAGAGCATCAAACCTTACACAAGACATTTTATACAAAGACTCACACAGTAAGGAGCATTTAATGTAATATGATTATGTGGATTCAAAAGGGAATATTTAAACAACTATAAAATATAAACTATAAATTTAATTTTATAATTATAGCGGACAATATTTGCATTGTTTGTAATTTCCTTTTGAAACAAGAGGCAATTTTTTGGGGGAAACATGCCTCGATGTGTATCCCTTGCCTGCATGCGTTTATTCATTATACTTCTCGTAAAATGAAAGCTTCAAGAGACGGGTGGCGGCAGGGTGGTTACCATCATGTGATAGCCATCATGGCCTTCAATAGATTCAGTCACTACATTCTTTATGGAGCCCATGGGTACCTTCTCCGTCCTCTCTGTAGACGAGACAATCATTGTTTAGAGGAAACCGGTTATACATGTCAACAAACATGTTTGTCAACATATATAGACGTCAGTACACAACAGTTTGTACTGCAGCAACGTGAAACAATCAAAGTAGCCATAATCTTACCCTTGGTTCCGATCCACAACTGATCCTGCTCGAGTTTAAAAGTGAGTCGAACTTTCCCCCCGGATTTGTTATACATCCCGGCTAAAGGCACTGTGGGCAAACGTTCCTGTTTCGACAAACGAGAAAACTCTTGCTGGTCATTAGTGTACAAACAAATGAAAAAGAGAGATAGTACTGGTGGTACATTATGGATTCTGAGGAAAATTAATTTCACTTGCAAATACACAGTGATGATGTCATTTTTTCCCCCTTACCTTTGTCCCTTTAACAGCTGGCATTATGTCATCTGGTTTACCTTTGTCTAGTACCTTCCTGTGTTGCTAAAAAAATAACAACAATCATACCGGTTAAGCATCCCAGTGTGAACGTCCATTATTGTTGTTGGTGCGTTGAGGGGAACGAGCCTTACCTTTTGACTGCATAGAGGCTCTTTTTTGTTTTCTTCAGCCTTGACTTCCTGCTGAATTACCTCTTTTGGCGTGTTCACCGCTAGAACGTCGTTCATCGTGGATCCTACCACCATTACTTTTGCACCGTTTGTAATTTTGATCTCGCGAAGCGTCTTGTCCTCTGGAAGCAATCCCTTGTACATGACTTTCTGCATTGCAGGGGGAAGACCTGGTAATGGGAAGGAAGTGGCAATGGGTCTATATCCATTTCCTAGGGTAATGACAAACTCTACGTTCTTGGGCTGTAACTCAAGCTATTGGATGGGTTGGGTGCTCGCCCCGATCACTTACCAGTAAGTGAATGGATCGCCTCTTTCAGCTTGGCTCCAGAGCTATCCAGAGGAATTTTCAGGTCGTACTTAATCTTGTTCCAAATGATCTTCAGGTCCACCATCTCCTGTTCGCCGTCTGCGTTGTCTCCGTTGATAATACTCGAGTCCTGAGTCGGGGAGTTTCCTTCCTCTGTCTGGGACACGCTGTCTGAGTCCACCTTTTCAGCACTTTCACACAACGGCTCAGCGTCATCTGGCTTTACCTCAGCTTCCATTGTTACTTCTTGACTTTCTGATAGGAAAACATATGACAATGGTCCAGGTGCATATTAACATTTGACAAAATAAGGACATCACATTTGCCACTACTTGCCAGTGTTACTGTATATGTATTAATATTGGTAAGTTGCCAGTTTACTAACTGAATTTACAAGGTTACAGTTACAACTAATGAGACTGCATAACACTATTATTAGGATGAACAAGTGGGTGGCAATAGCCAAATGTGAAAAGGCTACTTACTACATTGTGCAAAAAAAAGAAATTATAAATGTATTGTTTATATTAGGTAACCGTTGCAGACTCCTGAATTTTAGGTTAGGTAAGTATATGACATGTAAATCATGAATTCACATTGCAATGACCGACCCATTTTAGAAGCATAGGAGCATTGGAATGTAAGTTCATATGTTAGTAGTAATTGGTCATTGTTTTGTAATTAATCGTGAAATAATTTGGTGTTATGGGAAGAAAACCACAAACTGCCACAGCATTTCTCACATGAGACATGGCAAAGCGTTTTCTTTTAATTTGCCTAGGTTACAGTATAGGAGTATCAACAACAATAAATCCAATGAAGCATTCTGATGTGATTGCCCTATTGACTTACCTTATCAGAGATAAGCTATTGCTACCCTTGGAATTCTTTAACTCATGCTTTCTATTGTATTTTAGATTGTGCTGAAGGATACATTCACTGGTAAATGTAAGGTAAATCGGATGAGAAAGTGCTTCTCTGACACTGAATCGAAAATATATCAGTTCTATGAAAACCCAGTACATATAATTTGTAATTTACTCTTGGGTAAATAACAAAATTTGAATGTATCGGTTATTTCCATGTTATATTTCTTAAGATAAATGCTTAATGACCTTAATCAAAACAAAAGGTATGTCAGCTACATAAGTTGACACAGAGTTACCCCAGGGCAGCTTGTCTAGCTGTCAGATGACTGCAAGTTAATTTTGAAATCGACTTCAGCTTATTATTTCTCAATGATATTCATACATTATATATTGGTTTATAACGACATCTGGCATGACTCATGCCTTTTAAGTCTGGGATAAAAACACGATCTTGGATACGAAGTGAGATGACTCGACTGTATTTACTGCGAGACACTTTTGTTTGACTAGCGGCAAGAAAAACGTTTGTTTCAAGACGAATTTACAGTCTGAACAATGATGATACTCATGCCTCAAGCCCCACAGAGGAAAAGGGGATCAAGGTTAACGTTATATTAAAAGGTCCGTTTGAGACGTGTTGGCAACACATCCAGAACCTTCTAGTCATGCTTCAACTGGTCATCAATACCCTTTGACTGGACATCAACAACACGACCAAGTGTCAACCACCGGCCGGTGGAAGATCCCTCACCTCACGCAGTTAACGCTTTCCCCTCGACACAAAAGAACAGAGAAGTGGCCAGACGCAGCCTCAAAACAGAAACCAGTCTGACATTTTCTCACAGCTAACTTGCTAATAACGTTAGCGTCTATAAACGTGACACACGGGGGAATGCATCGTTATAATAGTGTCACATTCGTGCACGCCACGGCGATAAAGGCTCACGACGACTACATGTTCGCCCGCTACAATCACACAGAAACGGTAGCGCTTAATATAATGTCAGGAAAGAGGATAATACAAGTATATTTTCTCAATACCCACCATCCTGGGTCGCCATGATGATTGTGTACAATCTGTTTTACGGTTTGTCAGAGATGATGGTATGAGGCGAGCTGACAACATCCGACCGTCATACCGGAGGTGGTTGGCGCATGCGTCAGGGCATCGCAACTCAACTTCCTGCTGCCTGTAGATTAAAGATATATTTTTTTATTTCCATTTTATTGTTTGGCCCATAGATGCATAAATATATGACTTCTCTTGAATATAAAAATATGTAAATAAAAAATATAAATACACACAAAATGGTATTATTAATGGTATATTATTTTTAAAACGTGTGGCAATGTAATTATTTAACGTAGCAATATTTCTGGGGAATACTCTAGGGTCCCAAAATTGAATAAAACTGACACTGCGGGGGAAAGCTGCAACTGTGGAATGAAAAGGTTTAGTTTACATACGGGTATTGAGTTGGAACTGTGAGGGTGTAGTTTACTATCTCAATTTACTTTAGGGCTCTTTGTTTGTAAGAGAAAGAGGGCAGTCACAAAGTGGTAGAGGTTTTCTCATTGGTCGTTGTGTTTTCGTTCTTCTTCGTGTTCATTTTGTAGAGATTGCCAAAATCCACACAGAAACATTACTGCCTACTACTGGATTTTTATGAAAATCTTTCCGATGCTCACATTTGACTCACAATTGCCAAAATTCTCCTTTCATAACAATTCAATCCTAGAGTTTTAGGCCACTTTACATTAATCCTATTTTACAATAAATCCTTTTATTTAGCAAAATCATTAAGTAGGCTGTCTTAAATTGGCTACAAGTATGCTATCTTAAATAGTGTGTGTGTGTGTGCGTGCGTGCGTGCGTGCGTGCGTGCGTGTGTGTGTGTGTGTGTGTGTGTGTGCGTGCGTGCGTGCGTGCGTGCACATTCGCCCATGTGACTCTGAATCCTAATAGTGCCTGCCCCTGCCTTAGGACAAACCCAACATGCTGCTATGAGTTCCAGCCTCTGGTGAACCTGTCAAGCATATGGAGCCCATATCAACATGCCTCCCTCAACCTGCAACCCCTCCGGCTGACCACCAATCAGACAGGGTGGAAGGATGGATGTTCATTCAATAACAAATATATTTCAGTGGCAAAAACAAACAAATGGTATGAATTTAATTAAAACAATGTTTTCTCAGGGAGAAAAATGCAATGCTCTCGTTATTTCTCTTAGCTTTTCCTGATGAGGGACACAAGTCTGTATGAGGTTAATCTACCTATATATGACAATTACATCAATCCCTTTTGTATTTCCCTTTGAATCTAAAACGCACACATTCACTCTTTGAAAACGTTTAGTTAGTAGCCTATATCTATAGACTCAAGATCACTGCCCACTCAAAATTAGAATATTTGATATTTTCATCCATAGCCTATACGCATAGTTCACACAGATTTATCCTTAAACAATTCAATCGGTCAAACATTTGATTTAGCCTTCAACTCTCCGCATACCTAATCATCAAACCAAAAAAACGTATTATAATTAATATGTAAATTCATACCGTTGACCTCTGGAAGGCAGCATCGTCTAATACCAGTAACGGTTTCTCAAAAACCCTGGAGGAGAAGAAGAACATAGTTCCCATAATTTAAGTCACAAGTTGGCAGACTTCAAGTAGTGAAGTAAAACTTCTGCCATGCATTTCAAATCTCAGTGAGTCAGTCAAAAAGCTGACAGTCTGATCTTGACTGCACTCAAATGTTATTTATAGATTTTCTTTGACACGTTTAAAAATAATGCTTCTCATTGAATACATCATAGACCTTTGTATAGGAGCTTCGCCAGGAATCTCTCTTCTTTGAGTTCAATCGATCATTATTTGGGAATAAATAACCACAAGGTCGTTTCAGGACAAATCCAAAACTATGGCGGACGTAAGAACTGTGAACGTTGTGATTTTAGGCGTTGGATTTTTGTTAATTTTTACTGCTTTCACTACCTGTGGAAACATCGAGGTATGTCCGCCACACTTATTAACAACATTTAGTACTACCATTCAAATCACACAGCCTACTTGTTTCTTTAGTTGGTTCTGTCGCTCAGAAGGCAACTGTGACATCTATAGGTTTAACCAGGAATGCATGGGTATGATTACTTACATAAAAGTGTGTAATGAAGCATAAACTATGGTAAAGCTATCGATGGGCTTAGCGCCATCCCCCGTAGGCTGAGAGCTGCGTGACTGAACCCCGTGTTTAGCGCATCCCGTGTTTCCAATTTTATTCATTCCGCAATCTCCCTCCGTTGGAATGACTTATGAGTTAAATATTTGTTATGCCCAACAGCCTATTTATGCCCCATTTATATATTTTTTAGCAAACACTGATAAAAAGCCTGGAGAATGATACATTCACTGGAAGTGGTTACCACAGGTAGGTTGAAATTCTTATTTCTAAATAGTTTAGGCCTGCTTAACTATTTAGAAGCACGTGCGTGTGTGTGTGTGTGTGTGTGTGTGTGTGTGTGTGTGTGTGTGTGTGTGTGTGTGTGTGTGTGTGCGTGCGTGTGCCTGTGAGTTTGGGTGTGAGTGCGTGTTGACGGTGGGGGGTATAAATTCTACTTATTGAGTGATTTTTTTTGCTGACATTTTCCACAAATCTGTAGCCTACTATTATTGTATTAATTTATATGTCATATTTTCAACAGCCTTGGAATCATCTATGGAGTTTTTTCCTTCTCAAATTTTCTTGCGCCAACAGTTGTTGCAATACTTGGCCCCCCATGCACAATGTTCATCAGTGGTATACTTTACAGGTACAAATTCTTCAATGTATGTATGGATCTAGTTGTTCATGTTTTTCAAATTAAATATATTAAGTAATCACATCCACTGCTTTATGAATAATTAATTAAGTCTAAACATTGTATTAAGCGTTATGTTGGTTCCTTACGCTTGATATGTTGTTATTTCTTTCTTTAGTTGTTATATAGCGGTGTTCATTGTTCCCTCTACATGGTCTTTTTACTTGACATCTGTGATCGTTGGCGCAGGAGCAGCCAGTAAGTCAATCACACCTCTTGTTTATTATTACTAAAGGTTTTTCCATGATAATGTTTAGAATAATGGCTATCACGAATTAAACTCTCATTTTGGATCTGCATAGCATACAATGAACATAGAAGTACAGTGTACTCCGAGCAAAAATGCATTGGAGTTTTGAGGATGCCTACAGCTTGTCTGTAGCCGTCCTTGAGCAAGAGGAAACCTCTGCCCGCTAATTTCGTGACATCATGTGTCTTCAAAAATGTGACTTGATGAGCAAATGAGTAAATGTCTGCGTTTCTATCAGTGCTGTGGACCGCACAGAGTCACTTCCTGGTGGAGAACTCCGAGGCCTCCACCATAAACCGGAACACAGGGATGTTTTGGGCTCTTTTGCAGTGCAGGTAAGAGGTGTGTGTGTGGGGGGGGTGCATATTCCCATCTCTCATACCCTTCAGTGCTGTCTCAACAGCAGTAGTATAGGGATTTGCTTCATTCATGATTTAAATGTCCCATTTAAAAATTATCTTTTGTGATTCTCACATTGTTTAATATGTCTCTCGAGTGGATTTATTATTTAATGTCCTGGAGGAATTCTGAGTAATGGATATTATAGTGATGAAATATTTGAATTCGAAGAGAAGATTCTGATCTTTGTCTTGCTTGTTCAATCTCCCATAGCTTATCTTGATTCAGTTATTTTAGGTCACACACACTATCAGACACATATTTAGTTCTGTTTTACTGTTGTAGTTCACACAAGCTATCACACACATGTATGTTTTAGATTCACTGCAGATGAAGGGCCTGTTTCGCTCAATGCTAGTGCTACAATGCGTCATATTTAATATTTTGTTGACATTGTGTTTGTTTATATATTTGTTGACAGCATGCTATTTGGCAACCTTTACATTTATTTCGCTTGGAAAGGAAGCACCGAAATCTCAGGTATGGTCACAAAAATAAAAATTGGAAATTTACCAAAAATGTCTATAGCATAAGTAAAAGTGTTTTTTGTATCATTATATTACATTGAAATGATTTTGACAAATCGATGTAGTTCAAAAACACACAGTAATGCAAACTAAACTACCAAAAAAGCAATTTTAGTAAGTTGTATGTATCAAAACACAAGGTGCATAAGGTTACAATATTCTCTAAATGAACAGGGTAGAATACTCTCCCAGTAAGGGGGTTGGGCTCCCAGCCAAAAGGTTCTGTGTTCAAAACCCCAATACAATCCAGCTAAGATGCTTTAACCTGCTCATCACTGATATATGCATACTAAATAGACAAGTATATGAATAATTATGAAGGCAAAGATATACTTCATTATACAGTTCAGTTCCTGTTGTAATGTCCCGCAAGGGGAAGCTCACTAAGCAGCAGGGCATGATAGACATTAGAAAAACGATAGACGATATGCCATATGCTCATGTGTATTTGCTGGTCTTTATGACTGAGCTGAACGAATGAAATGTTTCCGTCACAGAGCGGGGCAGGAAGAACCTCTTCACGACTCTGCTGGTGACCTCCGGGGTCGGTACGCTCTGCTTCCTGGCGCTGAGGAAGACACAGCACCAGCAGGATGATATGATCTCCGACGACGAAGGACGCTCCCTGCTCTCGGTGCCCATGATGTAAATGATAATCCCCCTCCCCCTCCCTCTCTCCCTCTCTACCTCCCTCCACACACCCAAAACACACAGAGCTGAAGAAATACAAGTAAAAACTTAATAATTTGCTCTTGTTAGCTATGTAACCTCATTTCTGAGGGGTGTAATGGCGTATTGATTCGGAAAGTTGCCATTTTTGAAGGTTACCGTGGCGCGTCATGTTGTTTTCGAGCGAGGGGACGTCTTTTGTGTTTGTGTTGTATTGTGCGTCCTCTCCATCATATTTGAAAATGGTTATTGATCGAGCTTCATTATAGGAACAGAAGTGAACAGATGTATTTAATTCTGTTTCCTGTAGGTATAAACAAAGAGCAAACACTGCTGTAAAGGATGCCAAGACAGAATTCAGTAAGTTTTGTGTGTAAAACATCAATAAGCAAACAAATAGTGGCACAGTGTTGCTGCCTCTCTATACCTGTACAGCTGTACTCCCACCACCTGCTATGTGGAACCTTATTAATCATTGGATATATGGACAAATCATTGTTGTTATTTGATGTAACCTATTCTAAACCAATCTTATCCGATCTAATCTCTCTCTCATGTTACACAACTCATATTTCCAGAGACCATCCTCCAACTTCTCAGTTCCAAAACAATATTGCTCCTGAGCAGCTGCATGGCATACAGTGGTGAGTATAACTCATAATAATATTCTTAAATATGTTCCATCTTTTTGAATCATCCTTTCTCTCAGCATCAACTTCTCCACTTGTTGTCTACAGGTCTAGAGCTGTCTTTCTATAGTGGAGTGTATGGGACTTGTATCGGTGCGACGGAACAGTTTGGGGAGTCGGCGAAAGGCCTAATTGGCATTTCTGGAATTGTAGTTGGCATTGGAGAAATAATAGGTATATTTACTCTCTTCTTATTAAAAATTCATAAACTAACAAACATGAAGTATTTGTATAAGCACGACGCCAGCCAGACAGACAGTGTGTCATTATGATCGTGCCTTCTTTGGAATAACATTTTGAAATGTGATTTAATATTAATATTGTTTCTACTTTTAAAACGTTTCCTCTTCCTGTTTACTTCCAACTGCAAAATGTGATTGACAAGTTTGGGAGTGTGACAATGTAGGCGGTGTGACAGAAAGTTTGGGGAAGTGTGTGGGAAGTGGAACAATCGTATTATTTCTGGCATAAACTACCTATTAAGTGTTGCTCTTCTCCTGGCACAGGCTAAAGCTCACTTTCAGTTATTGGCATATTCATAATTGCAGCCATATGCTCATTTCAATTAATTGGCTACTACTACTGTTTTGTTTTATGGATTCCTCATTGCACAGTACATTACAGTATAAATAAATGCAGTTAGCATCTGATACAGGGCAGTGTAAAGTGTCGTTAGTGTAAGGCAGGTAATATATATATATATATATATATATATATATATATATGTGTGTGTGTGTGTGTGTGTGTGTGTGTGTGTTTGTGTGTGTGTGTATACATTTACAGCAGTACAATGAAATACCTACAGCAGTCTTGACCAAAAACGATTCATCAGTCAACACGTGCTCGCTCGCTAATAGAGAGTGTCTATTCCCGTCAGGCGGGGGTTTTTTCGGACTGATGTGCAAAAACAATCGCTTTCGCCGCACGTCAGTGGTCTTCCTGGGGATGGTGGTCCACTTTGTCGCCTTCTACCTGATCTTCCTCAGCATCCCGGACGACGCGCCCATCGTGCTGAAGACCAGCGCGCAGTCCACGTCCTATCTAACTCCCAGGTGATGATGCACCTAGATAAAAGGAAGAATCTGGTCGGGGGTGGTTCGGAACCAGTACCTATCGCATGGGACACATACTATCCTGCATCTCAATTCAATTCAATTAAAATGTCATCAGTTATGTGGAATAAATAGGGCATATATTATCTGCTAATTTTCCTTTGTCTTTGCTTGACCAACACAAACAATGTATACGGGACAAGGTGGGAGGGGCAATTTTATTATATTTAGGGTTTATATTAATATTTGAAAAGCTGCATTTTGATTTATAGGCAAATCCACAATAAAAACAATTTGTAACGATTCTATGGCTATGAATGCGGTAAGCACACGGTAAGCACACTGAGTTATAAACTAGTGTATTAAGACATTTAATTTAAGCGGAAATGTGTTTTGGTTATTTTTTAAACATGCAACACCTTTTGTGTTCAGTGTTTCCATAGCGCTGCTTTGTAGCTTCCTATTGGGTCTCGGAGACAGCTGCTTCAACACCCAGCTGTACAGCATCCTGGGCTGTGTGTATGCAGAACAGAGCACACCTGCCTTCGCCATCTTCAAGTTCATCCAGGTAGCTAACTCAGTCATCATCTAAAGACGCAGTCTTTTGGAAGCGGAGTGGGTGGAGTTAAAATAGTTCATCAAGAGTCGAAATACTCGTAGAAGGTTAGCTTGTGTTATGGATTGTTAATGCTACAATATCTAGTAAAAAATATATTTGAATGGAAACAAAATACTTTTGATGTTTTAACTGTAAACTAAATGCCCTAATTCCTCACATATTATCCACTAGGAATGTATTGAAGCCAGAGATGAAGCAAAGTCCCATAACCACATTGTATGTTGTAGTGTACTAAATCTGTTGGCGGTTGGGTCTGAGCTGGCAGCCTGTAGCAAAGGCATATATATATATATATATATATATATATATATATATATATATATATATATATATATATATATATATATATATATCTTTTCTCTTTTTTTTTTCTTCCTCGGTTGTCCTTGGCAGTCGATTTTTGCAGCGTTGGCCTTCTTCTACAGCGGATACCTTCTGTTGAGATGGCAACTCCTGCTCATGGTCATACTGGGATTCACGGGGACCTTGTGTTTCTTCCTGGTGGAGAGGATGCAGAACATCTCAGTAGACACGCAGGACCCCTAGGAATTAGTTGTGAAGGAGTGTAGTTATTGAGGGAGGAGAGGGGTGTGGGTTTGCATGTCCTCATAAGGATGACTAGCTTTTATATGTGATTAATATTGTGACTTCCAGCTTTGTTTTGAAATCTAATATTATAAATGAACAGACATTACTGTAATTTCACTTGCACATTGCGTTCCCTTGCTGGCAAATGCTCTTTTGCTACGGGCTAATATTCATGAATATTTAAGTTTAAACTGCACTGTTGTGCATCACTAATATGCTGTTTTGATATTAACGCTGACGTTTTATTACCATGACTATTTACTATTTTTATTTTATTGTCTCAACGTTGAAGGTAATGTTAGTAACACAAGTATATTATCATCATTAGAACTACATTCTGCTTTGAAGATTGTTGCAGAAGCAAAACAGGATCATGTTTTTTGGTACGTGTACGTTACTATGTTTAGAAACTTAAGGCATTTAACCAGAACCAAGATTTGTGTAAAGGCTAAACTGTAGCATCTTCTTTTTAATAAGTCCATTGGAATGTACAATCTCTAGTTTTGCAGAACAAACTGAAAAGACTGGATTTCAGGGTTCCTTCTTTTTTTCAAAATCCTTTTTTCCAAATCCTATCAGAGCTTGGTTTACATTTATTTTTACATTTATTTCTATTTTGCGTTCTTTTTTATCAGAGACAAGGAGAGGTTTACTTCTTAAAACACCACAAAATACTTTTAATATGAGACAATCACCAGTTAAGTAACATTTATTGCTCAAGTTTCTTTTTAATCTTTATTTCTATTTGGTAAATGTCATACGATGGAAATGGATGTCACACAATAAACTCTGTTCCGCTATTTTATAAAGCTTTTTATATTACTACAATCTCTGTGTTGAAACATTCTACTCCAATAACAATCACTCCAAATTAATGTCACATTGAAGTAATCAGTCCATTGATTTTTAAATTGAATCTACTATTGACTCAATGCAAATTATTAGTGGTTTCGTTTAAATTAGATTTGACAATGTGCTTATACAAACTGTTTATGCCAAAGAGAATAGAATCAGCATTAATCAATTACTTTTTAATTCTTCTTGCGTTAGTACTTTTCTAAAAGTTTAATTTAGTGGTCACTTGGTGGTATTATAAGGCAGGAAGATCAAACAGCCGCATTTTATTCAAGAACCAGAAAGCCATTAATCAAAAAATGTGTAGGCAAGTTATTAGGGGAGGAGAAGGGGTTTAAGGTCTAGTGTTAACATATTACATCACTGATAATTGAGTATTGATTATATTATAAGCAAAGTAAGCAGTTTTGTCCTCAATCAATTGTGCCACTTAACACCTACAAAACACAGGTTTAAGTGGAATATACAGGATTTATTCTTAAAATTGCATTTAATTACAAGGGTAATCGTAATCGACTGAAACGTTGCATAAACTGGGTGTCACCTCAATGGGAGCTTGTATTTTTTTCTGAACTTTCGGCAGATCACACTGAACTTTGCACGTGCACACACACACACACAGGTGAACACTGATGGGCCCTATACACTGGAGGGCCAAGTGAACGATCCACACACTGCACCATATTGGTAGTTTATTTTTAAAGCCGAACACTAGATTGCTTAGTGATCAATATGGCACATGATCGATGGAGTGAGGTCATCGAGTGAGTCCCGTTCAATTAAGTAATGTTCATTCATGAACAAGATGTGTTTTTCTTGAGCCTTTGCTTCTCATGGCCTCAACTTCATTATTTTTTCTATTCCCTCCCACATCCACAGACCAACTTTTATAGTTTATTATTAATTTACTCGTTAATAAACAAAATGTGCTCATTTAGATATGGGGAGCAGGATAGTGTAATGGCTAGTGTTCTGGGTTCAATGCCCAATATTTGTGGCCTACCTGAAGCCATCACTGCAAGATGCCTACCCCACTAACTCCCCCTCTCTAATCTCCTGTTTCTGCATTCACTGTGTCAGTTCGAATAATAGCACCTGCAAAATTACTAAACAGTAAATACAACACCTGATTACCGCTGCTAAGTTAAACTGGCAAGGCAGGATACATCGTTTTTAACTACGCAAACGGCATGTTTTTCATCAGGCAATTACATCTGATAAGCCAGCCCGCTGTTGGCATACATTATGGAAATACGACACCAGAGAGTGTTTGTACGAATACATTTGGAGGCAAAAATTAAATATTGTAATTTGAAAAAGCATATTCTATTAAATTAAAATGACTAACAGCTCTATAATTCATTTGCAGGAGAGGAGCGCAAGGCAGTTCAAACACTGTTGGTTCCTTTTTAATTTTGGTATAAAATGGCGTTTAATAGTTTGGCCGTTTTTCAATGGCTCAAGATTGTGTGATACCCGTGTCCCTCATTACTCTGAAAAGCAAGTGTTGGCTGTCGGAATACAAGTAATCAAACTTTTATTTGCACAACCCTTTATCACAGTCATCAGTTGTTCCTTCTTCCATAATAAGAAAAATACAGATTTTAAACTTGTTTTATTACAATCATACAAAAAACCTATACAGTTTCAGTTCTGTGCGTCATGACCACCAGAAGCTCACTGAGAAGCTGAGCTCCAGGGAGCGCACATAGTGCCAGTGCTGCGTGGGGATGAAGAGCACCTCCCCGGGCTTCAGAACGCAGTCCCGGTAAGGAGCGTCCACAAACTCTGGGAAGCGCTCTACGTTGGGATTCTCCACCTCCACCTGATTAGGGAGGAGGAGGGTGGATGTAGGGATCACGGTCAGAGAGATATATTCATATATTCTATATATTTATATATATTAATTGATGTATATTCACGCTGAGGCTCAGGTATTCCATAGGCCCCCACCTGGCTGGTGTTGTGGAGGAGCGGTGATTCATGAGGGTAGAGCCTCCTACTGTCGCTGGGGGAATATAGGCGAATGTACTTGCTTCCCAACACCTAGCGCAAATAAGAACGAGAAAGGAGGGGGAGGAGTGGGGGGGAGACGGACCACTCGCGTGAGGACACTCCAACAGCGGTTTGGACATAAAGTGCACCACACGTTGTTTTATTATTGCTATTATGATTGTTACCTGAACCAGGAAGTTATGCTGGGGGTCTTGGTGGAGTGGGGAGACTGTTCCCGGGGGGCCGAACCATGCGTTGATGGTGATGTTGTCCTCGTCTTCGTCGCCCAGGCAACAGTAGTCTGGGATGCGGATGTCTTCTTTCAGCTCGGGGATCTTCAGACACAAATGCCAAGCATATGGACATCTTTTAAAAGATACATCCTTGTGATCTCTATCCGTTTCTACTCACGTACACAAGCACAGACTTTTTTGTGGCATGTGGCTCAAGAGGTAGACCGGGTTGGCTGGAAACCGGAAAGTGGCTAGTTCGATCCCGGGTTTCTCCTCGCTCAGTGTCGAGGTGTCCAAGAGCAAGACACCTATCCCTTACTGGTCCCGACTATCTGGCTGTCACCTTGCATGGTTAACACCACCGTCGTTGTGTGAATGTGTGCATTAATGGGTGAATGTTAGGCAATATTGTAAAGCGCTTTGAGCAGCCACTGGTAAGAAAAGTGCTATATAAATGCAATCCATTTTGTCAGACAAAATCTTAAACAAGTTTGGAGGGTCAATCCTGAGTGACACAGATATCTGTGTTGATCATTATGACAGGAGTGTGGGTTGTTTTCTGTATGCGACAACTAATCAATAATTGTCAGTTGTCAGTTGAATTCACAAACTTTGTTCAATTGAATCTTCACCTACATCTGATTGGATTTGGCGCCGTTACGACAAGTCGATGAATATGAAAGTATAAAATCTACCAAATACCAACACTACAGAGCTGCAAACAGCTTGCAGCACATATGGTTGCAATAGATTTGGCTTTCATCTGGAAGACAATTGCAATCAATGATATGTAAAGTTGTATTGAAAAAAATATAAAAATAAAAAGGCTTTTGTTCGTATGGAATTAAAATACAAACATGTGGAACTAACCCTACTTGAAGGTTCTAAAGTGATCAACCTAAACGTTGGTTGTTCTAGCGCCACCATAAGGCTGACGTAGGTAGTGGTTGAGACTATCATAACGATTTGCCGTTTTATTGTATAATATAATTCCAGGGCAGACTGAGTCGACTAACAACAGGAGGAAGAAGGGAATTTACATTGTTTAAATAACAAGGTGACGGTAATACCAACAAGTGACCCTAAAAATGGGCGTGACACTGACCGGCGGTTGATTGAAAACATCTCATCCAATGAACCACCATGCAACGATTTACCTGATCAAAGAGCTGGTGCTGGGCCAAATACCCCACTGGTCCGTCCTCCACCTACACAGATTTGACACGAGACGTTAAGAAGAATAATTCAACATGCAATCAAAATAGAGTCAAGTAATATCAGGCATCACTTACTTTTACTGAAATGTATTTATCAATGAATTCATTGACAGTAAGCAGTCTTTGTGACCACTCCTCATCTGTGTATCTTGAGCCAACTTCCACTGGCACCGTTCGGCATCCAGCAATTGATCTTATGTATTCTAGGCTTTGCACAAGAGTGTAAACAAATTCATTAAATATATTTATTAAAATAAAAAAACATTCAATAGAAGACGTTCACTTGGCATAGAGTCAATATTCAAGCTTTAGCTTGAACGACCATGAAATATATCCGCAAGTGTAGAAATAAATAATGTCGACTGCAGTTATAAAGTCAAAACCCATTATGCAGACAGTAAAGTCTCATGCCGATATTTAGATTTTACAGGAAGGAAAAGATCATCCATTCACTTAATTGGTCTTTGTAATGACAACTTTAATGTACAGTATTAAGCTGGGTAATATAATGAACCTATAGAACCAATTCCCTTCATTGCCATTCACACATCCAAATGTAAATGGTTTGTCTTTGTATTTTAATGACAACAGGCCTACCTCCAGCTGTGGTCGTTAAGGGCTGGCCAGTGGTTTATTATCCCTTCCAGAATAACTGGCTGGTTGGTGAGCAGGTTATTGTTCTTGAAGTGTTCCAGTGAAGGGCAATTCATCCTGGGAACTGCAGTGGTTTGTTCAATAACAGGAGCAGGTGGGACTTCAAGCTTGATCTTCTGTTCACAAAGCAAACACATTGGATGTCCACCTATGCATTTTAATGCACAAAAGTTGAATTGCCTGCGGGTGGTGCTTTTATGAGATTGTAACTCAGCTATTAGTGACTCTTACTCCTGATACATTTTCAGTTTGTCTATGAATTCAAACTGGACACCAGTATTGTGCCAACTGCCAAGATGCACTTAACTCCACCACCAGCCAATTTAATGAATATGAATGTTTATTGAAAAAAGGGTTTGTTTTAAATATATTTGCCTGTTTTTAAATTGTATTTGCTTGTCTTAACTTTAAGGCAACTTTGAGAGTTTTAAAAGGCGCCCTGAAATAAAATGTATCATTATTCTATTATTACTATTATTATTAAAATGGTCATGTGATGAATAAAAGCCGCGGTACCTTTGCTTGAGCCCGGGGCTCCGTGGGAACCTCCTGCTTGGTGGCTCTCCTGACCTCCGTCTGCAGGATCTGCACCAGGCTGTTGAGAACGTTATCCATGATGGACGCGCCCATCATCAAGCCCATGTCGCACGTCCTGACGGCCTGGTGCACTCTCTCCGGGGACGGGTCCCCGCGGCACAGCGCCAGGGCCTTAAACAGGCAGCCGTAGGCGTAGACCCGCCGCCACTCCTTGTCCACGTCGCGCCACGTGCCCGTGTTGAGCCTCTCCCAGGAGAGGTCGGTGACCATCTGAGCGAGGGTCAGCGCGTGGTTCCGGGGGTTCAGGACCCTCAGGCTCCTGTCGGTGTACAGCCGCCGCCTGCAGCGTAGCAGCAACTCCGTCACACTGGAGTGCACGCTGTCGCTGAACTGGAGCAGGAAGCCGGCCTCGTCCGGAGGCAAGATGGCGGAGATGTTTGACCACAACGCCGCCATCACTGAGGGTCTTTATCTGCATTGTGAAATACATTTAAAAGAAATGAAACACACACACACACACACTTGGGATACTTCGGATTTATGTAGCCCTTATTGGATAGCACTCATTTGTATATTGTGGCTTACTGGTTCTGTTCTTTTTTTCCCACTTCGTTTTAACTGAATATTGGATTTCAGGATTATTTATAACTACAGTCATAAAGTTCAGCCTATGGCGAGGGTTAACAGAAACCGGGTTATTTTTCTACTTAACGGCCACACATTATAGCAGGATAATAAAAAATCCAGTCCCATTTGACAAAGGTCTTTTCCTCATTAAAAAAAAATAAGGCAAGGCAAGGCATTGGAGTGTGCTAAACTAAACAACATCATAGAATGCATTTGTAAAAAAACAAACATTTATTTGCAGAAGACCTTTGTGAATCCCACAACTGAAACACTTTAGTTTACTACAGTGTTATTGGCCTAGGTAATCCCCACAATCTAATCACAAGTCACAAAGGTACTGATGATGGTGTGCACCTTTTAATATTGCTTTGGGTTAACAGTCTTCATTTTATTACATTGTTTACGACCCTATTGACTTTGACCAAGTCCAGCGGGGAGTAAAATCATCCCTACTAGGGATTAGGGAAGGCCATTGGATCCCATCTCAGCGAGGTAAACAGGTATACAAACCACTAGTTTATAAGAGCCATTAACTGGGAATTCGCTGAACCACAACAGAAAACGGAGCAAACAAAACCTTCTGAACTTTAATCACGGCTGAATATGTTATATTATGCCCGAGGTATATTGGCAATATCTGGGTTTTAATGAATTAAGATTCTTTTTCCTCTGCATAGAAAGAAAATCCAAACAATGGGATCCTCACTTGTGTATTGTACTACGGTACAATACGGTTCTCTATCGGGCAGATCCATAAAATCTGACGTTAATGCTGCAACAATTATACGAGACATGTGGGTGCAAAACTCAGTATATTCATTCTTAGCTTTTCAACAGTTTGGACTTCCCTGCAGATGTTCGCAGTTCTGTTTCTCACCTCGTATCTTCTGGTAGCATTTATATTTCTAAAATATAATCACCTATACATCTACCGTTAACGTTATCGAAATAGAAAATGAATTGATAAGATATAAGATAGCGATGCATATACAGTAGGTTCAAACGCTTCGTAACCAAACAGTTTTCAGCTCTAATAATGGCCAAGTGGAACATTAAAAACAGTCCGACAAGCAACGGGGTTCTCTTGCAACATTGTTCCACATTGAATAGCACGCTGCACTTTTAAAAAATGTACCATCAAACAATTGTTTGATAATTTAAATGCATGAAAGAACACGTTGCTTTTGCTACTTGCATCTGCCCTCCCGATCCAGCGGTGTGGCGCGTTTGAATCTATGCGCGTGTGCTGTGTCTTTGTGGGCGCGGTCGTGGAATGCAGCGCGCGCACGTACAGATAGTCTGCGGGCCCACTGACTCAGTCGCTCATTCACTTTGAAATTATTCCGAGTTAGTCCCAATCGACAGACATAAATAATCAAATAGCGTATGCGATTATGATGGATGTTTTTAAAATAAACAACACAATCCTTCGTTAAAGGCTGGAAAATAGGCTTAACCACATGTTCTAGCCTATTTTCCAAGCTATTACTGCTGAAACACTTTCCAAATAGTCAACACAATTTGAGGCGTGACGCTCAAGCGACAACATTTTCGTCAATTAACAACGGAACTTTGGTAAGACCAATAAACATGAGAGGAACTGTTCCATGGCTCACTCAAGCATCTTTAACATACGACGACTGTCACAGCCCAATATATTTGACTCATCTTTGGGAGCTTTTGTTCTCGTCGCTGCTATGCATAATAAAACATAAAACCACATGAGAATGCATGAGCATGTCTTTACCATGTAAAGTGACCTTTCATTGTCCATGTAGTACTGCTTTTGGGAAACGCGCACCTCTCACAAAGCCAGCTTCTTCACTTATCAATGAACTTTCCCAATTATAATTGTCTTTACCAAATAAGATAAAATAATTTATTTCTTTGTTTCTCAACAAGCAACGGAAATAGCCAACTACAGTTATGTATAACCAGCACTGACTCCTTTTTGTTATATAGAAAGACACTACGGCGTGTCTGCACGGCTTTAATTAACATTCTATTATTAAATGCTAGCAATTAATTCTCATGAAAAGCCATTTCATAAACACGATTTAAGAGTTTGCCCACGGCGAGCGTTCTATCTCTAAGGGGAGGAGATAGGGAGGTGGAAATAGAAGGGGCGCGCGGGCCTCATGTGGCCTCACAGGCGGGCAGGCCTGCGAGGTGTTCACGTGTTATTGTGTTTGGGAGCAGTGGGAGACTTTATGAAGTAGCTGTCATCATGTTTTTTCTCAGGGCTTGGCTGTGGTACTACATGAGAGAGACACAGAGAGAGAGAGACAGCTAAAGAGAGACGGAGAGAGATAGAGAGAGATAGAGAGAGAGGTCCACCAGGAGATAATGAGAGTGAGCTCGAGAGATAGAGACAGAGCGTGGGAGAGGGAGAGGTCTACCTCAAGAGAGGAGAGAGAGGACTACAAGGAGAGAGAGAGGAGAGAGAGAGGTCTACCAGGAGAGAGGAGAGAGAGAGAGAGGTCTATGAAGAGAGAGGATAGAGAGAGAGAGAGAGAGAGAGGTCTACCAGGAGAGAGGAGAGAGGACTACAAGGAGAGAGAGAGGTCTACCAGGAGAGAGGAGAGAGAGAGAGAAAGAGAGAGAGAGAGGAGAGAGAGAGAATGAGAGAGAGAGGTCTATGAGGAGAGAGGATAGAGAGAGAGAGAGAGAGAGAGAGAGAGAGAGAGAGAGAGAGAGAGAGAGAGAGAGAGGTCTACCAGGAGAGAGGAGAGAGAATGCATTATTCAGATGTGTATCACTCGCTTGTTGAAATAGGGTGTGAAGGCTCATTGAAGGTCATGGAAGCAGCGATGCTGTTGATCCCCGTGCTGTCAACACCATGCGCTGGCCGTCCTCCCGAATCTTTTCCAGCAGGGGGTCACGACCTTTCCGGGATTTATGGAGCAGGAAGGCGGGGGGGGATGATGCTGTGAAAATGGAATAAGAAATGAAAATGACCAGAAATATGAATATGCATGATATTTGAAAATAGTTAGAATTAATTAGTTCGATTTGTAAATCATTTTTTTATAATGTTTTGTGTATTTGCTTCAGATTGTTCAACATATTTGGAAACTGTGTTTGCCATCAAATATTTGGTTAATAATGATTATGATTATGACTATTATCATGATTATAAGTAGTATCAGTTAGGATAGTAGTAGTCTGATTTGATAGCAGTGGTCGTAGCAGTAGTAGACATAGTATGTATCACTATTATTATCACCATCATAATCTTATTTACTGTTGGACCCCCAAGGTGCGCGTCACGAAAGTGTCACACGTTCGGGGTTCCCCCGTGAGCTGAAGCTGGGCGTCGGGGGCACGGCAGAGCCGAGCGTGACAGTCAGGACCCCCACCACAGCATCCCCATAGGGAGGGGGGGCATGCCTGCAGAGGCATAACCACTCAGGGACCAGCATGGAGGTATGTGGAGTAGTGTGGAGATGGGGGGGGGGGGGGGGGGGGGGGGGGGGGGGGGGGGGGGGGGGGAGGTGGGATGCAATCAGCCCCTATTACGCTCCAGGTGCTGCAGAAATAAAAGATGGAAACAGCCCTGGGGTGGTATCGCCACGGATCAGAATCCAATTAAACACCGTTAAGCTCTACACAAACCACCAGTCGTAGTCTGTTGACTCATGAAATGAATCTATTGTCGACGCGAAAAAGAATGTGTTGCGAGAGGGTAGCGCCGCAGCCAGTCAAACCCATGCTGAGCTCGGGCTCCGTACCTGGGCCCACAACCGTGCTGCTCGCTACGACTCGGGTTGCGATTGATAAATAATGTTTGGCACGTCTTTTTTTGGTCAACGGGGATGACAGGAGTAAGGTGCGCGCGTGTAATGAGTAATTCTGGCATTTCTGAAGCAACTTTGGAAAGACTTTCAGAGATGTGCTGAGACGTGTGAGGAGCGAGTGTGCACATGCACTGACACACACACACACACACACACACACACACACACACACAGACACAGACACACATACATGCGCACCTGACACACGTATGCTTTGGGCCTACACTTACCTACGGTACTCTGAAGAGCACACACACACACACACACACACACACACACATACACATATACACATATACACACACAGACACAGGCACCCACCCACGCACTCCCAACCGCAGAGCCCCCAAACTCCCAGCGACAATGTTTTATCACCAAGCAGTTTGTCTCTGAGGTAATTTATGCACGCATAAAACCCATAAGAGGTTAAGGGCTGTTACATACCTGTAATGGCCACTCCAAAATACCCCAAAGATGTAACAAACGAGAGGTGTAAAGTTAAATGTCCTGTGAAATCACGAGGAGGTCTGAAACAAGCTGCCTTTACGGCCCGAATGGGGGAGGGTGGTGGTTGTGGTCGGGGCGGTGGGGAAGGAGGTAGGGGAGACTTCCACAGTCAATTATCCTGGGCACACCCTGATCTCGGCCCAGACATGATCGGGGGTCCGCATCGCAGGTTGGTTTCACAGACGTTGCCTCCACCACCACCCCCGCCCTCACCTCCGTCCCCACCCCGACCCAGCCATCCATCCTCCTCTAACCCTCTGCCCAACCCGGCTGTGCGAACAGCCAGAGATGACTAAACAATTCCAGGGGTCCATCAAAAGACACAACCCCACCACCACCACCACCACCACCACCACCACCACCAACTCCTCCAGCCCCACCACCTCCATGACTTCCACCACCGACGATCCCGACCCCTCCGACCCCTCTTTCCAATACCACCCCCCCACCCACCCCACCCATCACCACCACCACCACCACCAACTCCTCCAGCCCCACCACCACTCACATCACTAACTCCTCCTCCACCACCACCACCACCACCACTGACTCCCCCAGCCCCACCACCGGCAGCACCACCATCACCACTCGCATATCCACCTCCTCCACCACCCCCACTACGACCCACCAACTCCTCCACCTCCTCCAACACCACCCCCCACCATTTTCTCCACCACCACCGTCTCCTACACCACCACCACTCCCACCGCCAACTCCTCCACCTCCTAAAACACCACCCCCCACCGCCCTCTCCACCACCACCACCACCAACTCCTCCAGCCCCACCACCACTCACATCACTAACTCCTCCTCCACCACCACCACCACCACCACCACCACCACCACCACCACTGACTCCCCCAGCCCCACCACCGGCAGCACCATCATCACCACTCGCATATCCACCTCCTCCACCACCCCCACTACGACCCACCAACTCCTCCACCTCCTCCAACACCACGCCCCACCGCCCTCTCCACCACCACCACCACCAACTCCTCCAGCCTCGCCACCACCACCACTCCCACCACCAGCGACTCCACCTCTTCCAACACCACCCCCCACCATATTCTCCACCACCACCATCTCCTACACCACCACCCGCCCACCACCACTTCCTCCTCCACCACAACCACCAACTCCTCCACCTCCTCCAACACATGCCCCCGCCATCTTCTCCACCACCACCATCTCCTACACAACTACCAACACCACCGCTCCCACCACGAGCTGCTCCTCCACCAGCACCACCACCACCACCACCTCCTCCTCCACTAGGCTTTCACATCCGGTCCATGGCCTCGGAGCCAGCCGTGCGTTCCCTCCCTGAGCAGGTCTACTGCGGGTTCCCAGCGATGGCGCACGTCCAGCGGCAGTCGGTTCTGTCGCTACCGTTTTGGATCAACTGAATGTGGCCAGGTGGAGCACTACAGTTGGGTTGGGGGGAGCTAGCAGGTGACACCTGCTACTTCCCTTTAATTGGAGTGCAAACATCTGTTTCAGGGGTAGACAGCAGTGGGGGGGAGGGTCTGGGTGTTTTGTTTGGTGTTTTGTTTTTTCTCCTCACTGGTTGATACTCGTTTGAGCGATGATGATGCATGGGACAATTCATTGACGTGACCAAGGACACTGGGTTCTGCAACAAAATGGATGGGGTTCTCATACTTCTGCGACGCTTATGTGTTTATTTTATGTAGTTGTTGCACTCTTTATTTGAATTGTTTTGTCTTCTACTTTTTTGAATTCTCTTGCTGTCCTGTTCTTCCTGCCGTGACACCTGCATTTCCTGTCTGGGATTAATAAAGTACATCCCTTCTCATCTTAAAGAAAGCATATCTAGTTATGCCTTCAGCGACAATGCAATTATTTTGTCTGCAAGTACAATATCATATCGTCTGCTGGATTTTCCACATGGCCTTTGAAGAAGAACAGCTTTTTAACATTTGAAGTAGTAATGACCAACTCAATGTAATAACGCTGCAGCGAGACTCGAGATTCAAAGTGACATTCACCTATTCTGCTGTGAACTGTGGAGAATTGTCTATTGGCTACAAGTGGTACGGAGATGGTACTCCCCTTTGATCTCGCGCTCTCTTTAATGTAAAGTTATAAGCGTGGTGAAGATGAATACCGAGAGAGATAGAGAGAGAGAGAGAGAGAGAGAGAGAGAGAGAGAGAGAGAGAGAGAGAGAGAGAGAGAGAGAGAGAGAGAGCGCTTCCCACATGCAAAATAATTCATCCCAGGTACTGTGATGGTCATCCTTAGGGGCTCTGTGGCCAGAAGCCGCATGACCAAATAAAATCGTTATGACACATATTTGGTGCCAGCACCACCTTTGATACATTGAATAGGAGCCACATCCTGCCCTCCTATTCTCTACTATTCCTGTTTGAGCGTAGATGTACAGCATAGGGTGAAATTGTTATTTTGCCTTTAATCAAATTCAAACGGGAATTCAATGAGTCACACATATTTGCTAACGTTAATGGTTGCTGCAATGTTACCTTCTTTCTCTGAAATATGATTTGCTTTTCTTTGTTTATTAAGGCTAGTGGTTAAAAATATTTCATAGCCTCATTAAAAAATAAGACCTATTTTTTGGTTGGGCTTCTTAGCACGATATCTTTTATTAAAAAATCCAACCCAACATGATTAATTCTGATGACTTCCTGAAGGTCACTTTGTAAAAAAGGAAGGTCACAGGCCAGCAGAGAGCAGTGTTGGGGCACTGAACCGCTCACCTGCTATTACAGCCACACTGTACACAAACAAATTGTGAAACAGTGTTTATTTACCACAGTATTTTCATCCTGATGTATAAATGCTGAGCTTCCCAATGCTCAGTGTGGGCGTGTAATTAGGACAAGAATGTGTGAAACTGGAAGAGGAAAACTATCTTCATAATGACTTGAAAATACGGAAGAAGCCAGCTCGGCATGCATATTTTATAAACTGTAGTAGACAAGACAATCCGTCTCTGAAGTTCTGGTGAATTATTTTCACCCGTTTTTTTCTTACGTATCACATTGGCTGTGGTTATGCATATTCTAATCAGAATCCACTTGATATTTTCTAAACCACGAAGAATAATATCCCACCCATCTGTTGCCTTATTGTTTTTATGTGCATTGTTAAAATAACCCTAGTAATATAAACATTCAGCAGACCCAACTCAAAGATAAGCCTTTAATATTTAAGTTTACTAGGCCCACATATAGGCCAAGTAAATGTAATACAAATCACAACATGAATAAAGAAGACGCAAACACTGGTTAAACAGTGTGACAAAATATCAGAACGTTGCTCGGGAATTCAACAGGAAAACAATACAAACACCAGGGCTTCATCCAGAGGAGTGAAGAAAGACTTGTGGCAGTTGGTGAGAATAAATCAAAGCTGTAGGTGTCTGACCTTGGCGTACGGGAGCATTCTCCAACTAGGTCAGCAGTCACTTTTACTTGTGGAAAGACAGTCCAGTTCTCTAGTGGTTTTTCGTCTCTTTTTTACTCTCTCTCTCTCTCTCTCTCTCTTTCTCTCTCTCTCTCCTTCTCTTTCTCTCTCTCCTCTCTGTTCCGCACGTGGCATCTCCCGCTCTGGGTAAAGACATCCGCAGCAGTCATGTGTCAGCATGTAGGAGGCTAAATGTTTTTCCTTGTTTTCAGGAGTGGAGGAGATGGGGGAGGAATTGGAGAATAGATAATCTCAGGGACACCTGTGGCCAGCCACTGTCTCCGTCACAAACAACCGCCTTTGCAAATCAGCCAGGGAGCCGGGAGGATACGCCCAGTCAGACGATTGGAAAAACAACGGCTCATGATGAAACCTCTCTGCCTAAAAAGTTAGCTTCAGCCATACTTTATATCTCCCTAAACAATTCCTTCTTTGTTTTTATTTGATTTGTTTTGTTGTGGGGGGGGGGGGGGGGGGTGGGATGGTTGTCTCCTTGGTCTCTCATTCTGGCTCTCTTTCAAATTCATGACTTTAATATTTAGTTCTCTCTTTCCCCAAATCTCTATCCCTCTTGGGATAGAGATTTGAGGAATATCTCTTGGATATATGGATTTATCTCTTTGTTATTTATTCCAACATCGTATGTGTCAAACCAGTGCATGTAGTCATATTTAACACCGCTATTGTTAGAGGGAAGATGGAGGGTCATAAGGTGAGGTGTGATGAGTTAAGTAATGCGTGCTCCACCAATCTGCTGCTGTCTCTTTCACACACCCACACCCGCAGACACACGCGTGCGTGTGCGCGTGCACGTGTGTGTGTGGGTGTGCAGGCACACATCTCCTTGAATGTGCCCAGGGGCCTGAGAGACTCAAATTAGATTCAGTCTTCAAATGGGTAATGATGCATAATCCACTTTCTGTGTTCGCGGTTTTTTGACTTGCTCTGATTACATCTGCAATCTAACAAAATGAGTTGGACGTCACATATCTTTGCATTTAGTGTTCCCCGCTGTATTCGCCACGATGCACATTAGTGGTAGTCTGCTTGGCTGTCTGGGGATACTTTTACCTTCTGAGATGAACAATTATAAATCTCTGCTGAGGAGTGCTGAGTAGGTACAGGTTTTGGATAGTCTAGTGGTTAAAGGTGTTTGACTCCAAAAAGATTCTGGGCTCAAATCCTGATGTCTGCGCTGCAGTCAACCTGTAGTCATCAGTAAGCAAGAGTTTTAAACACCCTACCTGCTCATTAATGACACGCATGTAAATGTAGCCCTATTTGCTGCAATTTGCCTAAAGGCTTGCTATATCACTAAATAAATACACAGAGTTTAGTGTTGTTAAATTGTGTGGAAAGGGATTTGAACCCACAATATGTCCTTCGTAAGTGTGATAATCTGGTGAACCAAACAGGCTAATCTCCAAGCTTATCCTCCTTTATAGCTGACCTTTCTATGGTAGCCTGCTTCCAAACAATATCTTATTTAAGTGTACAGTTAAAACGGCATGTGGTACTAACACTGTTACTGGTATTCTTTGCCAAAACTCTCCGTACAGTCTACCTCAATAAGGTTACCCTGCAGTTACCTAGGAAACTGTGTTTGAAGTGTTTGTATGATGCAGAGCACCACATTTTGGATTCAACTGTCTCTTTGTTTGCTGTTATAAAAGAAAAAATAATTTAATACTGAAATGGAATGATGTATGTATGTACCAAGGGTCATATATTAATATTGTTTGCCTGAAAATGTAGTGTAGTGTGACAACAGTTAGATGATTCTTGGCTAAGTTAAAGCAAAATCTTAACTGTAAATCGTAAATCTGGCAAAAACTGGCACAAAATATCCAGTTTTTCATACATTATGTTCAGCCTATATACTTGGGTATTATGCCACTTTAACTTCATGCACAAATTCAACCATCAGTTTTATTGGCACCATAGTTAATTGAATGTGGTTTATCTAGAAAACAAATAACAATTCTAAGAGAGAATACATTTGGTTTTAATATCAATGAGAGGACCGTGGTACAATTCGATCCATAAATGTTTGGGAACAACAAATGAAAGTGTCAGCTAGAATACTCAAGCCGTAAACCTGCTCTCATGATTATTTTTACCTCTCAGATCCAATAAACAACACATCTAATCATTCCTGAGGTGGTCCTTCAATATTGATGTGCAAAATCCAATTCAATCCAATCTAAAACTAGAAAATCAAAAGTGTCTGGTCGGGAAAGTAATCAGCAGTAGGAGATTTCTTTTACAAATCGGAGAGAAACTAATAGTAATAATAATAATAAAAATAATATAACATTAGCATTTTATGAGTAAGGGCTGCGCACTGCCTTCATTAAAATTGACAACGAGTATAACACCTCCAGTGCACACTTGTCAGAAAGTAATTAAAGATGTTTGTTTGGAATGACTGAGGCACTTTTCATAGTCATCCTTATCTCCAGTACCCTAAAATATTCTTCATGTTTAATGAACAGTCAGCCCCAACTTTGTAGCTACTCATTACCATTTGGTAATGTGTTTTGTTGTTAAAGGTGCCGTAGGCAAGACTTAAGAGCAGTAATTTGTTAGAAATGGCATAGCCATCCGTCTGCTATTAGGAAGTCAAACGGCTATGACTTTTTTTCAGGTTGTTTAGTATCGAAATCGTGCTGTCTTATGAGCGTTTCTCTCTCTTTCTCTGAAATCTTATCTACAGCAACTTTAAAATAACCCCTTTGGTAACAGAAGATATTGGTTACCTGTGAACATCTGCCCTTATAGCGAGGGGAAGGAACTCCCCCCACTCGCGCTTACACTGACCACAACCTCATCTATTATTTGGTCCATGGTAGGAGAAAGGAGAGTGCAGTGGCCAGGGACTTTGACTCCTCTTCAGATGGATATGGGTTCGGTTCCCATTGTCTGCATCCCACCTGTAGGCAATGGCATCCTTGAGCGAGACGCCTAACCCATGACCTGCTTCTTAATGGCGGCCTCTTCGATTGGTCCGCTAACCTAAACCTGACCTAAATCCGACGCAGAACCAAAAAAAGTTCAGGACTGCGTCGAAGCAACTCCGTGGTCATTGCATTGCGTCACATAACACTATAGTCCATGCAAGCATGTCCCTTTCAACAAAGCCCTTTCTCTCTGTGTCTCTGATCCAAGAGGGCTCCTCCCTTCCTGTTTCGCTCCTCTCTGTTAAGCTGAAGACTTACAACGTTGTCACTCATCTCTCTCGTCGGGGTCCCAGGCACGGCACACCGGGGCATGATTACCGCAGCGCTCAGTGCGATGGAGACATCTCTGTTGTGACTTAGGGGCCCCTGTATGGCTTCATTAAAGCAGCGCCATACATCTTCCCTGTAGCTGGGCACTGCCCGGGGACCCCGGCTACAGCATCCAGGGGAAGCATAGTGACGTGCAACACTGTATCATGTGTGCACCCCATCAACACCGGGACTCACCTCTCTCTTATCCTTTCTTCTCCTTTGTTTTCTGATGTAGAGGTGGAAGAGGTTTCCGGGGTCCGGGGGTGGGGTTGAGGGTGGGGGTGACGGGGAAGGGATTGACTGAGTCACAGGGGCGGAGGTGCTGATGATTTGATCTCTTCCCCTCTCCTCTTCACACGAGCGCCTGCTGAACAAAAGAGACCACTGGGACCTCCACCACCCCCTCCTTCATCTCCAAATCCTCCTCCTCTACCTCCTCCACCCTACTCTTCCTTCCTGCTGCTCCCCAAGACGCATGAATCATCTGTGACAGGGCTCCTCCCTATTGGTGTTGCCTGGCGTTGAATTATCCACCCGGGTAAGGTACCTTGATCAATTAGTCAATCGCTCAACAGGGCCCTCAATTAACGGGGTGATTTCCCGATGCTACTCCCCTCCTCACACTGCCTCTTTCCAGATCTGCCAATTAGGCCGATCTCAGGGAGAGAGACAAAGGGAGAGAGATGGAGAGAGAGAGAGAGAGAGAGAGAGAGAGAGAGAGAGAGGGAGAGAGAGAGGGAGAGAGAGAGAGAGGGAGAGAGGGAGAGAGAGAGATGTAGAGAGAAGTAGGGCGATGGAAGACAGAGAGAGAGAGAGACATTGAGAGAGAGATGGAGAGAGAGAAGAGGAAGATAGAACAGAGAACGATTGAGAGGGATAGAGAGAAGGGGGCTAGAGAGAAGAAGGGAGGTAGAAGGAGCGAGAGAGAGAGAAAGATATAGAGAGATGGATAGAGAGAAGGAGGGAGGTGGAAGACGGATAGAGAGAAGAAGGATTGTAGATGGAGAGAGAGAGAGAGAGATGGATAGAAAGTGAGAGGCAGAGCGGGAGGAGAGGTGTTGGTTAACTATACCTGGGGCTTCATCTAGAAACACTCTGTCTGTGAGGCTGAAAATAAGGGGAGAGGGAAAGAGGGGACAGAACCCCCCCCCCCACACACACACACACACACACACACACACACACACACTCACACACTCACCACACCTCTCCTCAGAGTTATGTGCTCAGGGATGCTGTTGCAGAATTGATTTCTTTTTTTTTTCTTTTCTCTATATTCTTTTCTTTCCTTTTTTTTCCATCCTCACAAATTCAAAGAGTAACTGCCAATCACCTGAATTGGCAGGTCGAAGGCGCTCCAGAGTCTGAGCCCTGCCGAACGCAAAGAGAGGAGAAGAAGCCGGGGCTAAAAGGCGATGTCTGCGGGTTCAAACGGAATACAGATTGGCATTGGGATGTGTTGTGGGGAGCCCCCAGGGCACCATGGCAACAAGACCCCCTCCCCCATACCTCGAGTCCACTCCAATAGGCCGCGGCATGTGTCAGAGGGGACCGTGGGGCGTGAGACTCACTGTAATTGGAGCAATCTGTTCCCTCTGCCCAAAGCTGCTGGGACCCCTACATGTTTGAATGCTTAACCCTGGCGAAGATGTCCTGCGTTTCCCAGCGCGGCCACCGGTGTGCCACGGCCCCGTGCTCATCTTGTTTTTTTTGGGGGGGGATAAGAAAAGGTCCCATCTCTGAACAGCATCCTCGCTGGAACCCGAGGTGCACTCTGACATTTCTACTTAAGAGCTCCTCAATGACTCCACATCTCGTCAGGAAACAAAAGAGCTTCTGCTCAATCCTGTTTTCCGGTGAATTATACTGTGTGCTCGGTGTGTGTGTGTGTGTGTGTGTGGATGCGTATGTGTGTGTGCGTTGTGTGTGCTGTGCATGCTCATATGTTTGCCTGCGTGTGTCTGTGTGTGTTTCTGTATGTGTGTGTGTGTGTGTGTAGCATGTGTATAGAAACCTTTAGGATTCAATCATTGTACATGCGCGACGACTAGCTAGGAGGGTAGTGTTTCTGTAGCTGGCGGCGCCTTGTTACAATAAATCTGACCTCAAAAGGGAAAGATCACCCCAGAGTTGTCACAGAACAGTCACAGAATACCGAGCTGCAGCAATCGGTATTTCAATTTCCTGTAGTATTTTGTTTCAGTATAACATGGCATTGAACTCATTGAACTCTTCGCTCTGGCTCGCAACCTTTCCCGTCATGTGGTAGCCCTTCTGTTCAGCGCCTGGGGAGCTTACAGCTAGAAACTACCTTGTATCATTATTGGGGTTTATATTCTATGCAAATAATAATTATTTAATTTTATTGTTATTATCATGGAATTGTACCATTATATAGTTATCATTAATAGAAAGAATATTAATAACGTTAATAATTATTAGAATAAATATAACTTTAAAATCACTATAAAGGCTGTCGCTGACGAAAGAATCAAATACGAATTAGCCTTCCAATATCTATTCCGATGAACCCGAGAAAACGTCATTGCGCCAAACGCCTTCCCCGTGGGCCATTTAACATCCTGTTCTTCAACTGTGTTTCCTTCCCGGACATAAATAGTTGAGTGTGAATCAAATAATAAACCATAACTCAGAGTGCGGGGCGTTTCAGACATGACTGACCTGAAATTGGCATTATTTATGGGATTTCATTGTCACTTGCACTGGTGTGCACTCAGCGGAGCGCTGACAATATGAGAGCGGCCATCGGTTGGGGGAGCGACGCCGAGCTGGTCCTTGCAGGAGTGCTAACTCGTGTCGTAGAACAAGCGTGTACCTCCCACGGCATCGGGGAGGCGGAGCTGGGGGATGGGGGGGGGGGGGGGGGTTAGGACACTGCAACAGCCGCACCACCTAAATCCTCCCATGTATATGAAAGTTGATGGACTCCAATCAAAGCCACTGGGGCAGATGCATTACATTTTCCGGCTCATTGAAATCCCCTCCCTCTATCTCTCTCTCTCTCTCTCTCTCTCTCTCTCTCTCTCTCTCTCTCTCTCTCTCTCTCTCTCTCTCTCTCTCTCTCATTCTTTTTTTCAGATTAGCCACGCCGTGTTGCTGGGGTGAGCAGGAGTGTGTAGCCCAACTCAGGGGAGGACAAGACAAGAGAAGAGCCTTCTCCAAATCCTCAGGTCTAGTTGCTGAGAAGGAAACCCCAGTGGGGGGGGTGGAGGTGCACAACCTATGACAGATTTGTGCTGCACTTTGTGGTGTTACTTTGTGGTTCTCTCAGCGGACACAGGCAGGTAACTTCACAGTCTACTTCTCCGCAATCGTTTTTTTTCCCATCGCTAGCAGCCCAGTGAGAAATACAAAAATCCTTCATGGATGGAAAAGTTGTGTCGGTGGTTGTCCCAAAATCCCCGCTGCTGACAAATTGACAGCAAAAATCCAATTTAATTTGGATAAAGATGCTTAGCAATAATCTATGTCTCTCTTTTGAACACATCTTATTAGTTGGAGGTCTTCCTGCTGTGGCATAAAGGTGATGAAATGTCTCTTTTAAGAGGGAAATATATAGGAGCGGGGCATCTTTGTAAAGTCCTACATCTTTAGCCTCTGCTTTGGGAAATAAGTGATGGAGTGAACCCACACAATGAACCCACGATCCCAGCACCTCTCTAGTCCTGCACGTGACCTGATCACTGTCTCTTAATGTATCTAAAATGTAAATCAAATGAATGCCACCCATCACGACTCAGCTAATGTTCATTGTGAAGCCTTAGAACTTATCCGCAAGTCTTTGCGAGGGTCTAGAAAATTATTAATTTTTCCCTGCCTAAACGCATTTATATTTCCACCTCACTTAATGTCGATGATTACCTAATGACCAGAGGAATTTGCAAACAGTAATGATGTATAATAATAGCAGTATACGGATGCAGCAGCGTACACGCATTACCTCTTTCTTCAAGGCTGTGATGCTATTGTGGTCCTGTCGTGTTTCCATCCAAAGCATACACACACACCTACACGCATGCTTGCACTCCACACGCACATATACACACACATGCATGCACACTACACACACACAGACACGCATGCATGAAGACACACACACACACACACACACATGCACAAGGATTCTCACCAAACACACACACACACACGCATGCTCACCACACACACACACATACACACGCATGCATGCACACACACACACGCACGCACGCATGCACACACGCACACACACACACACACACACACACACACACACACACACACAAAAGGTAACATCTGTGTTCGACTAGGCTGACGTAATGCTTGCCTCAGAAGTGTACTGACACAGGTTAAACACCGAGATTGACCTGGCTTTCAGGCCTGATCACTATCTGGGTCATTTCTCAGTACCCCGGCTTGTCAAGGAAGACTCCTTCTCAGTGCCCTGTCAAGCCGATATTTCCAGGTCACCAGCTCAAGTGGAGAAGTGGTTTATGCTACTATTTCATTGACATGCGTCTAATTGTCGTGTTTTGAGCTCCCACACACTGTGACGAGACAAAAACATTATATATAGTATATATAATAGCTTTAATAGCTCTTAATGTTGAAAATATGGATAGGGTTAGAAATATAGTTGTGTGTGCGTGTGAACGCGTGTGTGTGTGTGAGTGTATATATTTATCTTTTTGTTAGCTGAAATCTATACAAAAGAATAACAGCAATTTCTATGAAACAAATGAGAGTGATAATTTTCACATGCACAGGATATATACTTAAATCCAGTTATGTATGCAGACTTTGGCTACAATTGAATTGATGTCCTCAGATATTTCCATTTTGTATTTTTCAAATTCAAGTGTTTCTTTTGAAAATATTCATCATTTTGAATTTAGTTGCCACAGACGCCCTTTTCAGAACACATAAAAACAGAATTAATCATAGTCATAACTACCACAATTCAATATTTTCTCTCTTTCATTATTCTTTCTTTTTTCTTGCCTGAGCTACAGCCAAGTCTAGCGGGAGGCAATCGGACAGCCTTTTATCCTTAGAAACTTTTTGCAAAATCTTGCAAGCAACGTGTCGCAAACCAGTCATTTCATTTTCCCACCTTACTGATGAGGGCCTAAGTAAACAATATTTGTTCTGTATGAATGCCTGTGCACAAGGTCTACTTTGTTTTTTAACAAGACATGCTTTTCTCACGTCATTCAGATAATGCTGTGTATTTTGCACCTGTAAGTTCACCTCGTCACCTAGCAATAGACAAAGAGGCGGAGGCCCGTAATTGGTGTTATAAGTGACATCTGTGTTTTTCCTACAGATGACACCTCTGTGAAAAGGGTCTGTTGACACCTTAATCATTATGAGGATTCTTTTGCTTCGATGCGAAAGAGAACTACCCTCTGAACCCACACACACACACACACACACACACACACACACACACACACACACACACACGCACACAAACACTTTGAACAGCTTGGGGAAGAATGCGAGACCTTGATGAGTGTGTTGATACTATTGAAGTTGCAATGAGTAACATTGCAACTAGCTCGTAGCTTAAACAGACCTGGACATATCTGTAGTCACTGTCGAACCATTGTGATCTCAGTAATGTTTCTGTTCTTAAAATGTTTTCTCATCTTAAAACTGATATATTGTGCAAATACAAAATGCTGGCCAGCCCATGCCTCCCTTTCTTTGTTTACAATAATCGTACTATCTACACTCCAAAAACCCTTCCCACTCGTCCCATCCAGCCAGCCGAGCTACGCTAGTTTAAGTCACACAGCCCACATAGCCGGTAAGAGGGGCCGGAACACTGTTATTGCTGTTATTTATTGTTTTTTGAATACTGAACAATTCAGGGATGTGAATGTTTTAGAGAGGTTTGTAGGAGGATGTCACACGCGGAAACAAAACAGCCTTGGAAGCATATTCTGAGTGAACAGAGACCTATATGGAATATATATATGTATATCTCAGATGAAATATATTCAAGCCAGAGAATTCTCAAAGGCAAATACGCTGCTCTAGTAAATATACAGGAATAAGGGAGGCAGCAGGACAGAATAATGAATGTTAGCAAATAATTACTTTGATTCGCTGACAGTTATTCGATTTGGGGAAATGCAATTTGCTAATATACTGAATCTGTGTGTGTGTGCACGCCTGCGTGTGTGTCAAGGTGTGTGTGTGTGCGCACGTGTGTGTGGTGTCTTCAGGTGTTGCTCTTACACTCCATAGAGATGATTTATCCATCTTGTCAATCTTTCATAATGTAATTAATAAAACTCCACAAACTTTACACTTCTTTCTGATATAATATATGATATGATATCAATTAGGAAACAATCAAAAGTCAGCTGTCAAGAAGGCTACGAGATTAATTTTGAACGCCGCACATGCTGTTAAGTTCACAATGGCTTTACACCTGATTGAGTTGTTTCTAATCAAATAAAAACATGTTATTCGATTATTTGGTTTCTGGGCTGAACAAAAAAGAGAGAATGAAGAATATTATCCGGCTTCCCATTATGGTTTGAGATAAAGTCTAGCACCTCCCCCATGGTTTTGTATGAGAATCAGCACTCACTCACATCGGCCGTGAGGCTGAGAGGGGCCAGGTTGTGGTTCACAAGGTGGAAGCAGAGCTGAATAATATATGGAGGGGGCTCAGGAAGCACCCCTCAAAAACATGGTCATTGTATTTTTGATGTATTTCTCCTATTTCTACCAGGATTTTCCAGCAGCATACTCAAAGTGGGGCAGAATGTCGCAGCAGGATTATTGAAATATCTGCCCCTCTGAGTAGGTTTGGTGATTTGTATTTGTATTTAATTATCGTGTCTGTCTGTGTACTGTTATTTATATTTAACACAGATGTCAGCAGCAAAGATTTGGAAATATTACATCACATACATTTTCCTGAAGAATTACAACAACGTGATACTGAAGCCTTAATCTAGAGACATAGAAATCCAAAAAACCAATCCAACAAACACCAAGATCATATAACAGAAATGTCCATTGGTATCCATCGACACACACAAAGGCATGCTCTTTCTATAAGTAGTTTCCCTCGAAATGAAGGTTTTAAACATTAGCGCCGCCGGGCTCATTTTAAATCGAGGTTGATACTC
Organism: Pollachius pollachius; assembly: GCF_949987615.1. Taxonomy (NCBI): domain Eukaryota; kingdom Metazoa; phylum Chordata; class Actinopteri; order Gadiformes; family Gadidae; genus Pollachius; species Pollachius pollachius. Next base: position 15,569,904 of record NC_136944.1, read on the forward strand.
ATCAAGGTAATGTAATAATAATGTTTTTTTATTCAATGTGAGTTTTATTCAGAGCGATCATACAATAATCTCTAATTTGCAGTAAACTCATACTTCTTTATTTAAATTGATAGACGTTTCATCATTTCCGGTACACCTGCAAGATGAGAGAGCCAACAAATCTGTGATTCAGGAGATCAAGGTAAATAGACTCACAGATGAAACATGTATCTACTATCTAATGAGAGGCAACTAGTGGTAGGAGATTTATTCTAACACAGCAAGCAGGAAGTGATGCCGTACGCACACCTAGAACCCAAGTATAATTATGACAGAAGCAGAAATACAAAAATATATCTAAAATACAATAAAACACACAAACACACACCTACACACAAATGCACACACCCACACACACACACACACACACCTACACCTACACACACACACAAACAGACACACACACACACACAGACGCACACACACAGCCACGCAAGCACGCGCACACAAACACACTTGCTGAAACGTGTTCAATTGCTTGTTTTTAGGTTCGCTTTCTTCGTCTCAGTTGGATTCTCTTACCAAACATTCAAGATTGTAGCGGGGAACAAACCCAGATACCCCTTGGGGCTATCAGTGTTTCCTTTGCAGTGCACATTTAGTTTATAGTAAGTGTAAAGTACCATACTAGATGAAATACACCCACAAGTTGTTTAGTGTTTTCATTTCATGCTTTGAAATTGAATTGTTTATATGTATATACATATATATATATATATATATATGCATGTATATATCTATACAAAACACCCAAAGAAAATAATAAAAGGTAATATTCCGTTTGCCCACATGATGGGTTTTGTAGCCATTGTATTCACCAGAATGGGCCAGTTGTCATCGGAAGACTGCAGACTGACTTCATGTCTGCTACGACAAGTGGTGCCCCCATGACCTTGGGAGCTTTTCATCTTGTTTAGTCTTCTATTAAATGTCTTGTTCTTTGAATTACTCACATTTGTTTTGTGTACGGCCTCTTTCCGACCACACTCTCTCCACCAACTCTGGATGTTGTGGGTAATTTTCGAGGTTACGGACAAAAACCAGGTTACGTTATGTTTTTGTTTATCGTTATTCATTAGAAAAAAACGAACACCTACTTCCCCCCACAGGGTAGTGGTTTTGATAGCCAGTACTTTTGTCCTCGCGATATTGATTGTATGGCTTAATTGTTCCTCGCCTCGCTCGTAAGTGTTCATATAATGATAGATATATATTCCTATTCCATCCCTAACTACCTGTAGTTAGTGTCGTATTTATGGGCCACTAAATTGGAAAACTGCGGTTGTTCCTTAGTCGTGGCGCGCGTTAGCCAATAAACCATTCTGCGACCATGGCTACCTGCATACAGCAGCCTGCTACAGCTTTCCACATTTACAACAAATTATCCTTCATAGTAAAGCACACCCGTTTCAGCGCTCTTCTTCTACGCTGTGCCTTTTTCCATAACATCTAACCACCAACTATAGAGTGCACACAATAAATCCATCCCTAAGCTTGCGTTAAACAAAACAACCCAAAGCTGGATGATTTACATAGGCCCCCAGTTGGCCCAGCTTGCACCAAATTGTTTGGGGAGGCAATATTTGGCCGCTGCACAGAAAGACTAATTAGACTTGACGCAGGACTTGACTATTGAACACCTTTTATGAACCAGCCTGCCTGGCACTAATTACCTTACTACTACGCTGGTCAGCAAATAGTTGCAGCCTTAGGCCACCATGTGCATTAGTCCATTGCTGTTGTAAAATGTAACTGCCAAAAAGGTACATCCTGATATTGTAACCCTGTATTGTTTATTCTAAACCAGGAGTTTAGAGGAGTATGTTTGTATGTTAACTCTTGTATTCCAGCCTACACTTATAAGAGAGGTGATTAAGGGATTGTTTTCTTCTTCTCAGTTTGAAAACACTAAAACAAAGAGGCCTCTTGGGCCTATCAGTGTTTTCTTTGTGCATTTGGGTAGACTCTCACACTTGTGATGTCAGAAGTGGGTCAACTCCGGAATGGCTTGTAATTGCTATTCAACCTCACACCTGGTAATAAAATATGCCTTTCCTTTTATATTAGGCAAGTCACATTAGCTCGGCAGGTAGCAGTCCTGATTGGCCACTGCAGTGCCTTATGTCCGGGTGGACTACAGTACATTAATAAACCTCCACTTAGGAGATACTAACATCATGTAACCAGACCATGACCAAAACAATGGCCAGACATGCAATGGCCATGTCGGATGGTCATCTGCAAGTGTTATATGGCTATTACAGGGACTACGTATATGATTTTTAAATGCATAAATCACTTAAAATGGCCAATATATAAACAGGTTGTAAAACTTAAAGTGTTTTAATCCCCTGTTATTGCTCATTTCCAAACGATAAGTATAATAAAAAAAAACAGGTTTTGGTCTGATAGTTCTAAGAAGGTTATCCCCATGGTTACGACCCACTGCAACTTTGGTGATACTTTTTTAGCATGGTCGTTGTGTTTAAGCGTTTTAATAAGCTATGTTGTATAAGAAATATGCCACACACAGTGGCATTATCGGGGAAGTGTCCGGGAAGCTGAACCATATCCTCAGACGCGAATATCAAAATCAACCATTGCTCAGAAAGAACTCCACACATCCGCACATCCACACACACCTCACCACGGGTGTCCCTTTATTGTGACGTTGAAGAGTACACTCAAAGGCACTCCGACATCAGGAAAGAAAACGTACCTCAATCTGAGCAGATTACACAAATTGGTGGAGACTGGCCGCAATACCATAGAAGTTTACTCCTATTTTATTTATTTTTCGTCTTATTTCAGTAAAATTATAACGATGGCTTAGTACTCGTTATAAAAGTATAATGAGTACTATGTTGAAGATCATATAAGACATATTACCAAGTTTAAAACAAAACAAAGACCATTTTTGGGTTCACTGCCCTTTTACGAAATTTGTCCTTCCCTGCCTGTGGGCTGATTAATATTATATTTGAACCAGGCTGGTTGAGGTCTAAGTGCCGATAATGACAAATCTTTCTTACTCTTTTTGTTGGTTTTTTTGCATTAATCGCACTACAGGGCTTTGAATGTACGAGTTTAAGCTTGTTGTGGTTCAATTACCAAGCAAAGTGGCCAGTCGTGAGAAGGAATTTCTGATTGTTACACATAGTAGCTTACCGTGAAGTAATACATGAAAGCATACATGGCAATACCTCATGTAATGATGATATCGTATTTCAACCATTCCACTACGTGATAGATTCATTACTATAGTATATACATACTCACAAATGTATCTGGAACATAATTACAAATCAACAATATCCTTTAAAGACTTAATTAAATGTAAACTGAAAAACCAATTAAATAAAAATGTGTAATGGAGACCTTTCACAGGTCTTTCGATGAGTTCAATTACATGTTATGTGCCCTCTCCCTCCGGTTCAAACATCTCCTTCAGACACACAGCCCTGCGGACCCAAGGTCTTGGTGTCCTAACTGGGAAGAGCTCACTGCTATCTCGAGCGCTCAGAACAGCCTATGCCCGCTCCCACAATGGCACATAATGGAGGAAATCATGTTGACGCTGGCAGAGAATAGTGCAGACGTAATCACCGTGAGCTAATAACTCGAGGCAATCACTGAGCTCAGTGGCTTCATAATTAATCGCGACCGGCCGTTAAATTTCCCTTTCCCTTCTCCCTCATTCATGCTATGGCTATAGGGAGAGGCGGAGAAGTTCCCCGGGTTCGCTTGGGTCGCTTTGAATAAGGATCAGAAGGTGATAATCCGATTACTTACGTGTAGAAACGTAGCAACACGGCTGCTTCTTTGAAGACGAAAGACACGCAGAGACAAGTGGACAAGTGCAGATAAGGAGACATTGACATTGGGAACCTAAAAAAATCTAACTTTGTGATGTTAACTTCCCCCCTCGGGGGGAAATATAATTGTGCTGTGATGTTCTGAGCCATGATTTTGAATGACAAGGGAGTCGTTACGGCGGTCCACAAAGAAGTTTAACTGGAGCTGGAAAAGGTCACAATTTGCTAGACTGGACTGTTGTTGATTAAGGATCATATCACAAAGGCCAGGAATCAAACCCTTTTGTTTTCCTCTTCAAAAGAAGGGACCGCAGAACATGGATTAAAATCATTTTTCCTTCTAATGACAAGTTTATAGAGTTAATCAGCGCTCAGCAAAGATAATCTGATGGCAAAAAGAACAGAAAGCGGATACATTTGCACCGTGATCTGTATCATTCGAAATCTGTAATTGTCTTTGAATAGTGTCGTTTGAGCCTACCCAGTTGCAAAGTTTCATAAAGGAATGCCGTTGTCATGATCTATAACGTTCCTATCATGCACAGACTTTAAATTGGATTGAATCTGAATGTGAATACAAAACATAACTGTTTAACATAAAATGAATCAGGAGGATGGGCCCCCTCCATTCCGTTGCATTGTATCAATACCAATTTAGAGTTACAAGGTTCTTAAGGCCCGACTCGTGATGCATAATTATGCGTTACCTCAATTTATGTCCGTTCCTGTACTCATCAGCTTGATTAACTGCCCCGAGTCGGGTTCAGCCTTTGGTAATTTAAAGATGCGGCCAACGATTACACACCAAACACCAAATTATAGAGTTTGCAACAAAAAATAAAGATTAAGTCAATCAATACGGGAATAAATCCGGAATTAACAGGCACACTATTAACAAGATGCTGTTAATGTACAATTAGCAGAATCCCATTATAATTCGCACCGTTTCTCATTTCACTATTAGTCGTTGTACAAGGACGGTGGCTGGTCTCACCTCAGCTGAAAAAGACGTCGCCCAGAAATTCACCATTATTGCGCTCAGGAGGGGCTTCACAGAAAAAAGGGGAAGAAAAAAAAAGAATATATAGTGCAGCCATTAATTTACCATCTACAGCAAAAGGCATCAGTGATCTGTGAAATCACTTTGTTCGTTGGAGTCGATTGCACTTTCCGTTCATTTATGTCTGATAATGACTAGGATTATGTGAATCCCCCCCCTCCTATCGTCTGCCTGTCTCTTTGTGGCAGTATGTCGGTGGAGGGAATAACATTCCCATGTTCTTTTGGATGACAAAAATAAAAAAGGGGGCCTTTCCGCTCTTGAAATTCATCAAAATAAACACATAAGAAGGCAATGGCAGGCAGGGGACACTCCCACCAGTGAATGAGCAACAGTTTTGTTTGCTGCGGTCCATGAAATAATCCATCAATGGGGTAGGAAATGGAAAGCAACTCCCATTGATTCTGTTCATTTTAATTGTCGATGTTCCGTTCTGCTCATGTGGTTTTATTGCACTGCGTAAAGACTCTGGCTGTACTCCCCGATTCATCGTCGCTGGGCTTCTGCTCAGGGTGCAGCGGTGCTGCTGTGGCGTTTTCCACACTTTGGCTTCGGATAGAGAAACAGAGATCTGATATTTAACTGACTTAAGAGAGGAACGTGCAGGTGGGCCCAGATACATCTGTCCCCGATCTTCTCTGTGTGAGGCTTGTACATTTGCAAAACCTGGACGATTTGCATAGTTTGGGAAAATTGTTTCTCCGTTGTAGAGTGTGAGATGTGAGCCTGTGGGGGATGTGTTTGGTCACTGGGATGTGACCAGACACAAAGGAGAGACTGAGATGAGGTTGAATTACAACGCGCACTCTTTTCAAAGCACTGTGGTGGAGGGAAAAGGTAATTTCTGTGGAAAAAAATGATGATAATAAGGGGATTATCCACACCTATGCACAAAGCTGAAATGATTCCCCATATAGCCTTTTCCTTTTTAATGTTGTAAATAACGATTTAAATAACACTAATAGAAATGGAAAGAACAAGGTAACGGAGGCTGGATCTATTTCTGAAAAATGCATGTAATTCGTGTATTACCAAATAAATACTCCTCCAAAATGAAATCCCTCAGTGGCATACACAATATCTCGCATTGATGGAACCGACAGCCTTTTGTGTCAGAGTAAATAATAAAATAAATATATAAAAAATGAATTCTACACCTCGCTGAGATTTGCAGCTTTGGAGAAAAAGAAAAGGGGCGATCCTCTTTCTCTTTCAGTGTGCTCTTGTAGGCCAGAGCTGAAAGGAACCCAATTAACCCGAGTTAGAGACAGAACAACACTTTCCTTCCACAGCACTCTGGAGACCCCGCCCCCCCCCCCCCCCCAGTATTAAAGTGGACCCGGCCCGACGCTCCCAACGTTTTCTAATTGAAACCTTTGGGAGGGACCTCTTGAGCTTTAGGAAAAGCATATCAATGTTAGGATGGAGACAAAGAGCTCCCTGGATCAGGGGACCCTGGCAAAAAAAAGAGAAAACAATCCAATCAAAACCCCAACAACAAGCAAACAACAATATAGGTTCCTGAACAAAAAGGAGGCACACTTTCTATAAATATTGTTATGCTGTTGCCAGACAGATTTGTTTTTTTAACGTAAGCCTAATGAGTGAATTCATCGGCATTGAGCTTTGTGCCTAACACAATGAGCCTGTGCCCCTTGCAAGTAAAACCAGTTGAAAACATTCCTTGGCTAATTCACGGGGTAATAACTAGTGCAGCTAATGACCTTACCAATATTTTTCTAGGCGTTGGCTTTATTCCTCGCCTCTCTCACGTGCCCTCATTTACACAGAATAAAACAAAAGAACATTTGTAAAATTAAGCGAAACCTGCAATATCGATTTCTTCTAAGCGAGGTGAATGAAGGAGAATTAATTAGGGCGGATTAATGTTTAAATGAGGTTCCAGGGAGAACCATTTCCCAGGAGTCTGTAATGACCCACTAGGCAGATGAAAGGGTCCACTTGTTTTGTTAGCACAGGATGCTAGGAGGGCAAGCAGGGGCTAACGGCAAGACCCAGTGGATAGGGCTTAACCTTTTCTAGTTTCAATTCTTTCCATTCAGATTTGACAATTGATGATCCTTTGAGTTAACAATTAACTACCAATTAGCAAGGCGCTTTTATCCAAGATAAATGTAATTTAGGAGGTTGGGGGTTTAGGCAACTTGCTTGAGGAAACATATGGACTGCTTGAATTGGGGATCAAACCCTTTTTCATAATATAAGAATATTCATCATTGTTACTTTATACAATAAGTAAAAGAGTAATAGGTAATATAGTGTCATTTTTTTTTATTTTGTGGCCAGCATATGGGTGACGTCAATATCCGGGTCACATAACTTCATACATGACACTCTTGTTCTCTGTTGTTTGTACACTTCCATTAGACTGCAGCTAGGCTAAGTGTGAAAGCGGTGTACATAAAGAGGTCGTGGAGAAGCACAGACAGAACAAATGTTCTGTATTTAAAATAAAACATGTGAAAAGCAGCAACAATTCAACATTAATTGGCTGTCACCCTGCGTCCTGGACTTTGCAGATGTAAAGTCCAGGACGGGGACTTTATTCTTTTTTTTTTCTGGAAACAATATATTATGATTATCATCTTATATGAACTTATGTCATCTTCTTTCATCTTAAAAAATATTTTATTCAAAGTTAACATTATCCTCTCCAACCCTCTATAAGGGTTCAATTCAATTCAAAAAATAATCTGAAAGTATACAAATAATGGATCCATATAATTTGAGAACGTGTTCTTTATGTACCGGATGACCTCTTGCCCAGCTGGGCAATTGATGCCCTCCCTGACATGGAGTGGCTAGGAAAAATCAATAGAGATTACTGAATGAAGTGTGCTGGTGAAAAACCTATATTTTCAGGATACATTTCAAAAACCTAACTAGATCACATTGACAACCAATGTGCACAACTCAATAGCAGTGGGTCGGACATGTTTCAAATACATAAATACAGAAGGGGATGGAGCAAGGTTTAGCTCGGTCTACCTAGGGTCTTAACCAACCAACCAAATTATGCAATGTATATCTCAAAGTTAGGTAATAAACTAAGTCTTCAAAAGACTCACGCTGTTATATGCAGTTTATGAAACAATCGAAGGCAATCGATGGACAGAAATGACTTGAAACTGCAATACATTTAATAGAAGAGAAATGTCTGATACTCACCTTGTTAACCATTTATATCATAATTAGAAGTCCATTACGGATTTCTGTTGTCGATCACTTTAAAAGGTTTTCAAGGTTTCATAAAGGTCCTGTATAATAGACTGCTTAATGACTCGTAGCCCACTTAGTGTGGCACCACGTTTACGTTCTCAGGGATATTGATATCACAGGCATATTTTTAGGGCTGAAAAACAGGACCGAGCTCATTTATTTCAAGCCCAGGCAGCACCAGATCTCCCTCAGATGCTAACGTTGGTTGCCAACGTTGTTAAAGGGCTATAGGCGGATGATCCCTGTGGCTGAAGATGTTATATTGTTTACATCGAGTCCTACTGAGACACTCTATTAGCCACATTTATATTCATTTTGCGACGCCTTGACATGATTAGCCCACCGAGGAATGGGCTAATGTCAACACTTCTTTCAAAATGGCTGTCATCTGCGCAAACGACCAAACGGGGGGGGGATGCCCCGGAACAGAGAAAGAGAGGTGGGAGGGGGCAGAAAAGAGGTCCACAATTCAGTTGAAATAAAGCTGCCCAGGACTGCATAGAGATTAACTGTCTTTACTTGGCAGCACGGTAGACAGTACTTGGGTGTTCCCCAGCTTTCAATTTGTCAGGCGTAATGCAAGACGCGAGGTGCCTGCGCTTGTTTCATTTCCATAAATTTGCAATTCATTTGCGCATGCCAATTTTGACAGAGCCACCGGTGGACAGTGGACACTTTAACTGGTCATTATTTATTTTGGCCCATTTGCGTGATTTAAAGAGCAGCGCTACCGGGTGATTAAGCTGGGTCAGCTTCTAGCCATGCCGATAGTGTGGGGAGGGGTATGGATTTACAGTAGATTACCGTCTTAAGAGGGGACACAAGAGCGATGGTCCCACCTAATTCTTTTTCTCGCATTCCAAATTCACACAGCGTCATAGTCAAGAGCAGCAAATACATGGCCTCTGCATCTTTTCTATTGTTTTTGTTTGTTGTTTTTTTATATCAACATAAGATTTGACCCAAATCAGCAACCTATGTTTGCTATCAGCTGTCGGATGCTAAAAAATAAGTGTACATCTGTTGTGCCATTGTGGGACATTCAAATGTCACTTAATGTTGTCCTTCACACAGATTATTAGCATAAAATATTAAGACAGATGTGTAATTGCATACGTCAAATTGTTCAATTACATGTTCAAAGGGAAGTTTGACTGTCATTTGTCTCTCATGTCATTAGGAGTCTCTCATAAAGTATAATATACATATAATTTGGCCTTCAGGATTGAGAGATATGGAGACATCTTTTCCTATGAACGTGAAAAAAATTGCAATAATTTCCACCGTTATGAAGTGATTCATGACAAGCCCCCAGGAACAAACGTTTTCACCAAATTACCCTAAACACTGTCAAAAGACCCTGAACACTCACATATCAGCACATTTCATCCAGGAAGCAGGGAATTGTCATGATGAGGTGCGGGCATGGTGAGGGGGTGACATTAAAACAAGCCATCACGTCTGATTAGTAATGTACACAGTGGTGACCAAAAAATGTATTTCTAACCACACAACAGAGTAGCTCTTCCAAACATCATCTCCCTTTTAGAGTTACGACAAAAACAAACAGAAATGTTGGTTGTTTGTTGTTACATGACAGACAACTCAGGCTCAGCAATAGATCTTATTATTCACAAGACAATAAAGCGCCTTGTATATTTATGCGTTGTTTAAACGTCTAATAATCATGCATAATATAGTCAAGCACTTGTGTATTCTTCATTCCCTTTCATTGCATGTATGAAAAGGTACTGTTTTCTTAATAAGTTCACAAAATAATTTAGAGAAAACCTATGAAATACATAACCAGGCGAGTTCAATAAAATGTAGGACCGAATAAAATGTTCTCTCGAATGACAACTCCAAATACAAAATCATTTGCATCTTAAAAATTCCAGTATTTCCCCGCACTTCATCTACAAGACAGATTTTTGACAAACATAATCACGGAATAGTCCTAATAGTGTGCATATGCAAAGCATTTTATGATAAACTATTTACAATTTGGATTGCTCATTAGATTTAGCCTATGTCAGAATGTGATTAATTATGCCAGACTGCAAGACTTCTGTTGGTGTCAAGTTGATGTATATTCTGTTTTTTCACCCTAATGAACAGAGGAATCTCAAACACTGCAATCACAACAACAGCAGTGAATACTTCTTTTCTCAAGGCAGCCCCAGACTCATCTGCAGATTGTTTGTGCAGATGAGGGATTTTAAGAGTTTGGATTTGGTACCATCTCTGGTGCTTTCCCCCACAACCATCAGTTTTGGGAATAAGATTTTCAACAGGCTCTGCTTGGAGTGTGGCATAGGATTTGAGAATATTCAAGGCTGGACTAGTATACCGGTCAAAAACATGCATAACTTTACCCAGCTGAAAAGTTCTATGTTTGAATCTCAATGTCTGCTGTAGGCATCCGCAAGATACCTAACCTTGGGATGAAATTTGATAATAAACTATAACTAAATTGAACAAATAATAAATGTGTGTTTATAATAAGAATAATTCTTAAAACACCTACTATATATGTTCTAACCATATAATCAACTGTTTTTATGAAGTGTTTATCTAGTAATGGAAACAAATTGAAAGTGCACGGAGGATGAAATGAAGAGGCAGATGTTTCCGCAGTCATCTAAGCAGAACCTGCCTCATGTATTATAACTGAGAAGAGAGAGTCTGTAACCGTAGCCCCTAATCACGTCTATTGTTAACAGGCTTAATCTATTGCATCATCAGTTGTATCAAAAGACATACTGTGACTTCAAAGATAATCCAACACGGCCAGTGACCTGAGCCAGCAGTTAAAATAAATGAGTTGCTCTTTCAGCAGTTTCTCTTCTGTGGTATGTTTAAAAGATAACTCTTTTTTTTAAATTAAGGCATTGTACTCACAAAATAAGCTGGTAAGGGTTGGTTAGGTTCTCAGAGAGCGCGCTGAATGATTGCAAGGTCAGGAAGCCTTTTGTAAGAAAATAAACTATTTAGACATGCCATGACCCAATTATAAATATAATCCGAATGTATATCATAGGTTTTTAAAACATCTAATTGAATGATCCTCAAAAGATGACACCCATCAAAGTAGTGTATGGCTATAATTATATAAAAAAGTGTATATAAATGTGAAAAACAAACTATAATCTATTAATACATAATAGCCTAACTGTGTTGAGGCCTTTCTTATTCCCCAAAAGCCCTCGACTTAAGTTCAAAGAAATTCAAATGGCTCTCTATGGATTTCAAAAAGTAACCCTTTCTAAAACCCTTAGCAGAACCGCAGGGCTACTTGGTTTGTCCTTCGTTCCACACCACTTGAAGCTTCTCCACATGTAAGTGACACGCCATACCTTTATTTTACTGATCTTTACCATCGAGAAGGTCATTGACAGGAGGAAAAATTTAGTGGGCAAGTATGGGGTTGGGGGAGAATCCCCCCAGGCCTCTCAGAAAGTCTTCCCCATGCTCCTATGAAATGCTCCTTCTTCTTCTGAAAATCTTCTGAAACGCTCTCACTGTTTCATTATGATGAGGCTATGGGCTAAACGTAACCAAGCATATCAAATATCCTGAAAGCGCGTAATAAATAAATCATTTTATGCATTCCCATTAGTGGTGGGATGTGTGCGCTCCTCTGTAAACCGTCTAGTGGCCGTACTAGCAAAACAAAAAAGGCTGTGATGCCCACCCTCTCTCTCTCTTTTCCCCCCTTCTCTCTATCGCTCTTTATCTGCCAAGCTCTCTCCCGTTTGTTTCTCTCCGACTTCGAGACACAACAGCGCGTTTATTCCCATCCTCTTGAATCACAAATGTTTTATCAGTTCACGGTTTCAAGCTGTTGGTTTCCATGCTGTGGTCACGGTCAATGTACACTCCTCTCTTTGTCTGTCTAATTTGTCACACCCGCATGAATTGTTAGGCGGGGCCGATAACTCTGCTGCAGTCATGATGCTGTACTGAGGAAAAGCAGCCGTGTTCTCCTCAGTGCTGCACTTGGTCAAATGTAAGTGTTTTTGAGGACGAGATGCATGAGGAGAAGGGTTTTAGGTACCTCAAAATAAATCAGAATTTGAATTCATATTTGGATTCCGTGGAATAGGATTTGCATTGTATTTGATTTTTGGGTTAACCGAGCATTCAAAGCAATATTACTGCCTGAACTGATCATATATATTTCTTGATCAATCTTTGTATACCAAAAAATATTTCAAAACTCTTTTGAATGACGCATCTTTTCAGGTTTGATTGCACTGGTGTATTATCAGTGTCTCTGCCAATGTTGTGCAGTATAAAATCTGTCATTTGACGCTACATTATGAATGTAATGGATGTTCAAATTGGCAGACGATCTGTAAAATGTACAGATGGGAAGAACAACAAGAATTGTAGTGTGCCCATCATAATAGCTGGGAGGATCAAATAAGGGTGCATTTGGGAGTGAGATCATGCATGCACAAACTGCTTAGTGCAAGAAGCCTGTTTAGAATACCAACTACACTTACTTCTCCAAGATTTTAATATTGAACAACCCTCACACATGTGAAATTATTAATTCATTCACACCACTTTGCTGTAAAACATTATCTTTATGCTCACATAGCGGCTCCTTTCAACGATCCTGATAATATAATTTAGGGTCATGCAAGACAATATTAACATATCCCTTGAATTTAACTCACCTTAACCTCGAGCAGATTTGATTTAAATGCATGCATTAAATCTCAGACTTAGAGACATTCCCAGGTGGCTCTCACATTTCACACCTGCATCCTGGTGCAGGAATTTGAATGGTTTCATTGTTTAGCTATGTATATTGCCTCTCTGTAGGAAAAATATACATATATATATATATATATATATATATATATATATATATATATATATATATATTAGTGCTGTCAGTTTAACGCGTTATTAACGGCGTTAACGCAAACCAATTTTAACGGCGTTAATTTTTTTATCGCGCGATTAACGCTCTTTTGGTTTGGCAAACATTGTCGTTTTTTCACCTGCTGTCTAGCAACAACTAGTCACTTAAGAAAAACTCCAAAACCATACCGGATCTAGCTACACCGGAAACAAAACAACAAGCACGCCGCACAAAAACTCCTTAAAAGTGTGTGTGTGTTTGTGTGTCACTCTGTTTGAGCCTGGTACTAGAGTTCAATGTTGTCATTAGCTGTTACCTCTTTCCGACCAATCGCAGTTCAAGGACCACCTGGGCTGTACCACTTCGGAAGGGGGCGCTCAGTTACTCCCCTCTGGACAAAATTGACTTGGTTGCGACGTTGACAGTTTTTGAGTGTTACGGCTGTTGAGTGAGTGAGAGGTTGTGGGCGCACAGCTCAGGCTGTCGGACGGCGCTGCAAGAAACTTTTATAAACGCAATATTGTTATCCCGCAGTAATCAGCCCCATAGCCCCGAAACGTTAACGGCCCACCCCAGCTCTCCCGATTACCACTCCGCCGCCGTGTGTGTGTGTAGGTGTTATTCGATAGCCTGGTAATGTGTATAGGCCTTCGTACGGTAGGAATATTCATGCTGGTTTAAATAATAAATGTTATAGTATTTCCCACCTTTAATGAGCAAGAGTTTTGTTCGAAAGTTCAGTGATTGAAACAAATAAAAGCCTGGGCTATTGAAGTTTTACGGTAGGCCTACCACTGTCATGCACCTCCCTGATGTCAAGTGGACCGGGTTGAATTCACTGCGGGTCTCTTCTTATATCCATCTTACCAAATATATTTTATTACTGTCCTTCTCAACACTCTGATCTCATTAAAAGGCTAGCAGCACGAAATCAAGGGATATTTAGTATATAAAGAAAAGTGCAATTAATCGCGATTAATCGCGAGTTAACTATGACATTGATGCGATTAATCGCGATTAAATATTTTAATCGCTTGACAGCACTAATATATATATATATATATATATATACATCATTCACATCATTTGAGCCAACTGGGTAAGGAAATGCATCATACATTTGATGTATTTATATATTTTTCTTTTTTCTTGTAAAATTATTAGGTTATACAAAAAAAAGATACTAAGTAGACACCCCTTGTAAGGATATTGAATTTTTTTTTAACGTGAACGTGATAGAAAAGATGTCTCTGAATTTGCTCATGTTATCTCATCAAGCAAGATGTTCTTAAGCCTGGGGCCCCCAAACTGCAAAAGCTTGAACAACCATAATTTTCAAGCCCAGACTTGGCAAAGTCAAGAAGGGCCCAGCCTGTGGATATCAGCCTGGCTACAGGGTCGTAGGGGGTCGGCATATGGAAATTTGTATTAGACCCGTCGGCGTTTGAAACAGTGATCAGTATTTCTTTAGTTATATAAATATAATTTATAAAGTTCATGGTTCAAAGTAACTCTGAAGTTCATCAAATTGCATTACCTTTGAGGAATAGTATAGGACCCATGTTGCGCTCTACACTGGGCTATAATTTGCAGATGACAGTGTTATGTTTAGTTTTCTCACGTAGGAGGATGATGGAGTACCCAGACATAATTGGAAAGTATATCTGAGTTACAGCTGCATGAGTGCATATGACAAACATTACCATTTGAATTGTACATCTAAAAAGCCACAAAGTGGAAGGATGTACATTTATATCAAAGAAGGCCTAAAATAGAACCTTGGGGTACAACATAGGTAAATCTCAGTCGTGAATAAAAAGTAGTTACTGTAGAATATTTTTATTATGTAGAAAATAATACCTTGAAAAGGAAAAGGAAGACGTAAGATCGAAAGAAATCAAACACTTAAAATAAAGAAAAGGAAATGAAGGAATTGTGCTTTTACAGCTTAGTTAGTCTGTAGGAGGAATGCAGTCGCTGTTATATTAAGTACTTAAATGAAGAGTGCATAAAATGTTGGGGACATGGATTTTTCTCTTAAGTCTTGTTCAGAAATAAGGGTGAAGAACAGATGGTTACGTGTTTACATGCAAGAAAAGGGCTGATGAGCCTTTCACCTTAAAGTGCTGAGCTACGCTGGTCGACTTCTTTAAGAAGAAAACACTAAACTTTCTTATTTTACTGCCTTCTGATGCAGTTCTTGTTTGCGGATCTCAAGAACACATGTTACCTGATCCTTTACCAATGGTAAGGTTATGAAGACCTGCTCCTCTGTGGTAAGATGTGTGGGTTTGAGGCAGTTGAAATACGAAATCCGAGCAGCCTGTCAAAGAGACAGAAAAACAGCTTTTTCTTTGTAGTGTCTCTATTCCGTCTTAACTAAAGGATATACAATCAAGTGTATAACCCTTCTTATGTCATACACTTGATTAAAACTTGGAAGATTGTTCGTAAACTCAGTTACCAACGAGTGGGAGAGCAGACAGGGATGTTAAAATCCCCATGAAGATCATTTTCGATGAAATGAGGCACTCAACTTCTATATAAAAAAACTTTTTTTTTGCTTGGGTGGTCAGTAGAATATAATGAGAATCACTGGGTGGTTAGGATTTTGCATAAAAGCAACTTCTTTGAACATCTTCAAAGAAGTAGCTGTCTTTTAGAATCTAAGTTAGAAGTGCTGTTAAATAGCATGGGGGTGACTTCTACTAAGAGCTAGGTTTTCGCACAAGGCCATGTTTGTCTTATAATATAAATAACGAAGAGGCCTATTCATTCTTCTCTTTTCAATGTTTACAGGCATGACAGAGTAGCAGTAGCAGCAAAGTAAGATAAGTGGTAGATGAGGAAATAACAATAGATAAAGATAATGATGAAAATCATTACAAACACAATTTCGGGAACAAAGAGAGAAAGGCGTTGCAAGTCCATTCTTGTTATGCATTACTATAAATGTCTACATACCTATAAACACCATTTCCCAATTTCACACTTAAGAGTAGAGCAATATTAATTGAATACAACACAAGCAAACTATTTCAAGATTCATCTTATGTTCATGGTTCATCATTATAATCATCGTCATTAATAATAATAATAATAATATTGCACATTTTCTTAGTTGGCTAGGCACTTTCTTACCCCTGTGCTTGCAACAGTCAAAAGACACTCCATTTTATGAGAAAATATTTTAATGAACTTTGCTATTGTCTGATCTCAATTTAGTTAAGATTGTGACAATTCCCCCAGCTCACATCACCTATAATGGTGCAGAAGATGCACCCAAACCCCCTTCATGCCTCATGTCTGGATTCTGCTATACAGAATGCAGTATGGCTCAGCTCTTAAGCCATCAGCCAGCTGAGCTGTTTACAGTGTTTGAGATACAATTTTGAGTTGAGAATGCATTAAGTAACTATAACTTCTAAAGTGAAAGAAATGTGACGTAAATAAATATGTACACACCATTAATCTAGGTAGATTATGTTAGGTTGTTTGAATACAAAAAGCTATAAAGAAAAGACTTAATGGTAATTGGACAGGGAAAATAAAATCACAGCAGTGGAAAAACAGACAGAAAGACAGAGAGACAAAGGAAACATAACAGGCACAGCGTTTCAAATAAAACCTTCTTCTTACATTGCAAACCCAACAATCTGATGGTGCCTTTGTCTTCTTAAAAACAGGTAATCACCAAATCTGACCACGGGCAAAGCCAACGTGCTCCAGGCTGGTGTGCTTATTTTAAGGACATTTCGGGGGAAAATGGCAACCCATCAGACACGCCAGTCCCTTGTGTGTATCATACTGTGGTGATTTGGACAATATCCATGCAGGTGTTGAATGGAGAGGAGCGTGCACAGGTATTTGTCAACCCTGGCAGGGCTGAGGGAAACCAGAGTGGCACGTGCAGTGCGTTGCCATGGTTTCCACAGTAGAGCTGTACCTTATCCTTAACAACTCGCTCTAAGTGTAGTGAATCTCTCTCCACTAGACTCCAGCCATCACTGAAATCGTTAACTGAGCGCGCTGACGGGTGAAATACTAGGACGGGTACAACAGGAGCTTTTTATGTTGTGACGCATCGTGTGTTTGTGTGTGTGTGTGCGCGCGTGTGTGTGTGTGTGTGTGTGTGTGTGTTTATGGGTTTGCTTTGTTTATATATCTCAGTTTTTTATCAAAACACATGATCATCAGCTCCCTCATGTTACTGATTGTTTGAAATGCTAACAATTCTCTTTGTAAAATGTTTGTGTAAGAGAACCATACTTGGACATGACATATGTAAGTAGGTTTGGATTCTAAGAAAATTCCAGATCATCTCATGGGTGAATACAATGACACACTTGTGTACAAAATGGGGCCCTCAATATGCTGCCCATTGAGCACATGTCCCCCGATGCCCAAAGACACTTGGAACCAGGGGGCAGACTGGCCATCTGGTCATCCTCCTAGAACATACCAGACAGGCTGACCCATCTAGGAAAAAAACTAAACACATTTGTGATATGTCACATCATGTCGGAATGTCCGTATGGCCCGGCATGTTTGTCCTTACAGAAGATGTCCAAAAAGAGCTGCCTGTTTAACGGCTTGTTTAACATAACAAAACTGGAAGGTACGATATGAAAAACGTGAATGACACAAGAAATTTAGTATCAAGGGATGAGTGAAAGCGTATGCAGCGTGACTTAGTACGCTAAGCAGTTGCAGGTCATTATTCTTCTGTACTGCACTTTGAATGATAGCTTACCTTTTTTAATCTTACCCCCCCCCCCCCCCCCGAAACACCACAAACACACACACACACACACATACACACACACACACACACACACACACACACACACCGAGCACGCACGCACACACACACACACACACACACTCACACACACACGTTCATATGCACAGTCACGCACACTCATACTAATCCTGTGACTTTGGGGTCTGTCGCAGGGGTCCGCTCTGCTCAATCCAATACTCACGCAGCTCTTGAAAGTAAATACTTTTACTCTAAGCACAAAATCAATTAAAGACTATAATATTTCATAATGATTCTTTCCATTTCCCCTTGGATCATTTTGCACTATTTTGTGCAACCGTGCAGTTGGAATGAGGGTGTGGGAGGTGGTAGTGGAATGATTGCCTGGCTGGCCAATGCATCAGCTTTTTATTGTGATGATACAATTGATAAATGTGCAAGGGCACCAATTTATTCAGACAAAAAAAAAAAACACTTGCAAAAGTCTTTTAATTCCATATTATCAAGCATATTGAATGCATGCAGTTATGAAGCCATTTTGCAATCCAATCCAAATTGGATTTGACCTAATGTCATTCAATATACCTCTCCTTATATAACTCTGCTGCCGGTCTCCAGAGCGAAAAAACACAAGGGACAACATCACTGTGCTTCTGGGATGGGATTCAAATGCTTGGTGTGCACCAAACATCTTTGTTTTGTATTTAAATTGTCCAATTGTTGCAGGTTTTATAAATAAAACTAGAACTGGATAGGTTTCATGTGGTTAATACATTAATTAAACATGTACTGAAGAGGTTTCAATACTATAAGTGATTTGGTTGTCACTTGTAAATGCTTTTTAAGGAAAAAACACTTTTTCCAAAAGCCCCCAGAGACAATTACTATCTCCTTACTACTAACCATCTAGCCAGAATGAGTCCCTATATCATTCAAATGACTCACAGAGTATAGATCCAAGGCCATTTGCCAGGATACATTGAGCTCACTTGTTTTTCCAATGTATTTGGTGTGTGTGGCAGCCATCAGCCACTGCGTTGTTTGCTTTAGTGTTAACAGCATCACCAGCACAAATCTAGGCCGGATTCCAACAGTCCGCCTATAGCGATTCTCCTCAAGCTCCCTGCCTGAATCGTGTCAATCGCCATTTTACCTGCTGTGCCACTTGCTGCCGCTGCTAGCCAAGAAGCCTCATCGGCCACCGAGTTGTTCACAATTGAGTGAGAGAGAGAGAGAGACATGGTCATGTGACAGATGTTTTTCTGGGTATCCAACATCATGTCTCTGTATTCCTACTTGCCAAAAGAGCATTGACAATGTGCTTCTCATAATTGGTTGTTGATGTTTTTTCAGGCATCTTGGAAGCGTTTGAATGCGTATTTCTAGCGATGAGTTTGTGATCAGATGGTTCAGATGGTTCTATGTCATTCAAAAAATCATGTTTTTTGAATGACATAGGGACGTTTCTTTATTTGCATCTTCAGGCCAGGTAATAGATGAAGTATAATTGTTATACAACTGTGCTGTCACTCAGGTTGTTCTTCAGATAGGGACATAATTGCATGCTTGGATGTGCTCTCAGCAAATCAGGTTTCTTTTTTTTCTCCCATAGTAGCTGTAGAAAATAATGGTTGAGATTACGCCATTGTTTTTCTTTTTCAACCCTTTATTTTATTGGATCATGTGTATGGAGGAACAGCGTACAAAGGCTGTATAGAATCGCACAATGGTAGTTCTCTCGTGAGGCATTGTGGCATTCAAATTAATGACCAGTATGGCTACATGGCATCTACCTTGAATACAAGGCGATAACATGATATGTACATTCATCTAACATACAGTCCACATACTGCCACAACACAACACAATGTAACTGTTGACATCATCATTAGGGAGTTTCAGGCTTAGGGAGTTTCACGCTTTCACACTGTTAAAATAAATATATATAAATATGTGCAAACGCAGAGTGCCTTTCATACATTTGAATGACAAACAACAAATCAAAACAAAGCCTGGTATAATATTTATATATATCTGTGTTTCTGGGTTAATCTTCACAATTATTATTATTAACCATAAATCACCCTAAGTTAATGCTGTTCTAAGCACTATTATATAGCATTAGCACAGGGGTGAGGGTTAAGGTTAGTGTTAAGGTTATTGTTAGGTTAACCCTAGTTAACCCTAACCTTATTAAATAATGTATAAATTAATATTCAACATGACCACCATAACCTAGTTAACATGTTAACATGGACATTACTAGTAAATTATTACCAGACCATTAGATAACAGTAAATTAACTGTTAGTTAATGCTTATTACTGCATTTACTAATGTTAACTAATGGTTAATTAATAAACACTTATTGCAAGTTGGAACTTGGAACTGCATAAACCACAATCTTCTGTTTTACTGTCGATCAAGAAAGACTATAGGGAATAAAAGTCGCCATTAAGTGTGTGATTTTTGCTACTGCGTCTCCATGGCGACCAAGTGGTGGTTTGTGCTTACAGTACCGCGGTTGACCACTAAGCTGCTGAATAAACAAAGTGAAAGTGTCTTCTCTTAAACTATCTTAGCTAATGGGCTCAATATGAAGTCATTTGTCTCATCGAATTGAAGCTACATTTAAAACATCTTTAGTAACTTATTCTAACCCCAGTTCTGGAGAGCAATCGGCCTCATAAAATTACTGTAGCCTGATCCATCAAAAAATTACTGTTACTACTGTTATTTGCATATTGGGCTATACTTCATTCGGGGAAAACCGTTGGTTTAGCTGACATGGTGAAGATGAATCCAAACATTAAGAGCCTCCCCTAAGACATTTTATTAAGTGATTTTATTTCTGCTACCGACACCTGTCCTTGGGGCTCGACACAACCTACTTTCCAGACTCAACACCAACACAGAATAAAAGAGACAGCCATCTTTCATTATTCAAATGAAACATATTCAGGCCTTCACGTTTTCATGACCAAGTCACACCGCAGCCAACGGTCGCCCATGGTAACAGCGGCCGCCAGTCATAATTCAGTCCTTTGACGTTACACCAGAGGGAAGTTTGAATATCTCAATTTAGCACTCTTATTGTTCAAAGATGCTATGACAAATGCTTGTATATTACCTTAAATATCCCTGGAAAGACACTGGTTGAAAATAGATTATTGGTAAGAAAAAAAACAATGAATAAATTAAAATACATCATTAATCCGGCGCTGTGCTGTGTATCTTTGAGGAGACTGCTTGGGGGCAGAATATATTACCGCACATTGATTTTTCTCCTCTCTGTGGTGCTATGAGTACTTAAGTGCTAACTTCAAAATAGTACACTTAGTGCACTGGTACCTGGTAGAATGTATGCAAATAAATCGAATGAGAGACCTTCTGTCTGTTTGTGTCAGTTGTATTATTAAAGCAATATTTTAGATGATTCAATGTCTGTCAATGCTTCAGTCTATGGGTTTATTTTTGCAGCAGTGATGCAATGCAACTTTAAATGTTTACCCTGCAGTATGTATATTGCTTGTGTTTTGTTATATATTTGAAAGATGGAAAATTGATTACATTATAACAAAATATTTATATTTGTGTTCTACATTGGGCAAAATAATAATGAAATCAGAAGACATCTGGAGCCCCTCAAATGCCTACAATACTTTCCTTTTCTTTTGCAGTACATTACAATCACATCAATATGGTCCGTGATGCCATAATTGGCGTGATTTCCCAGCACAGATGGCTCATGATCAATGGCTTGCTAAATGGTACTTCCCCACAGCCCACAAGTTTATTCAACTGTATAGGGCTGTGTTCCTAATCTGTTTCCCCCATTTTTTCCTGCCTTCCTATTGCTCGTTCACTATACCTCAGAGGAGACCAGCCGTATCAGTTGGTTGACAGCGAGAGCAACAGAGCAGTGTGGAATTGAGACGGCAGAGCTGCTTCATCATTAAAGGTGACGTTTACTGTTGATGATCTGGGCTGACCACAACCTTCAAACTTCCATTATGGGCGCATGTGTCTAATGATTTCGATTAGCCGTTGATACTGTTGGACTATTGGAACACTCCCATTGTGGAGGGAAAATAAATGTCATTCCACTGTTCATTCATATTGGATAAAGTATTCGGACAAAGTAGTCAAATTGGTAAAGTATGGGGCTGGGGGAGGTTTATAGTAATCAAGCCCTGTCCAAAGCTAGGACAGTTTTGACAGTTGAAAAACACTCTTCTTCACAACTTTCTTATATAATGGTTGGTTATTAGCGCTCTCACCTCTTCCATTGTTCTCTTGACAGCCTGCGAGCTAAGGCAGAGGCAGTGGAAGCGCTCTGTGAGTTAGCGGAAGGGTCTTCACAACGCAACGCCTTGATGAGTTCATTCTGAACAGAGTCATTCTGCGACCCGATGGGTTCAAATGTTAATGCGTGCATTGAGATGCCTTCATGGAATCCCAGCAAACTGCTAAAATGATGTGTCATGAGAACAGTGATTGCCCATTCTGGGGAAAATATATATTTGAGAATGTCTTGAGCAAGTATGACGATCAATGCATTATTCATCCAGCTTTGACACTTAAGGGGGCAGGGTGAGGAGAAGGGGATGGGTGGGGAGAGGGGGGGTGTAAATGTGAAAATGGGCAAAAGATGATAAAGTAAATCAAACAGTGTTATCTTTAAATATGGGGTACTCTGATGCATACAGGGCGGGATTGTGTTTTCTTTCTTTGTACAAATCATTTTTACGCCGTAATCAGATGTCCCTTTGTGTCTCTGAGACAGAGTAGATTGGAAAAAAAAATAAACATCTAAGACAAGTAATGAACAGAATGGGGATTTGGAAATAACAAGAGTCTAACAGGAAATGGGAAATGTCAGAAAATGGGAAGAAATTGCTTTTTCATGCCAATGTATTTATATATATAGACATATATATATATAGACATATATATCTGAGCAATTTAGATGGTTAATACAGCTGTTCCAGGCTTAGCAAAAACAACAAGCTATTACACTCTCTTGCAGCAGTCTAATAACAATATAGGCTACAACAAGCCCCTTCTTCTGGACTATAAAGCTGGTGTACGAGTTAGGTCTATTTGGCAAAGAGGTATTCACATTCATAATTACCGTACATAAAAGGGGAAACCAGAATGACAGTAAATGCACCTTGAAATAATTGCTTCTCATTACCCTCTCATTGTATAATGACATTTTAGGGCAAGGCTATTGATAATTGGTTTCTATTCCGTTTCATTTTATTTTCTCAAAGCTTTTTGCCTGATTAAACCATCATGCACGACTTTAATACATTTAAATGTATACCTCAGATGCAATATATAATTCACACTTACACATTTAGACTTTGTATGCAAGGTATTTAAATGGTTTATTCCAGATTCAAGATAATGTCTGACCACACTTATTTTAATTCTCACACCTCATTTTATTTTTTTATTAGAAGACACAGAATCTAGAAGACTGACTGGAAAGAGAATACTTGAAATTAAAACATGAAAGAAAGGCTTAAATTTAACAAAAAAAATGTATTTGCCATTGCCATTTTTAAGCAGACAAATGCTAGACATGTGAATCACAAGCAAACAAAAGTAAATCCAATCCAGCCTGCAGGATATAACACTATTTAATTTCAGTCTCTCACCATTTGGACAATAACATTATTTAATGACTTGACAGTCTCTGTGTATTTCAATAATCCTTCCCCTCAATAGATCACATTCATATTCAAAGAAGAGCTTCCCCATTACTATTCCCCCCATACTATTCACTATAATATTACATTATAAAAAAGCTAATTGTACGTTTGTTCTTACCTTTGAATCTGTGCGCTGGCTCTAAATTGCAACGCTTGGGTACTTTATTAGAAGCCAGCAGTTTCCTAACAACTGATACATTTTCAAAGCTAGAGTTTGGAAAAACAGGTTTATTAATTTATGCCGGAACCTGCATTGATCTCATTCTTTTCAATGGAGCCATCAGTTTCGTCCAAAAATATTGAGTAACTAAGTGACTAACCAACCATGTTTTTTTCTTACCTTATCCACAAGCTGTGGATGTTATAGATTTACCATAAGTTCATTGAGGAATTCTTTCACGTACCAACTGTGTGCAACTTTATTATTGGTGAACGAAATGAAATGCACTTGGTCTTATTCAAAACGATGGTGTGCAACCATTGCTTCCCTTACAACAGTGCACACATTAATGCTATGCAACGTAAATAAAATAT
The DNA here is from genome assembly GCF_949987615.1 of Pollachius pollachius. Classification (NCBI taxonomy): domain Eukaryota; kingdom Metazoa; phylum Chordata; class Actinopteri; order Gadiformes; family Gadidae; genus Pollachius; species Pollachius pollachius. The sequence continues at coordinate 15,593,949 of NC_136944.1, forward strand.
GGAATGCATTATTTCCCATGTGCACCTGAACATTCACGGATTCTCACTGCAGCATTTGTTTTCATTCGACTTTTGGTATATAGTATTAATTAAAAAACCCACCATGGCATTTCTGGCCAATGCATGTTCGACTTTTCAAGGTTCTCAACCAGTTCTGTTACAGTAAACAATACAATAAAATAAGCAACAACAGAAACAACATAGCTCAGGCCAACGTTACATTAGAAAATGCAATCATTCATAAAAACGACATAATGTAACCAGGTGTACAAGTCACTTGAAACCTGTTGCTTATGCTCAGATTTAATAGCGCTTTTAACCAGGAAGTAAGCGGTCATAAATTAAGAACCGCTGGGGCCTTTGCCTGCTCCTACACTTCTCTGGCTGACCCTCCAGGGGTCCCTCCACAGCTGGCAGATTGCCCCCATTGATCCGAGATGAGCGGAGCGGAACTGCCGGCCCGCCTGGACACCGGCACGCTGCGGAGACCCTGCGATCGGGGTTGTGGAGGCGGGGGCGGGGGCTGCTGATGGTAATGCATTCCAGGTTGTGAGGCCGCAACCGGAGCCAGGTGGCGGTGCACCGGAGCCACTGTGGCGGTGCACCTGGCACAACCTAAAAATCAACAACAAGAGAACTCGCATTTCTCTGTGACTTTAGACGCACGCTGTAAACTCCAGGAAAAGAAACTTGTCTTTGAGGAGACATGGATTCACTTGTTGAGCTTCTTCCATTGTTTTGATTCATCTGACGTGTCACCCTGTGACCTGTGACCTCTGTGATTGGTTGTGCATAAACCTACGCATGACAACAATTAACAACCGCAAGAACCAATGAAAAGGAAAAATGGAAAGCACAATGCATTTAATGTGCAATTACTTCCTTACGTGTTTCTTTTTATTCAGTGTTTAGTGAGGTTGAAAGAAAGGCAAGTCATGGGTCAAAGCTCAGGAACTCAAAGTTCTGCCCCAGAATATATACAACCTCCAGCAAGCATCTATCAGGATCGCTGGCAACCTGTCTTTCACAATTTGAAACATCCTCCTGAGCTAGAAACAGCAGGGTTTATCGGGCAACAACACAGAAGGATTTTTAGAAGAAACTCAGTTTATTAGAAGAGAAACCGGAGTCTATTTCCCCTACCCACTTAATCGGAAGTAAAACAATGAACAGCATAAGTTTCCATTGCTTACACGCTGTAAATTGATTGAACCACTGCCGGGGCCCTGAGGAAGGCGGTTGTTCAGCTTACACACAGGATATGCAATCTCTAAATGTATTTATCTTCTGTAGAGTCAATGGCTTCTCTTACCCCGGAACCATCATTTTGGGATTCCACCAGGATGAATCTTTATGTGGGTGAAACTAGTGGGCATTATGTTTGTTTGTTTCCATCCCACCAATTCCCACAAAACTAGGTGAGAGAGCCAGCTTTTAGCCAATGAGTCATCATGAAACATATTTAAGCACTGCGGGGACAACTAGAGGCCGAATTGGTTTGTTTTTGGATATCTAAATGTTTGAATGTCTGAATAAGAAATGTTAGTTTTGATTTCTTTCCAGTTCTCGGTGTATCTGATGACTTCTCAAGGAGATCTTCTAACCATCGCAGCATTGCGATGGTTATATGATCTATAGTTGATTCCAATGTCTGACTTGCTCCATGTGCGGTTTCACATACTCGGATTGATGCGGAGGCTTTTTACCCATAACAACTAGCACGTGTTTGCATCGATCATGCATTATTTATTTATGGGTGTGGATCAGCACGGAATATTATTCTGTGCAATACGTGGTCAATATTTCAATTCTCTGTTATTCCCCTTTGGTTAGTTTAAACATGGGTTGGTTCTGCTGCTTCCCTGTTGTGGGTCCAACTGTAAGTGAGGCCGGTTTTGATTGTTGTTTGATGCACCAGCACAATTACCTTGTCAACAGAGGTTTTTTACTTTACAAAATTAATTCTAAGCAGAGGTTTTCATTTAATTCAAACTATTTATACTTTTTAACTTTTCTAGACCTGTTATTGCCAGTTTGCTGGCAATCATTTCATTTCAGACATTAAAAGGAGTTTTACTTTTTTCATAATTATGAAGACACATTATTTTTTTCTAAAGATAATATTGCCAGTTATAAGACCAACTTTTACAAAATACATGCAGCCTACTGTCATTTCAAGGTTTTATTTTAGGGAAGGCATTCCCATTCTCAAACCTCATATTGTACACATTTTCTTCAATGACAAAGCAATTTATACAAGTAATGGTTCCTGTAAATTAGCTAATTAAAAAAGCCTTAAAAAACACATCGTTCAATGGAGTGCATTAGGGAGCTCTTTCAGCCAAGCTGAAATCAAAGCCCTGGTCGGCTCAGTCTCCATTCAATGCAAACCCTAGAATACCATCCTTACGTCACCCAGCAAAAACAGGTCTATAAATACTTCCATATATTTATAACATTTAATGACCAGCATTCGCTTTGTTATATGTGCACGCTAGGCCACACCAGTGCACAAGTTTGAGGAGGTAGCATTATAACAATAATGCTGGTGGAATGGTTTTAAACCAGTGTACGCTTGCTTGAGTCAAGTTCAGAAATGGCCTTTTGTAATGTGCAATCTAGCTTCACTACGTTAAGGAATCATGCAGTACTGCTTTCAAGAGAGCTTTAGCTACATATAGGCGGAATAGTTTTACATACGAATTGATCTTCAAAAACATCCCTGCCATTGCTTCGATGCAATGTGTATCCAATCTTTTTCATAATGGGACTATTTGTAAAAAATAAATGCGTTCTATTCCGATAACCTAGTTTGTTATATTTTGAACTTCCAAACAGAAGGCCCCCATGTTGTGGCTTAGCTTTCCTCTGCACTATTAGCACACGCCCACCTCAAACTTTTCAGTATTTGGAGAAGGCTGTCAGACAGATGGCATATGGATCTTTATCTCATGAATTCACCGGTTATTTCAGGAATCCTAATGTGTGAATGTCTATTCACAGACTATGACCTGTAACGATATCAGCTGATCATTTGGATTCGGCTGTTTGCTCTTTTGATTCTTTGAAGACAGGCACTTTGACTTAACATTGGTGCATCCTGGGTAACAACACAAAAAAAATGTGAGTACGAAGGGGTACAGTTCACTAAACCCAAAGAGATAGTCGTACGGGTCAGGTTGTGCTGTATAATGTATCTGCAGTAGTACATCTATTGGGTAATCTATCTCATGTTGACCCAACCTGTATTATTTCCAAGCTACTGGACAGGAACTCTTTATCACAGGGTCCTCAGCAGAGGTTTTCACATAGGCCGTAAGGCACATGCCCTGGGCCCCATCTGTTACGAAAGTGCCTTTGTTGGGTGTCCCACTTGTGTTTACATCCGAGTGAGCAGAACTGTGCCATTCCACGCCTGTTCTATTCGATGTGCTCTGTGATGCAGCAGAGAGGTAAACATAGTTAGTCACAGGCTAACTTTGGAAACCCCATGACATATTTTCTGGAACCGAATTGGTGGCGGAAGAGGCGGGCATCCCTATGGACAGACGCATGGTGCTCCAGCAGACTGAGGCTTCTTCAACCAGTGAGTTCACTCATAGCACTTTAGCAGATGCTTTTATCCAAAGGACCTTAGAGTGAATATAGATACATTTCATTGAGGAGCAGGGCCAGGGATAGGGATGTGGCTCATGGGTGCTCACAGTTTGGTTACAGACATTGGGGAATTCAACCCAGAATCCCTTTTTGTCTGGGAGTCGAACACCGTGGCCGATGCACGGCCTGACGTCTGTACGGGTTTGCTGCACTTCGTAATTACAGAGGCTTTGAGGGCTTTACTCCTTTCTTTCACTCACAAACAAATGCTTTCCATCTTTTATTTTCTGTCAGCATATGACATAAACTGCTGTCTTCATCAGGACAGCGTATCGTCCCTTTTGTTATTAGTAGAGTGAAAAATCGCTAAAAAGTCTTATGGATGATATCCTGGGAAACCCTTTGAGGCCGTAACTGTGATAAAAGACTCCACGGATAAACTTGACATTTAATCCATCGCTGGCCGGCTGATTGTTTTCGTACATGTTTTTTTTGCTTCCGTTTTTCTTTTCTTTAGTCGCGATTACAACCGTCGTTGCACGCCGTCTCAGTCTAGTGGGTCGGCGGGGGTCACGCTGCAACCTTAAGCCCTAGCATCTCCACACTGCAAACACATACACACATACACACACACACACACACACACACAAACACAGAAGCACACACAAACTGGCACGAGACGGCGAAGTGGATGTGATGCTGGATGGCTGTGTGGAAGAAGCGCTCTGTTGGCGGGTTCGGGCAGTGTGGGGAGGGACTGGCAGGATCACAGCCCAATCTGCTGCTGGCCGGGGTCCTAGTGGCAGTCTAATATTGTTGTCAGGGCTTAGTTTAGTCAGAACATCGCTGGGCTTGTGGGGGTATCTCTCTGGCAGCGATCATCTGCTGGGAAAATGTTAATTATAGCTGCCTGCAGCGACACCTGCCCCCGTGTTAATGGTCACTTAGACTGGTTTTGTTTTTTCGCTGTCGCTGTTGTTTTGTGTTGTGGAGTTGGTTTTAAATGGAGGTGTATCCACGCACAAGAACAATCCATCGTGTATGTAGATAAAGAGACTTGAGCATGCCTTGAACACGAGTCAGCTGAAAAAACATCCTTACTGAAAACTGAGTGGATAGATGTTGCGATGCAGTTTTTTATTTAACTCATTGCTTCAATGGCAGACAAAGCAATGTCTCAAATGGATAAAAGGCTTACATGTGAACTTTACTGAAATCATTTATTTCTAGTTAAATTGATTGGATTGTTTCCAATTGCCGTATTGTTACAGAAAATGCCAATATTTTTTTTTATTCTTTCAAAAATGGAAAAGATAATCCCATCCGAGCCTTTTCTGATAAATGTCACAGGTGGTTCCTTATCAGAATAATATTTCAAAGAGCAATTAACTTGACTTGTTTATTACAAGATTTATGCCGACGTGCAGTGTGTTTAAATAACGTCTATACACAGAGCTTCAAATAATATTCTTCCATACGTATGTATGTGCTATTCTGACTTCAGTCAGACCATATTTGTTTTGACTGATTTCACCCACCACAGCCATTAAAGCCATGAAGTCATATTATGTTGAACCTGTATAGAATTTAGTTTTTTTCCTTTTGGTGGACATTTTTCTGCAAGATGTCTCTTTTCAGCTTATTTTGCCCTCACCTATGCACTATTTCCCAAGCTTGGTTAGCATTGAAGAGCTTGTGAATGAACACAAGAGGGCCAATAGTACGAAAGCAACCAGGGTGGCAACATAATGATTTTAGAGGGTCCCAGACACTTTCCTAGCATCTCAGAGAAAATCGGTGAGATCGTGGTCCAAGGGAGGGGAAGAGATGTCTCCTCACCTTGTTGCTCAAAAACCCAGAGAGGTAAGAAAAATTTAGCTCTCAAAAACCAAACCAAACATGCTTAAGAAACAGGTAGCGCTAGGGCTGCTAGGGATCACATGCAGAGGTCCAGCTCTTTCGATCCATCGCTCCTCACCAAAGTTGTCTATTAAACGTGGTACTTTCTCTCCTCTTCCCTCATGAAAGGGGGTTGTGCATCCCCATTATATCCATACACGCTGTATATTCATCATGCTCTGCCGTTTAACAACCTGTTGTCAGTCGGGGCCGAAAGACCCGCAAATCCCGCTAATGGGAGGAACGGGGAAAAGATTAGACCTGCGGCAGGCAATTAAGACGCCAGTGTGAGGCATTCAGCTCAGGACATACCTTGGAATACAACCAAACCTTTTAGGTTTGTATTCCTGCTGACCTAATACGCCCGGGAAACGTGAATCACCACCCAAACGAGATGTGCCGTTACCTCCGTATTTAATTGCGCTTGGCCGTTCCGCCCGCTTCGCTCGGCTACGCCAACGTGCACGTGCATGCAGCTCACCGGCGCTGCCAAGACAGCAGCTGAGAGATCTTTAGTGATTTTGTAATCAAATGGGGTTTCTCCAGCCAAGCGGCATCATGGCCGTGACGGGGCGGGTTCCAGGTGAGGCTGCTCGCCAGAAAAGCTAGGGTTCACACGGAACAACGGAGCACACCCCCTGCTATTCGGGGAAATGTTGCACATTTGGTGTAAGAGCTGCAGGAGAGCGTTGGGGATGTCTGGTCCACAGCTCAACAGGCATTAGCATTGTAGGGATTGCTGATGGGTCGACTCATGGTAGGAAGCTATGCATCATATTGTTTTGTGTTGTAAAGGATGCTTTGGATAAGAGTGTCAACCAAATCATACAAACCTACCTACACACATACACATGCACACACATGCTACATACGCACACACACACACACATGCATGCACGTATGGATTCACGCACAAACACACACACACGCAAAAACACACAAGCACACACACAAACACGCACACACACACACGCACAAACACAGCTCTCAGGGAATGAAATAGCATCGCTTGACACATACTAGGCAACAGCGCAAATGTTCAATTTCAGAGACCAATCAAAAAAGCGTTGACAGTGGGGCCGCTGTGAACCGGCAGCTGCTAAGAGCAGCCACTCGTGGTTCCACGCTAACCAGCGGCCGCGGGCTGCGTGGCTCCTCCTCCACTCAACCCCCTTCCCACCCGACGCGGAGGAGCTCCTCTGGTGTGAAGTTAATGCACAGGGAAATATGTCATAGTCACACAACTCCTCCCCCCACCTCAGCTGTCCCCTCCGTACCTGGCCTTATCTCGTGGGCATCAACAACAAGACGTAGAGACAAGCAACTCTGATAAATATTATAGGCAGTGACACCGCATGCCCTGGCTGGAGATTGTTGTTGAGGAGAGAAATGTGTTGTGTACGAAAAACATATATATTCAGTGAACAGCGTCCCGCCTATGCAAAGGTGCAGTCAGTGTCAAATAAAAATCTGTCAGTCAGAATAAACAATGTGTGTTTATGTGTGTGTGTGTGTGTGTGTGTGGGGGGGGGTGGGGGGGGGGGGGTCCAGCTTTCAATGAAAGGTAATTGGAAACACCTGTGTGTGTACTCTTTCTCTCTGGACACAAAGAAAATACCACATTGTTGTTTACCATTGATAATTTTGACTCTTGCATCCAATTCTTCAACCTTTACCTTTCTGTAAGTATGCATTACTTTGTATTGGTGCAAGGTTTTAGCTCATGTATTTATATTGAAACAAAAGGGAGAAGGTTAAGGTTTCTGGCTGTAACATGTTCCTGTGTGTTAGACCGGGATTAGCTGTGGGATGTACATAAGAGCTCTATTGACATTAGATAGCGTTTTTGGATTTTACATTTTTTCTTACAACAATCACATCAGACTTCAGAAAGAAGTGCTGGAAATGACAGCTGTGCCACCTGACTCATATGCTTGGTTTCTTTTTTCATAGTTGAATTAGCATTTAATTTACATTTTACTCAGAACATATTAAAGGATTTCTTACTAACTAGGTATTTCTTACAAATTCTTACTAACCACGTGGTTAAAAAAAAACAATAACAGGCCAGGCATTTTAGCGCAATACACTGCCTTGCCGTTATCGTATAGGCTATGTCTTCATACTGCATAAACCCTGAACCACGTGGTCGGGGTTAAAGACGCCCGGGTTCTGGGTTCGATCCCCGATGGCGACAGCCTACCTGTAGGCATTCTGGATCGACGTGCTCTGAGCAACGCCTGACGAGTAATGACATGCATCTGCATTCACCGTAAGCTGCTCTTGAATTAAACATCTGCTAAAAGGACTTAATAGTACCCTGATATTCTCAGGGTATCTTTGGAGGCAGTTCCTACCTAACAACTCTGTGACAATTTTATTATAAATTGATGCAGACTTAACACACAGATTTGTTGTGTTAAATCATGCAAAGAAAATACAAAAATCGCTGTCGGTTTTCAAACCCTGAGAGATGTTTCCCTCCATGCATTCTTAATTGGCCCATTTAGATTTGTTCTTCTTTGATATATAGATTGTTTGATAAAATAATACCGGTAAAATGAATAATTGAAATAAACAATTAAACTTCAATAACTTTGCTAAGTGACTCAGGAAAACAATATATATATATACATATACACACCAGTAACTCTTTTCCCATGAATGCTGAAACAGATTTCATGTAGTGATGGTATATTCGATTGACACCACCCGGGCTAGCCTAAAATGATACAAACACTTCCCCGTGTAGTGTTTGCAACACACCGCTCATCCCAGCGATGCCTCACCTTAACAGTGAGTGACAGCCCTGTTCCTCTACCCTCCTCCCTTTCAAACACAACGTCGAACCCAACCTCCCAAATGAACAAAGTGTGAATCACTGAAAATGTCAGCAAAATTCTCACGGCACACAAAATGTGTGATCTCGCAATGTTATTGTTGAAATCGCTCTCTCTTTCTATATATATATATATATATATATATTTCATATTTTTTCGTTAACAATGTGCAGCCAACGCATTTGGCAAGCTAACTTTAACACACAACTGCAGTGTGTGCGTTACCGGCTTGCAAATTGGCTGCTGGTGCATTCAAATAAGTAACCTGGTGCTTCGGAGGGGAGAGGCTAAGAAACTCTCTAATCCCTCATGCAATCAAGCTGCCGACGAGGCTACTTAATGAAGGCTAGGTTATTGATCTCCGTTGTCGGGCTGTGCTTACAATGCGCACCGTGGCTCCAGTCAGGGGGTCAAGGGTGTGACGAGGACAACAGCGAGAGTTCGTAACCAGAAGTATGCTTATAAAATGAAATCACATACAAAGAAAAGGACACAAAAGTAGCAGCTATTCTTTCATTTGCCCGTGAACTTTGACCCATATACGTAGTGTCTCTCTCTCTCTCTCTCTCTCTCTCTCTCTCTCTCTCTCTCTCTATCTCTCTGTCTCTCTCTCTCTCTCACACACACACACACACACACACACACACACACACACACACACACACACACACACACACACAGACACATGCACAGACAAAGCGGTGACAATGAAAGATAATTAAAAACTTTACAGATAGCTCCTCAAACCGCAATCCATGGAGTTATTATTTCAATTGCTATGCACAACTTGATCTCCAAGGTCTGACGTCTTTCTTGAATGAGCGGCTTGGAAGAAAAGAGAATTAAAAAAAGCATAGCTCTGGGGGTTAACAAGGAGAGCTCCACACGCCACGCTCCACCACCGACAACGCTTTAGCTATTCCGTCCACGTGTCCGTGCCACGTGTCCGCGCATCCAATCTGCGGGCCGAGGGGCTTGGGAGGGGTGCGGGTGTGTGTGTGCGTGTGTGGGTGGTGGTGCTGGTGGTGGTGGTGGTGTTAGAAGAGGGAGGGGGACGGCGGGGTGAAGGGAGGGAGATGTGCTTGTTGATATGTGTGGATAGAACATCCCACTGGCCACAAGAAATTAAGCATTCATGCTCTGCAGCCTTGTTGTGCAGCGCCGAGGTGACGTGGTGGGAGTACTAAGGAGCTGCTGCTCCGCGTCCCCTCCAAGCACCGGGGGCTTGTTTTGGGAGCTGCTTAACTTTCAGAGGCTCTATCACCGCTAGTGCTGCTTGAAACGGCCACGACTAATATAAAATCAAAATGGACAAAAATAAAATAGAAACCTCAGCCTTCACCGAGGAATAAACGCGGTGTCATAAGATCGGTGTGAGGTCACTCGCGGAACGGCGTCGTAAATTAAGCGACGCTGGTTCGCGGCACGGTCGGGATTGTTGACAGCGTTGGTTCTCGTTGGGAGGTTGTCGAGAACAGGGTTGTGCTTAGAAATTCATCCGCAGATATACAGATCTTGTTGAAGACTTGGGCGTCATGGCCACAGTGGAGAATCTTAAAGTTAAAGTTATGTTTTTGTGTATTTGTGTATATCTGATTTGCTAATTATTTATCTTGTTTTTTATGCGTCTAGTAATAAGGTGGTATTTTTAAGGATTCAGAAAACATCCCTGATCCTTCGAGAAGGAAGTCAAGGAATGACAGTGTGCATGATAAATAAAAGGAAATGAAACAACAACAAAAAATCGGAGAAAATGTATATTGAAAATGATTGGCAAAAACTTGGAGTGGAAGAAATAATCTTAAATTCATTTCACAATATATATTTTTCTTGATAAATCTGAAAACCGGCTTCGGTGAATGTAGACCCTTTCAATTATCATCTGAAGGGTTTTTATTTTCAGATTTTTTCTATCCCAATCAGCATATATTGTAAGGTATTGAGTACAATTGCTAAGGTTGCTGGGTGCAACGATTCAGTGGCTCATGCATGCATTTATTCTGAATGCATTGACTTTCCTTTTTCAATTTCATCCAAAGAAGACAGGTATGACTGCTTTTATCTATGTAGCAAATTCCCACACTGGTAGATAGATCATGATCATCACATTGGACAGAGAGGTTACAACCTATGCAATATAAATACATATATATAACCATATTGTTGCATAAATCAGAAGCATTCCATGTTGAATCAGGAGAAAGCCTAATGGGAAAGTGTGTGTATTATGCATTCTGTGTGTGTGTGTGTGTGTGTGTGTGTGTGTGTGTGTGTGTGTGTGTGTGTGTGTGTGTGTGTGTGTGTGTGTGTGTTTGTGTGTGTGTGTCTGTTTGGAAGATGTGTGTGCATGTCTGGGGGCAAGTGGGGGTGTGGGGTAGGTTCACTAACAATATATTACATGCATAATTAAGCAATAGCTTGGAGCTAAGCACTTGAAAGACTCGTCCCGTGGGGACGCTCCTCCGAGCTACATACACACAACAAAACTCAACCACGGACCCTTATTTCAGATTGTTTGCACTAAACTCACATGCCTTGTTCCTCTCTGCATTTGAAAAAACAATCTCTTTGGAGAGAGAGAGAGACCGAGAGACAGAGAGAGAGAGCGCGCAGCAGAGAGAGAGAGAGAGAGTAAGAGGTGGAACAACACAATAGTGTGAAGTGTTTTCCTCCCGGCCACGCTGGGAATGGAGGCAGACAACCTGAAGATAACAGAGGAGGCCGTCTGCATGTGTTTGCCTACAGTGACTCTTCCTTCCTTGGCATCAAAAAAAGAGAATGAAGTCTTTCTTTGTGTAATACCAATGCATTGATTAATCCATCTGTTCTGATCTCAATTTTCTCTCCCAGCCGTGTTGCATCTCTTTGAAATGTTCAAAGCGAGAGGGAGCTCTCAGAATATCACACCAGTGTGAGAGACCCAGCGTGCTCACAGGGGGCAAGGCAACGTAAGTGGCTGCATACAAATTAAAGAAGAGGAAAAAAAGCTGAAAGTAATGAAAGCACCGACTCGTGAACATGATTAAAAACGGTATTTATTATGCAATAGCTCAAGACTGATTGGAGTACTTAGATCGCCACGCAGATAAATTAATTAAAACACACTTAGGGCAATGAAAAGCATTATTGCCAGGACAGATACCCACCAGAATAAAGGGCTTAACATGTAGACAAACTCTGGCCTATGCAATATATGTATATATATATAAGCAATATATATACAATATATATGCAAAAGTGGCTGTAGGGAAGCGGGAAGTGGGGTCAGGGTCAATCAAGGATTTTCCAATATAATAGTTCCATGCACATATATATTAATATCTATCTATATCTATCTATCTATCTATCTATCTATCTATCTATCTATCTATCTATCTATCTATCTATCTATCTATCTATCTATCTATCTATATATATATATATATATATATATATATATATATATTCTACTTATTTAAATAGTGGACAGAAAAAGGTCATACAGGTGAACATGTCAGCATCGTGCCATTCCATGGATCCACGGCAATCAGTGATATCTCTTCGCAGAGCAATCAGAAAAAAAAATGGGCGTCTGCATGTATTTTAATCAATTTGGATCAGCAGATACATTTTTCTGCCTCTATTTGGTGAACGTGTGACCGCGCGGCAGGGCTGGGGCCTCCGTGTTGGGCATTTGTTAGCTACAGAATACATGGTAACACATGAAGGTTGACAGGGCCTCCTTCTTCTTCTTCTTCTTCTTCTTCTGCCACGGAAAAGAAGCGGACCCCCTCCCACCATCCCGCTGACACGGATTGTTTGGCCAATTAAACAGTCAAGATAAAGTCGTGGGCTGGAGTTGTGCAACATGCTTATTATTTTCCCAACGTGCATCAGCATGCTATGACCTGTGGTTTTTTTCCCGCCTTTTTTTCTAACATCGTTTTTGCAGATGTTACTCCCATTTCATTTTAATTGATAGAAACTGGATAATAAAAACAGACATTTTGATTGCCGCGGTCGTTGTTGCGTCATTAGCCACTGCGATAGCAAACGATGAACAACGCTATGATGAACAATAATACAGACAAACAATAACAACAATGCTTTGCTATCAAGCTCTGTTCCTTCACTTGGCACTGTCTCTGTTTCTAAGACACAATCGTTGTTGTACAACAAACAAACTGCTATGCTAATTCCTTTCCCGCACTACCTCGTCGTTAATCACCTACGACGCCGTCGAGGAACCACAGTGGTCCCGAAAGAGCGGCCAAAGGCTCCGGATTCTGGACAGAAGCTCAGCCCCATACAAACAGTGTCACCAAAACAATAGAAACCAAATTAGTATGCAAATGTCCGACCCGCACCTGTGATTGTTATCCACAACCATGCATTGCCATTAGTCCGGGGAAAATTCTCTTGATAATACGCGTGGAAAATGATTTGTTAGCCATCTATTGGTGCCGTGACCCCAGCGGTTAGCGTAGTTTCCTGCGTGACGCAGTAACAGGCAGGCCTGCATTAACCTGCCATTGGGCCCTGGGGCTGAGAGGTTTCGTAGGCCCCCTGAGAGGAGATTTTACAATGAAGATGTGTCAATTATTTTCAGACATTTTGCCTTTGTCGACGGGGACGGGGACGGGGACGGGGGGGGGGGGGGATTTCTCTGTCCAACAGTGGTTGGACGAGAAATCCTGATTGGGGGGAGGGACGACGACTGTGGCTGTGGTGTCAAGTGGGCCCCCTTTTTTCCACTGGGCCCCCTTTTTTCTTGGCTCATGATAGGCCTCGGATCTTTGTAAGCCCCAAACAAAAAATCACATTGTCTTGGGCCTACGCCGATCATTTACTGCCAGCTCATGATAGGTCCTGTGATCGTCGTAGGCCCTGGGGCTTCAGCCCAGGTATGCCAGTGCATTAAGGCGGCCTTGGTAACAGATTTATGTGTTGAAAGACACCTGTGAATCGCTTGGCAATGACATTTATGTTCAATAATCAAATATTCACCCCAAGTTATATAAACAGATATTAATTCAGTGCACTTATATTATGCGTTAGAATAAAAGCACCACATCCTCCACCATCCACGACAAGCAAAACATTGACCGTTGGATAAAAAATAAAAATGTAAGGACAAGATAATTACTATAAACATGTTACTTCTTAATCATTGTATCATTCATCTCTTGCCACCACTCACGGAAAGGGATGTGTTTTGCATATGACATAGATAGCAACCAACACGGAGGCTAATGCAGTCAGAAAGCAGAGATCCTCCAGCCACGCCACTCAGGGTATCGTGACTCACGGTGGCTTAGGATTGCACGCAGCAGAGCCATGACTAAGAACAAGCACGCACCCTTTATCTATTAGCACGTGGCCAAATATAAAAGAGTCAAGCCAACCATTCCAAAGAGGCACCGGGACTCCATCTGATGCTGTGATTGGCCCAGATAGATATTTCAGACATGCTCAGGAGAGATGAAGAGGTGGTGGTGGTGGTGGTGGAGGTGGGAGGAAGGGGGGAGCGAGGTGGGGGGCGGGGGGACATCTTCAATAATGCAGTGTTCTGAGCATGTCAGGGCGGGTTGAAGTATTTCCCTTCATGGAGGTATGGGATGGAGTGAACGGGGGACGTGTGGTGGCCACGCTGGGACCGCAGGCTTTCTCTAGTCATGCAAACTTTAACAGTCGGTCGGGGTGGTGGTGAGATCTGCCCAGGTAAGCTGCACTTAGTTGCTTTCATGACATGGTGCATTAAGGTATTTCTTAGGGGTGGCATGTCAATGCCACCCGTTGACATTCATGCAAAAAAAATACACAAAAATCAGCTTGGATGATGTTTTGCTGGGCTGATGCTTGGGGTAGGCTAACACTGGGCTGTTTTGACTGGGGCATCATATGATTCTTTCATTCAGTGGCTTGTAAAGGTATTGTTGGGAGTAACACCATGAAATAGCATGAAAACTTAATAAAACCACACAAAGTCAGAAATCAGTTTTAAGAGTTTTATGAACTTTAACAGCCCATATGTCTCCACCAATCGTTTATACACCCATGGTATATACATCAAGGTAAAGAATGTGTTGGAAGTACATTTAAAACAGTTTGATGTAAAATGCAGGCAAGCACTTACATGCCAACATCGGAGTTGAGCTCTCAAACACTTAAGGTCTCTCGCTGGGTAATGATAGTAATAGCCAAGGAGAAAGTACTCTTTTCATTCGGTACCGTCAAATAACGCTTTTATCCTTAGCAAATCTATTTCAGAGGGATGTCATTAAGGAGCGTCTGTGGCATTAGGCGTCTTTGAAGCCTACAGGTAGACTGCGTATAACAGGGGTCAAACTGTGTACCTTCTTCGTCGCGCACAGTAAACCATGAGAAGAAGGTACTCACTGTAGCCCGGCACCATAGACCGTTAACAAACCTGCATAAAACCAGAAAACAGTCATATCTCCAGGAGGTATCCAAAAGTTTAACAAACTACACATTTAAGAGATGCGTTATCATTCAAAGTGTGCCAGTGACCCGGGTACATAGACCAGCCAGAGCACACAAACACACATGTATAGATCACGCATATAGATCAGCAGCACATTTCCATATGAAGAACAGCGTCCTCCCTGTGTGCTGACAGCACTGTCTGCACGACTCCCAGTCTGTAGACAGTGACAATGCCAATATATCTCTAAGGCTAACAAATGCCTAGGGCCCATAAATCCATCGCCACTCTTGCAAGTACTTCATGGAAATGCTTTGTGTAAACAAGATACTTCTTGTCTTATATTTGTATGTGTATAATATAATGCTGCTTTCCCAGGTATTATATTTCATTCCATTTGACTGAATCAGGTGGAGTGTTTAGTTAACGTTACGCTTTCGCTAGTTTTCATCGTACGACTTAACGGTGTGTGCATCTAACACAGGTCCGACTTCTATCAACATATTTTGTCTATCCTAATGCTAGATTGCTGCGAGTCTCATACATTTCAAATAACATGCAGGGCCAGCCTATGCACCTTGGAGCAAGATCTGTCTACCGTGCTCTAGCTTATGCAAAGCGCGGATGGCGGCGTTTGTTCTCGCTACATCCTCCAGATAGATTTACAGCTTAAATTGCAATATTGAATATGTTTTCCTCTCATTTTGAAACAAAAACAAGTACTTGTATTCCATATCTAGTAGCCCCCCAGAAAGCCTTAAGATCCTTAAATCTCTATGTTTAGTTTTTTTTTTCAACGCTGCTACAATATCCACATTCTCCTCAAATCTGTCGCATTTTTCGCTAATTAGCCACTGGAAAACACATTGTGAGGCCTC
The DNA here is from genome assembly GCF_949987615.1 of Pollachius pollachius. Taxonomy (NCBI): domain Eukaryota; kingdom Metazoa; phylum Chordata; class Actinopteri; order Gadiformes; family Gadidae; genus Pollachius; species Pollachius pollachius. The sequence goes on from NC_136944.1 coordinate 15,609,587, forward strand.
TTTTGAGACGTTGAAACATCATTAAGCCAATACCCGTTCAAACTCACCCCAATCCCCACCCCTTAAATACGACACAGTATTTCTGTACTAGTTTTTTTTTTTCCATTGTTGTATGAAGAGCACAGCCGCTATCTCAGAGTGCTCATTAAACACCACAATGCAAAGACACAAGAGCACAGTGCTGGGAGGGGCGAGAGTGAGACAATTGTGTGTTGACACATCATAAGACCCAAAATAGAGACAAACATTTCCACTGTTTGCTCACCCATGACATACGTTTCCCCCCCCCCCCCATCCAATACCAAAATGAGTTTCCCCCCCCTTTTCTTTTAAATGCCATAGGATTCCAGCTAGCTTTTGACATTTGTCTCTGAAGCGAGACGTGTGTGCTACAGAACAGGGGACATGATGATGTAAAAAAAACGTGTCATTTTTCATCTGGGTCAATGATCAGGTGTTATGAGTTGTGTCGTGTATTCCTACGCCAACAATGTATTCTCGAGATTTGTAACCTTTGTAACCTGATATACCTTACCCTAGTCATGTAAGTATATATATCCTCTTATTACCTTAAATATTGGTTTGGGCCTAATCCAAACTGTGTGTGTGTGTGTGTGTGTGTGTGTGTGTGTGTGCGTGCGTGCGTGCGTGCGTGCGTGCGTGCGTGCGTGCGTGCGTGCGTGCGTGCGTGCGTGCGTGCGTGCGTGCGTGCGTGCGTGCGTGTGCGTGTGTGTGTGTGTGCATGAAGCTAACTGCTCGTATTTTGTTATCGCTAGCGTCTACTCCAGTAGTTTGGGCAGCAGGTCCAAGACCGCATCATGCGCTCAGTGCGCAAGAACACTTCCCGTTGTATCTCGTGATGCGTTGAGAATTGTTTGCTTGTGAGTCATCCTTTGTCTTGTTATCACCCCAGATGGTGTTCATGCCTCAACACATGTAACATCTCTACTTGCCTGCTACTTCCTGCTACGGTTTACACCTCCCACCTGTGCCAAAAGGTGCAGAGCTCCCAGAGCAGAAGACCCCGTTGATGACCCATTGTTTGTGAAGTGAATCAACTGGATGTATCGTCCGTCCGTCTGTCTTTGTCCTCCCTACGGCTGTGATTCCCTCCTGCTAAC